>NC_053497.1:170443462-170783286 GCF_905171775.1 Rana temporaria
TCTGCAACCGCAAGTACTCTACTATAGAAACCAATTACTAAACGCTGATCTCCATACTTGCTGCTTGCTTCCAAGTTATGTTCACTGCTATGCTAAAGTACTAGTTTGAACTGCAGCTCACATGTTATGCTCACTGCTATAGATACCAGTTACCTGCTTTGCTTCTATGCCTGTGTTCATTACTGACCTCTAGTGTGCAGTCCCAGTACTGCGACTACACCTATCCTTATACCTGTTCTATACCATTAATACCAAGATTTACTTTTATGTTGCTTATGCTGGAATAAGCACTATTTACTTTACTGAGGCTGTGATGATAGAACCCAAACTCTTAACTGAGTTAAGAGTGAAACCTGGGTTCGAACCTGAGAAGTCTCCGCAGTTGCGATCCATAAACCTGAAACTAATTTGGCGTATTGTTACACCACATTTCCAAACTACCATTCAGGGACACCCTCCCTTCCCAAAAATCAGCTTGTGATGTAGCGAATTACAGCACAGTGATTGGACACAAGAGGCGGGATTTATGATTTCTCCAATCACAAGCAGGGGGCGGGATTGTGCTCCTCCAGGAATTGCTGGCCAGGACGAGTACTGTCAGAGTGAGTAAAGCGGTGATGTGGCGGCCTTTTTTGGGGGCATCAGATTGGCCAGGGGGGGGTGGCTGTATCAGTTTCATTCTGGGACACTGTATTGTCCTGGAATGAATGAATGTGCCCGGGACAGACCTGCAAAATGTAGGACTGTCCCAGGCAATACGGGACACGTGGTCACCCTAGCAGGGCTGGACTGCGACAAAAAGTTGGCCCTGGACTTCATCCAGACTGGCCCACTTTGACAGGTCTCTCCCATGGCGGCCGGACAACTCCTGCACCCCCCCCCCGGGCACCCAAGCCCCCTCTCCCCCTTCACTAGCCACTAGCCATTCTACTTTATTAGAGTAGAACGGCTGGTACTCTTATAGGCAGTACCAGTGGGGAAGCTAGACATTATTTCACCCGGGGCAAAGAATCAGTTCAGTGCCCCCCCCTTATGGGACAAGATTAGGCAGAAGTGAGAAACTCCCAGGCCATAGCTGTTGAGTCAGCTGTCTGTCCCCTCCCCCATGATCCTCTGTCACCCCCCCCTGCTCTTCTGGTCCTCCCCCTGCTTCTCTGCTCCCCCCAGGTGAGTGCTGCGGGGAGGGAGAGGAGGTGAGCGCTGCGGAAATGGAGAGACAGAGGAGCGGAGGGGGGGCGGGCGGCGGTCCGCTGTCACTGAAGCCGGCCCACTGAGCCATTAGCCCACCGGGAAACTCCCTGTAGTCCCAATGGCCAGTCCATCCCTGCACCCTAGTAGGCACCCACAGCCATTTAGCTTGCCCGCTTTGTGAACTGCCAAAGTTCCTGGAAAACCCTTTTTAGCCACAAACTCGAATACCATTCCTTGTATTAGTCAACCCGGACTTCTTCTGCAATGTGGAAGGCATTTTGTAGCTTTTCTAAATTGCTTCTTTAGTTCTAGAGAGCGTCGGTAACATGCCTAACACTAAAAAACATGGAGGGCGGGGTAGAGCCCCTGTCTGTTATTCATCCCTTTTCATTTTTACGTCATGGGATAGAATGTTGAAATCTTTCGGTACAACTTATAAAAAAATAAACATACTTGTAAAATTCTTACTTAATTAAAGGAGATTATCTTCTCTATCCTCTAAGGCGGCGCATTTGCTTAAAATCACCTGCAAAAGGAAGCCACACAAGAATACAAGTTCCCTGTTCTAGATACAAGTGGCTTTAAATAAATGTGCCTCCTTAGGGACCTATTAAGATAATCCCAATTAATCAAGTAAGAATGTTTTAATAGGTATGTCTGCTTCCTGGGAGTCGTCCCCAAAATTCCTACGTTGTAACTCAATACTTTATTCTGAAACTCTCCTAAGTCTTTGTTTTTGTCTTCATGTCAATGCATATACAGTATATTTTATATATACGCTATATTGTCAAAAGTATTGGGACGCCTGCCTTTACAAGCACATAAACTTTAACCACTATACTACCAGCCGCCGTCAATTGACGGCGGCAAGGTAGCTCAGTTATTCTGACAGGACATCATATGACATCCTCGTCTTTTAAAGCCGCTCGGGAGCGGGCTGCCGGCGGTGGGGGCGCCGAAGTGGCAGAGTTCTCCCCTCCCTCCTTCTCTCCTTGTTTGTGTCCGTCCAGAATTAGGCCTTGTACACACGACGGGACATGTCCGATGAAAACGGTCCACGGACCGTTTTCATTGGACATGTCCACTGCCGGATTTTGGTCTGATGGCCGTACACACCATCAGACCAAATTTCCCGCGGACAGCAAACGCGGTGACGTGGCCACGCGCGACCCTGGAAGGTCAATGCTTCCACGCATGCGTCGAATCACTTCGACGCATGCGAGGGCTTTCGGCCGTACAGACGACCGAACATATCCGACGGACAGGCTTCCAGCGGACATGTTTCTTAGCATGCTAAGAAACATTTGTCCGCTGGAAACCTGTCCGATCCGCTGGAAAATTGTCCGGTTGGCCGTACACACGACCGAACATGTCCGCGGAAACTGGTCCGACGGACCAGTTTCAGCAGACATGTTCCGTCGTGTGTACGAGGCCTTAGTGTTCTGAGCATAGGTGTATGTCTGTCCAGAACTGATGTGTCTCTGATCATCTCCTGTACTGTGTCTGCAGTCTCTGACCATCTCCTGTACTATGTCTGCAGTCTCTGACCATCTCCTGTACTATGTCTGCAGTCTCTGACCGTCTCCTGTACTATGTCTGCAGTCTCTGACCATCTCCTGTACTATGTCTGCAGTCTCTGACCATCTCCTGTACTATGTCTGCAGTCTCTGACCATCTCGTGTACTATGTCTGCAGTCTCTGACCATCTCGTGTACTATGTCTGCAGTCTCTGACCATCTCCTGTACTATGTCTGCAGTCTCTGACCATCTCCTGTACTATGTCTGCAGTCTCTGACCATCTCCTGTACTATTTCTGCAGTCTCTGACCATCTCCTGTACTAAGTCTGCAGTCTCTGACCATCTCCTGTACTGTGTCTGCAGTCTCTGACCATCTCTTGTACTATTTCTGCAGTCTCTGACCATCTCCTGTACTATGTCTGCAGTCTCTGATAATTTCCTGTACTGTGTCTGCAGTCTCTGATCATCTCCTGTACTGTGTCTGCAGTCTCTGACCATCTCCTGTACTATGTCTGCAGTCTCTGACCATCTCCTGTACTATGTCTGCAGTCTCTGACCATCTCCTGTACTATGTCTGCAGTCTCTGACCATCTCCTGTACTATGTCTGCAGTCTCTGACCATCTCCTGTACTATGTCTGCAGTCTCTGACCGTCTCCTGTACTACGTCTGCAGTCTCTGACCGTCTCCTGTATCATGTCTGTAGTATGTCTGGGGTTCTTTCTAACAAAAGCCCTCTCTGTGTCCATCAGAGAGGCCCCCCTCCAGGTCCCAATACAGTACTCTGCTTCTCTTCCTGTATTTTGTTTATTGTTAAGAGATCATGTAAGGATCCCAGGGTAATGAAGACTTTGTGGGGGAGCATCTCTGTGGTTGAGTCATTGCCATAAAAACATTTGTAAAGGGGAGTGATAGGGACTCATTAATTAATTGATATCCTGATACAATCTCAGGGCTAACCCACCCTGCCGTCTGATTCAAATTACTATGGTGATACAATGCAATCTAAAAACAGACCACATGCTCACCTCTCTCGGCTTCAATCCCAACAGGAAGTTACTAGAGCCTGCTGGCTCTTTATTAAAAACCACAGAATCACAAAACATGCACACCCACTTCACCCACCCCCTGTGAGTCTGTCATTGGCATGAAGCTTCTCATTGGCCAGTTCATATAAGGGATGGTTTCCTATTCCACGTTCTTTTCAGACTAGTTGCACACAGCCTTCTTGTCATGTGACATAAAGTCCCCTTGTGTCCTTCTTCAAACTCATTCGCCATTTTACATAGAATTCCTTTGGTTACAAGATTCAAACAATCATTTGGGTGAGGGGAAGACAGGATGAGGGGGGGAAGGGTGACTTCCTCTCGAAAAAGTCCACACAAGCCTCAAAGAAAAATGTCCAGGAATTCAACATAAAGGAAGGGGCCGTAATTAGGAGTGAGGAGGGGAAGGAGGTTCGAACACGTTTGAAACATATTGATAACTTCTTTGCCTTCATTTCAAACAGATTTGTAGTCGTAACTTTAAAGCATTATCTGTTTCTTCATGTAAGGATAATAACGGTGTTGCATAGATCAAGCAATAAAAGGAAACAAAAGATATAATGAAAGAAAGGCAACATCTGAGTGGCTCTTTTCATAACACAATAAAATATTCATTTTATTTCACGTCTACCACAGGAGGAGTTAGTAAAATGACCACGCCCTTGTGGGGGGCGCCAGAAATATTTCTGCACCCAGGAGCCTGTGACCCTAGGATCGGCCCTGCTCACATGGATGCACTAAGAAGGCTAGACACTGAGCCACTAGGAGGTAGAAAAGAACAGTCAAAAGACATGCGAAACAAGGTAATGGAACTTTACAAAGAAGGGAAAGGATGATTCAAAAAGGATCCAAAAAAAATAAAAATATGTGATAATAAGTGGATTCATGTGATTGTTATCCTTAAATAAAAGACAGGTTTTTGCCATGATCAGTCATACAGTGAAACCTCGGATTGCGAGCAATGCACTTAACGAGCGTTTCGCAATACGAACACTGGCCCGGATTCAAGTAGATTTGCGCATTTTTTACGGAGGCGCAGGGCAACGTTTTTGCCCTGCGCCCCCGCAAATTTACTGCGCTGCCCTTGATTCACGGAGCAGTAGCTCCGTAAATTGCGTGGGCGCGCCGGCAAAATGCCCGGCGTAAGCACGCGCAATTTAAATGATCCCGTAGGGGGCGGGAATCATTTAAATTAGGCGCGTTCCCGCGCCGAGCGTAGAGCGAATGCTCCGTCGGGAAACTTTCCCGACGTGCATTGCGGCAAATGACGTCGCAAGGACGTCATTTGCTTCAAAGTGAACGTGAATGGCGTCCAGCGCCATTCACGATTCACTTACGCAAACTATGTAAATTTCAAATTTCGCGACACGGGAACGACGGGTATACGTAACATTGGCTGCCCCTGCTGATAGCAGGGGCAGCCTTACGCGAAAACCGCCGTACGGAAACAACGTAAATTGCGTACGCAGGGCTCGCGCAAAGTTGTGAATCAGTGTTAGTATGCAATTTGCATACTATACGCTGAGCACAACGGGAACGCCACCTAGCGGCCATAGCAAGAATGCAGCCTAAGATATGCGGGCATAAGAGCCTTATGCCGCGCAGATCTTAGGCTGCAGTCGGCGTAATGAGGTTCCTGAATCAGGAGCATTCGTTACGCCGGGGCAAGTAAGCAATTGCGCTATGTAACTTATGGTTACACAGGCACAATTGCTTCTTGAATCCAGGCCACTGTTGTAAAAAAAATCCAGACTCGGCTTGCGAGTGTTGTCTCGCAAACCGAGCAGGATTCAAGCCACATCGGTGTGGTGTAGTACCGCATTTGGCCTGAGGTCGGACCTGTTCGAAAATGCTCAGAAAAAATCAGAAATACTCCGTTCCCAAGGTTTTCCGAGTTCAGCCAAGCAGCCACCAGGCTTTTCCGAGTGTTTCCGAGGCTCTCCGGCGCCCCCTTCCATCTAGCCACATGCGGTATTGCATGCCATAGACGTCAATGCATAACAAATTATCTTCGTTTCCATTGACTTCTATGGGCAAACTCGCTTTGATATGCGAGTGCTTTGGATTACAAACATTCTTCTGGAACGGATTATGCTCGTAATCCAAGGTTTCAATGTAGCGTCTGTGTATAAATAGTCAATGAGTTTGTTAGCTCTCACATGGATGCACTAAGCAGGCTAGACACTGAGCCATGAGGAGGTAGAAAAGAACAGTCAAAAGACCTGAAAAACAAGGCAATGAAACTTTACAAAGATGGAAAAGGATATAAAAAGATGTCAAAAGCCTTGAATATGCCAGTCAGTACTGATCAGTCATTTAATAGGAAGTGGAACATTTTGATACCAAGCCAATGTCAGGTAGACCAAGAAAGTGTCTGTACCAAGGCAAATATTCCAGGGTATGTAAACTTTTGATCAGAGCCATTTGGGTCATTTTTGTTATTATAATTTAACCACTTCAGCCCCGGAGGATTTGGCTGCCCAATGACCGGGCCATTTTTTTGCGATTCGGCACTGCGTCGCTTTAACTGACAATTGCGCGGTCGTGCATCGTGGCTCCCAAACAACATAGACGTCCTTTCCCCCCCCTACAAATGGAGCTTTTTTTTGGTGGTATTTGATCATCTCTGCGTTTTTTTTGTTTTTTTTTGCGCTATAAACAAGAGCCTTTGCTTTAATAAATATTCCCAATATATGTAACTATGTAAAAAAAAAAAATTTTTAGGCCGATACGTATTCTTCTACATATTTTTGGCAAATAAGTAGTAAGCGTATATTGTTTGGTTTGCGCAAAAGTTATAGGGCCAGATCCACAAAAGGGATACGCCGGCGTATCTACTGATACGCCGTCGTATCCCTGTTTCTATCTTTGGAACTGATCCACAGAATCAGTTTCTCATAGATAGGCAGAAGATCCGACATGTGTAAGGGACTTACACTGCCGGATCTTAGGATGCAGTACCGCAGCCGCCGCTGGGGGCATTTCTCGTCGAAATGCCGCTTCGGGTATGCAAATTAGCACTTACGGAGATCCACGAAGCTTTTGCGCTTCGTTTTTACTCCGTAAGTATTAGTTTGCAATCGTAAAATTAGGGCTGCTTTTACAAGGCCTAAACTGTTTAGGCCTTGTAAAAGTAGACCCTTCTATCCCGCGTCGCCGTCTTTTTTTTTCCCCGCCGCAACTCGTATTTTTTTTTTTTACGCCCGTCGCGATTCTCAAAACCCGGCGCAACGTAAAACCGCGCAAAGCACGTCGGGAAAATGACGTTGTGAGCATGCGCAGTACGGCAGGCGCGGGAGCGCGCCTAATTTAAATGGGACTCTCCCCATTTGAATAGGAACGCCTTGCGCCGGCCGGATTTAAGTTACACAGCCGAAAATTTCTAGGTAAGTGCTTTGTGGATCGGGCACTTAGGTAGAAATTTTCCGGCAGTGTAACTTAAATCAGAATATTTAAGTTACGGCGGCTGGCTGTGGATCTGGCCCAGAGTGTCTACAAAATAGGGGATATATTTATGGCATTTTTATTATAATTTTTTTTTTTTTACTAGTAATGGTGGCAATCTGCGATTTTTATCGTGACTGCAACATTATGGCGGACACTTTTGACACTATTTTGGGACCATGGTCATTGATACAGCGATCAGTGCTATAAAAATACACAGATACTGTGTAAATGACACTGGCAGGAAAGAGGTTAAACACTAGGGGGCGAGGAAGGGGTTAAGTGTGTCCTAGGGAGTGATTCTAACTGTGCGGGGGCTGGGCTACCACTGACACGACGGTGATCACTGCACAGCCACCCCCTACTAACTAATAACTACATTTCCTGAACTGGTTGCTAGGGCCGGCGCTGCCTGGCATCTTGCACCCAGTGACAATTTACTCTCAGACAGTGAGACCGGGAGTGAGGCCTGTGCATAGTGCAGCACTACTGTACCCACCCACCTCGGCACCTCCTCCTTCCCTGGCACCCAGTGGCAAGCAGCAGGGACTGGTGTGATCTTCAGATAGCGACGCCACTCCTTTCCTTCAATGCACGTGGCTCATGCAGAGGGAGTGACAGCAGCACTGCATCTGGTGGCAGGCTATGGGTGGCAAGCGGCACTGCATCTGGTGGCAGGCTATGGGTGGCAAGCGGCACTGCATCTGGCGGCAGGCTATGGGTGGCAAGCGGCACTGCATCTGGTGGCAAGTGGCACATTCACCTGACAAATAACCCGCCGCCAAATTCCCCTTCAACCCAAGACTACATTTCCGCCCGCCTCCTCATCTTTTTTTGGGGAAGGTGAGAGAGGGGGTGTGTCCCTGAATGGCATTTTGGAAATGTGGTCACCCTAGTGTCTGTGTGTGTGTACTGTGTGTGTGCACTGTGTGTGTGCGTATAATGTGTGTATACTGTGTGTGTGTGTATACTGTACGTGTATAGTGTGTGTGTATACTGTGTGTGTGTGTGTGTGTGTATACTGTGTATAATGTCTGTGTATACTGTGTGTGTGTATACTGTGTGTATGTGTATATATATATATACTGTGTGTGTGTGTGTGTGTGTATACTGTGTATAATGTGTGTGTATACTGTGTGTGTGTGTATATATATACTGTGTGTGTATATAATATGTGTCTGTATACTGTGTGTGTGTGTGTGTATACTGTGTGTGTGTGTATAATGTGTGTCTGTATACTGTGTGTGTGTATAATGTGTGTGTGTGTGTATAATGTGTATGTGTGTCTGTATACTCTGTGTATAATGTGTGTCTGTATACTGTGTGTGTGTATGTGTGTCTGTATACTGTGTGTGTGTGTGTATATATAATGTGTGTCTGTATACTGTGTGTGTGTGTGTGTGTGTCTGTATACTGTGTGTGTGTGTGTGTGTGTCTGTATACTGTGTGTGTATAATGTGTGTCTGTATAATGTGTATGTGTGTCTGTATACTGTGTGTGTATAATGTGTGTCTGTATACTGTGTGTGTGTATAATGTGTATGTGTGTCTGTATACTGTGTGTGTGTATATAATGTGTGTCTGTATACTGTGTGTGTGTGTGTCTGTATGCTGTGTGTGTATAATGTGTGTCTGTATACTGTGTGTGTGTATAATGTGTATGTGTGTCTGTATACTGTGTGTGTGTATAATGTGTATGTGTGTCTGTATACTGTGTGTGTGTATAATGTGTATGTGTGTCTGTATACTGTGTGTGTGTATAATGTGTGTCTGTATACTGTGTGTGTGTATAATGTGTATGTTTGTCTGTATACTGTGTGTGTATATACTGTGTGTGTAAACTGTGTGTGTGTGTGTGTGTGTGTATATACTGTGTGTGTGTATAATGTGTGTGTATATTGTGTGTGTGTATAATGTGTATATTGTGTGTGTATATACTGTGTGTGTGTGTGTGTATATACTGTGTGTGTGTGTGTATATTGTGTGTGTGTGTATAATGTGTATATTGTGTGTGTGTGTGTGTATAATGTGTATACTGTGTGTGTGTGTATATACTGTGTGTGTGTATAATGTGTGTGTGTATAATGTGTGTGTGTCCCCATAATCTCCTATTGCCCGGGGGCCCCATGAGTTGTCAGTGCGCCCCTGCACAGGCATCCCCCCTGTTCTGCAGCTCTGTGAAATGATGGCGGGCCGCCGGCGAACATCGAGTGCCGCCACGCGGTTTCTTAAAGGGGATGTACAGGAACGTCCATTTGCCTGCCGCTGCCATTCTGCTGATGTATATCGGCGTGCAGCGGTCAGCAAGTGGTTAAAAGGGATCCCAAAAAAACGATGTGATAATAAATGGCTTCATGTAATTTCTATCCTTAAATAAAAGCGATCCGTCATGTTTTCAATATTCTGCCAGGGTATGCAAACTTTTGAGCACAACTGTATATTCTAATCCATGCAAAGTAGCATTAAATGTCATTTTTATAAATCAGGATGGAATTTAGCGAGGGTGAAATATTTCCGCCGCGTATTTTAGGATTTTCCGCGGCGTCCAGCTGTGATCAGCGATTTCTTCCTCTACATAGAATGGGGGTGATGTCATCGCCGCTCACCAGCGACTGGTCACTGTAATTACAGCGTCCATTCATAGAGATTAGCATAGCTCAGCATATCTCACCGGCGCTGCACATTAACCGACTCATTATCATAACAATATCTGCCAGCCGGCGGCTCCGGCTTGTGACTCGCGTCGCCTCGGCTTAGGTCTCCGCCATACGCCGCACGCGGGATTACACACGTGCTAATGGAAGTTATTGAACCCAATCATGTTTTGACTAATAACATTTTTCAGAGATGTAATTGTGTGTAATGGTTACAAATGTGGACTGCAGATGAGGAACGCTCAATCCTCGCGCTGGCCGGAGGACGCGGAACAGGTCGGGACACTTCTCAGTGCCGGAGGAATGTCCGCCGATCATCATCACTAACAAAACAATTATCAGCTCAACAGAAATCCGACAACCAGCACATGGATGGAGAGTGACGCTGCGAATCCTTCAACTGAAATACAGACTACAGGAGAGGCGGGGCTTGGGGGATAGACGCACTTCTAGATCTACCCTTAACCACTTCAGCCCAGGAAGGATTTACCCCCTTAATGACCAGGCCATTTTTTAATTGTGTGGTCGTGCAACGCTGTACCCAAACTAAATTGATTTTCCTTTTTTTTCCCCACAAATTTTGCTCTCTTTTGGTGGTATTTGATCACATCTGCAGTTTTTATTTTTTGCGCTATAAACAAAAAAAGAGCAACAATTAAATTAAAAAAAATGTTCATAATATATATATATATATATATATATATATATATATATATATATATATATATTTATTTATTTATGCATTTATTTATTTTTTAATATAAAAAATAAATCGCAGAAAAAAAAACAACACACAAACCAATTTAGGCCAACAAAATCCACGGTTTTGTTGCCGGAATGTCCGATCGTCTGTACGCGGCATATCTTCTACATATTTTTGTTAAGAAAAAAAAAATCGCAATGGGGTGGATTCAGGTACGAATTGCGCCCTCTTACGGAGGCGCAGCGTACCGTTTTAACACTGCGCCTCCGTAAATTACCTGCGCTACGCTTCATTCATGAAGCAGTAGCTGCGTAATTTGCGCGGGCGCTCCTCAAAACTGGCCGGCGTAAGCGTGCGTAATTTAAATGATCCCGTAGGGGGCGTGGATCATTTAAATTAGGCGCGTTCCCGCGCCGAACGTAGTGCGCATGCTCCGTCGGGAAGCTTTCCCGACGTGCATTGCGGGAAATGACGTCGCAGGGACGTCATTTGCTTTAACGTGAACGTAAATGGCGTCCAGCGCCATTCACGATTCACTTACGCAAACGACGTAATTTTTTAAAATCGCGACGCGGGAACGACGGGTATACTTAGCATTGGCTGCCCCTGCTAATAGCAGGAGCAGCCTTACGCGGAACCCGACGAACGCAAACGACGTAAAATGCGTACGCAGGGCGCGCGTAGGGTTGTGAATCGGCGTGAGTATGCAATTTGCATACTATACGCTGAGCACTACGGGAACGCCACCTAGCGGCCATCGTAAGAATGCAGCCTACGATACGACGGCATAAGAGCCTTATGCTAGTCATATCTTAGGCTGCAGTCGGCGTATCGAGCTTCCTGAATCAGGAGCAGTCGATACGCCGGCGCAACTAAGCAATTGCGCTGCATAACTATGGTTACGCAGACGCAATTGCTTACTGAATCTACCCCAATATATATATACACACATATATATATATATATATATATATATATACAGTGGGGCAAAAAAAGCAATATATATATATTGCGCAAAAGTTATGGGCCCGGATTCGGATAGAATTGCGTATCGTTACGCCGCCGTAAATTAGGCCGTATTCAGAAAGAACTTGTGCCCTAAGTTACTGCGGCGTAACGTATGTGGTCCGGCGTAAGCCCGCCTAATTCAAATCTGGATGATGTGGGCGTGTTTTATTTAAATTTCATGTGACCCCGCGTATTTTACGTTTTTTTTTTTACGAACAGCGCATGCTCGAAATCCCAGTGCGCATGCTCGAAATTCCGCCGCAAATCGTCATCTGGAGATACGCCGTCGTGCGCAATGTCCTGCGACATTGCGGAGGACAAATCAGACACTTTTGACACTTTTTTTGGGACCAGCGACATTATTATGCCGCATACACACGATTGAAATTTCCGACAACAAAATGTTCAATGGGAGCTTCTTGTCGGAAATTCCGATCGCGTGTAGGCCCCATCGGACATTTTCTGTTAAAATTTACGACAACAAACATTTGAGAGCTGGTTCTTAAATTTCAAAAAAAAAAAAAAAAATCCATTCTCGTAAATTCCGATCGTGCGTAGCCAATTCCAACTCGCAAAAACTCCACGCATGCTCTGAATCAAGTACGAGACGGAAGCGTGCGGTCTGGTAAAACTAGCGTTCGTAATGGAGATGGCTCATTCGTCGCGCTGTAACGGACTGAAAAGCACGAAGCTAAAAAGCGCGAATCGTCTCTCACCAAACTTTTACTAACACCACTGGTGTTGAACTTCCCTTTAATAGTGCCGTCGTACGTGTTGTATGTGACCGCGTTCTTGGCGATCGGAATTTCCGACAACATTTGTGCGGCCTTGTGTATGCAAGACAAGTTTGAGCGAACATCCGTCAGAAACAAAATCCACGGTTTTTGTTGCCGGAATGTCCGATCGCCTGTACGCGGCATTACAGTGATCAGAGCTAAAAATAGCCACTGATTACTGTATAAATGTCAGTGGCAGAGAATGGGGTTAACACTAGGGGGCGATCAAGGGGTTAAGTGTTCCCTGGGGAGGTGTTTCTAACGGTGGGGGGAGGGGACTGACTGGGAGTAAAGAGAGATCGCTGTTCCTGATCACTAGGAACAACAGATCCGTCTCTTCTCCCCTGTCAGAACGGGGATCTGTTTGTTTACATTGTTCAGTTGGGAGATAGAGAGCTGCAAAATAACCACTTGCCGCTGTATTGCTACAGTGCGGGCCGGTTGCGTAGAATCATGGATATACACACACGTGATTCTGCATTTATGGGTAGGGGCCACGCGTGCGGCTCTGCTGTCGCTGACTTAAGCACATGCCGAGCAGGGGCTAGATTCATAAAGAATTTACGCCGGCCTATCTATTGATACGCCGCATAAATTCAAATCTGCGCCGGCGTATCTTCTTTCTGTATTAAAAAAGCAAGATACGCCAAAATTAGGCTAAGATCCGACTGGCGTAAGTGTCTTACGCCGTCGTATCTTAGGGTGCATATTTACGCTGGCCGCTAGGTGGCGCTGCCATCGATTTCAGCGTAGAATATGCAAATGAGCTGGATACGCTGATTCAGAAACGTACGTGCGGCATAGCCAATGTAAAGTATGGACGTCGTTCCCGCGTCGAATTTTGAAAAGTTTACGTCGTTTGCGTAAGTTCGTGAGAAACGTCATTTACGTGGGGTCATGTTTTATTTACATAAAACACGCCCACCTCTTGACAATTTGAATTCGGCGCGCTTACGCCGGCAGATTTACGCTACGCCACCGCAACTTACGGAGCAAGTGCTTTGTGAATACTGCACTTACCCGTCTAAGTTGCGGAGGCGTAGCGTAAATAGGATACGTTACGCCCGCATAAACTTACGTCCCCCCTACCTGAATCTAGCCCCAGAGGTCCCCAGTCAATGATTTGTGGATGGCACCCGCCAGATCGTCGGAGCGAGTGACCGTAGAGAGCTTTGTGTATGTAAACAACACAGAGCTCTCCTCTGAAAGCGGTAATGTGCCGGTTTTGGCTCCCAGGGCTGTCAATCAAAGCCAGTGATGAGGAAGCCGGGGGCGGGGCCAAGTCCCTCTGTCTGTGTTAATAGATGTAGCAGTGGGGCTCAGGAGCGAACACACACACACAGGAGTGCCCCCATGGGGAGCGGACCCCCATGGGGGGGCACTAGACAGAGAGGAGGGGCAAATAACACCAGCAGAGGACCAGAGAAGAGGAGGTTTGGAGCCGCTCTGTGCAATTCCAAGTATAGAGATCTTTTATTTTATTTTTTTAATAAAAATAACAAACAAGAACATTTTTCTTTTAAAATTGCTCTTGGTGTCACTGGAGATGCCGCTGGCAGTTAGCCAGTTCCCACAAAGTGTCAGTTAGTGTCAGATTGTCCACCATACTGCTATAAGTCAATGAACACTGCCTTTTCTAGTGTATATATAAAAATATATCGGCGTGTATATACTATAGTTTGTAGAGGCTACAACTTTGACGTAAAACAATCAATATACACTAATTGTGATTTTTATTATTTATTTAGACATAACATATATATTAGGGAATCGCTTCCCTAACACTGACCCGCCTCTTAGCCAATAAGGTGCACCGGGTCTGGTTACCAGTCACCTGATTGGCTGAAGCGACATCGAGGGCGGGAGAAGACATCGAGGGAGCGTGGAGAGGACAGCGCTGACCCGAGGAAGGTAAGTGCCAGGCTGGGGGGAAACTGGCTGCAATTGGGGGTACAAACTGGCTGCAATTGGGGGTACAAACTGGCTGCAATTGGGGGTACAAACTGGCTGCAATTGGGGGGACAAACTGTCGGCAATTGTGGGCACAAACTGGCTGCATTTGAGGGGGCAAATTGGCTGCATTTGGGGGTCACAAACTGGCTGCATTTGGGGTCACAAACTGGCTGCATTTAGGGGCACAAACTGGCTACAATTATGGGCACAAACTGGCTGCATTTGAGGGGGCAAATTGGCTGCATTTGGGGTCACAAACTGGCTGCATTTGGGGTCACAAACTGGCTGCATTTGAGGGGGCAAACTGGCAGCAATTGGGGGCACAAACTGGCGGCAATTGGGGGCACAAACTGGCGGCAATTGGGGGCACAAACTGGCGGCAATTTGGGGCACAAACTGGCGGCAATTTGGGGCACAAACTGGCGGGAATTGTGGGCACAAACTGGCTGCATTTGTGGGGACAAACTGGCGGCAATTTAGGGCACAAACTGGCAGCAATTTAGGGCACAAACTGGCGGCAATTTGGGGCACAAACTGGCGGCAATTGTGGGCACAAACTGGCTGCATTTGGGGGGACAAATTGCTGGCATTTGATGGGCACATTGGCTTTGTTTAATGGGCACAGTGGCTTTGTTTAATGGGCACAGTGGCGGCAATTGATGTTTTATTTTTTTCAGTTTGTTTGCGCCCCCCCAAAAATTTTGAGCACCAGCCGCCACTGGGAGCAACACATGTGAAGGAGCCTTAAGAGTAGTCAAGCAAAAGCATGCAGGGAAGTAAAGTGTTAAATCTCTTCACATGATAACAGAAGGTTCAGCCTGATGTCCAATGGGGATGACAGTGTAAGGAGATACACAGTCTATGCTATCAGGTCTGCAGTCCTGCAATGGGAGACATTCCACAAGCAGTTCCATGATAACGGAAGATAACAGAGATAGGGGCAGCCTGTGACAGGAGGAAGGAGATCCAGGTGTAGGCCTGACAATAAGTAAGGCTGAGCTGAGCTCCAGTGAAGTGAAAGTTCATCTTTGACTTTACTTTCTTCCTCCCTAGTGTGTGGACACCTTGCTGATTCGGGGGGGGGGGGTCCAGTGACCCCCCTTGCCCCCTCCTGCAGACGCCCATGACTGTCTCATTCATCTGCAGATCGAACTTATGCTATGCAAGCTATAGTCTAGAAGCCGTTCCTGAAGAAAAGGAAGGCGGAGGGCAAAGGACTAGTTACCAGCCGTGCCTGTGGCCTCCCTGCAACTGATCTTTTCCCCATTACTGACTTACTATGTCTTGTTTTACACTGTGTCTCTGTATGGAGGCGGCCACCTTGGTAGAGGCAGGGCTTTGCTTCCTCATGACAGAAAGCCACCAGCAAGGAGACCGGTGAGCACCACAGCAGTGACATCACTAAATTTCCCTCCAGATCCCCTGAGACTAGAAGTTGGAGTTTGCAATGCCTTAGATCTCCCACTGCAGACCAGTGGCGTCGCTACGGGGATGCAGTGGGGGGGGGGGGGTGCTAACCATACCACCATACCCGGGTGACACACCAGAGGAGTCGCGGCACTGCCGTCATCCTCTCTGGCTGGAGCAGTCTGCGGGAGGCAGGACAGCTCAGGAGAGAGGGCGGGGCTGCCCGTGTTAACAGCTGGTGATTGGTTGTTTGGATGGAAGGCGGTAGTTGCAGCTCCCACCCAAGTAATGTGGCACTGGGAGGGAACCTGAGGACAGTAATGGGGACTGTGAGGAAACCTGAGGACAGTAAGGGGGAACTTTGGGGGGGGGACTAAGGACAGTAATGGGGTCACTGAGAACATATATGAGGTTGCTGAGGACAATAATGGGGTCATTGAGGACATTAATGGGCCACTGTGGGGGAACTTGGGTAATGGGGCACTGCGAAGGGGGGGCTGAGGACAGTAATGGGGTGCTGGGGGGAAACTGAGGACAGTAAGGGGGAACTGTGGGGGGGCTAAGGACAGTAATGGGGGGGGGGCTGAGCACAGTAATAGTAATGGGGGAACTGAGGAGGACAGTAATGGGGTCACTGAGAACATTTATGAGGTTGCTAAGGACATTAATGGGGTCATTGAGGACATGGGGTGCTGGGGGGGGTGGCTGAGGATAGTAATAAAGTACTGGGGAGGGGGAACCTGAGGACAGTAATGGGGCCCTGTGAGGGGGCTGATGACAGTAATGGGGTGCTGGGGGGGAACCTAAGGACAGTAGGGGGAACTGTGAGGGGGGAGCTGATTACAGTATTGGGGTGCTGGGGAGAACCTGAGGACAGTAATGGGGGGGAACCTGAGGACAGTAATGGGGGGGGACTGAGCACAGTAATGGGGTCACTGAGAATATTTATGAGGTTGCTGTGAACATTAATGGGGTGCTGGGGGGGAACTTGAGGACAGTAATGGGGCACTGCCTTTTTTTTTGCGGGAACGTGAGAGGAACGCCAACCTTCAGCACTGAATGTGTATGCCAAGGGTGTTGAGGGATCTATTGATGTTGGCTGCTGGGGATTCTACTGTTCCCAGGGTGATCTATTGTTGCTGGTGGGGGGAATCTATTATTTCTGGGGGGGGAGTCAATTGTTTATGGCAGAGATCTACTGTTGAGGGAGGGATCTATTGTTGCTGGAGAGCACTCCACTCTAACACCCCCCCCCCCGACTGGAATTGTCTCACATTGATCCAGCAACATTGATGCTGGATACTGGGGGATCTATTTTTGCTGGGGGTAATTTTTGTGAGGGGCCTATTGTTGCTGTGGGAGGTCTATTGTTGCTTGAGGGTCTATTTTTGCTGTGGGGGATCTATTGTTGCAGTGGTGGATCTGTTGTTGTTGTTGTGGGGATCTGTTGTTGCTGTGGGATGATCTGTGGGAAATCTATTGTTGCTGTGGGGGATCAATTGTTGCTGTAGGAGTTTGGTTGTTGCTGTGGGGGATCTTTTGTTGCAGCGAGGGATCTATGGTTGCTGTGAGGGATCCATTGTTGCCTTAGGGCAGGGATATGCAATTAGCGGACCTCCAGCTGTTGCAGAACTACAAGTCCCATGAGGCATAGCAAGACTCTGACAGCCACAAGCATGACACCCAGAGGCAGAGGCATGATGGGACTTGTAGTTTTGCAACATCTGGAGGTCCGCTAATTGCATATCCCTGCCTTAGGGTATCTATTGTTGCAGTGGGGGATCTATTGTTGTTTTGGAGGGGCTATTGTTGCTGTGGGTGATCTGTTCTTGCTGTGGGTGATCTGTTCTTGCTGTGGGTGATCTGTTCTTGCGGTGGGGGATCTGTTGCTGTTGGAGTTCTGTTGTTGCTGTGGGGGATCTATTGTTGCCTTAGGGTATCTATTGTTGCAGTGGGGGATCTATTGTTGTTTTGGAGGTGCTATCGTTGCTGTGGGGATCTGTTGTTGCTGTGGGGATCTGTTGTTGCTGTGGGGGATCCGTTGTTGCTGTGTGGGATCTATTATTGCTGTGGGGGGATCTATTGTTGCTGGCTGCAGGGGACCTATTTTACTGCCTTTCATTAGAAAATTCTATACAATCTACTTTGCACCAAAATGTAATACTTTTCTGTATTCTCTAGGTAGGGGTTGGAACCAAAGGACGGTGCTCGGGGGTGGGTAAGGGGCGGAGACAAGGGGGTGAGTACCTGCCCCTATTCTCTGCTCTGTAGACTCTAGCAATGGCTGCCTGGCATTTGTCATGGCGGGTTTCCTGCTTGTGTATTGTACTGCTTATAGTTGGTTGCTTTATTAAAACTGGAAAGTGCAAAATCTGATGCAGCAACCAATCAGCTTCCAGATTTTTTTTATTTTTTTGTCAAAGCTTAACCCCTTCCATACCAGGCACTTATACACCTTCCTGCCCACACCAATTTTCAGCTTTCAGCGCTGTTGCACTTTGAATGACAATTGCGCGGTCATGCTACACTGTACCCAAACTACATTTTTATCATTTTGTTCCCACAAATAGAGATTTATTTTGGTGGTATTTGATCACCTCTGCGGTTTTTATTTTCTGCAAAGAAAATGACTGAAAATTTAGAAAAAGTTTGTTTTTGTTTCTGTTATAAAACATTGGAAATAAGTAAGTTTTCTCCTTCACTGATGGGCACTGATGGTACTGCACTGACGGGCACTGATAAGGTGGCACTGATGTGGTGGCATTGATGGGCACTAATATGCGGCGCAGATGGGCACTGATAGGCGGCATGGATGGGCACGGATAGGCGGCACTGATATACAGCACTGATAGGTGGTACTGATGGGCACTGATATACGGCACTGATAGGTGGTACTGATGGGCACTGATATACGGCACTGATGGGCATCACTGATATGGAGACACTGGCAGGCATTACTGATGGGCACTGATTAGCATCATTTTTGGGCACTGATTGGCATCATTTGTGGGCACTGATTGGCATCTCTGGTGGCCATGGGTGGCATACCTGGTGGTCATCAGTGGTGGGCATCATTGGTGGTCCTGGTGGCATCTCTGGTGGTCCTATGTGGGCATCCTCAGGGGGGCTGCACTGATAATCAATGAGCTCAGACCCCTCTGTCAGGAGAGCAGCCGATCGGCTCTCCTCCAGTCACGTCTGTCAGATGCTATAGAACAGTGGTGGTTCTCAACCTGGGGGTCGGGACCCCCTCGGGGGTCGAATGCCGATTTGCCAGGGGTCACCGAATCCTGGGCTGTTCCTGATGCCCACATTGCTCTCCCAGTCTTTTTGCGGCCGCCCAGCAGGGCTGTCCCTGGAGCCCACGGCCGCCCACTCAGCCTCTTCGCAGCCGCCCATTCAGTTCACGGCTAGGCTGGGGGGCAGAGATTAGAGGTCAGCTGACTGGTGAGGAATGTGAAGTGGGAGGGGCTGGCGGAGACCCTGGCCCAGATTCTTGTACAATGGCGTAAAACTGGGCGGGCGTAACGTATCTGATTTACGTTACGCCGCCGCAAGTTTTACAGGCAAGTGCTTTATTCTCAAAGAACGTGCCTGTAAAATTGCGGCGGCGTAGCGTAAATCACCCGGCGCAAGCCCGCCTAATTCAAATTAGCCGGGTAGGGGGCGTAGAGCATTTAAATTAAGCGCGTTCCCGCGCCGAACGTACTGCGCATGCGCCGTCCGAAGAACATCCCAGGGTGCATTGCTCCAAATGACGTCGCAAGGATGTCATTGGTTTCGACGTGAACGTAAATGGCGTCCAGCCCCATTCGCGGACGACTTACGCAAACGAAAAAAAAAGGAAGAGTAATAATAAGAAAGATGGCTAGAGAGAGGGATGGGGGGAAAACGATGAGCATAAAGAGAGATAAAAAGGAAAAGAAAGGAGAAGAGAAAGAGTGGTATCCTAAAATGTACCATAAGGGGTTTTAATACTGTACGAGTGGAAGGGACTCGGAGCGCTAAATGTCTATGAGTTAGGGGCGCAAATTACTTGTCTTGCTTTGGGTGCCGACAACCCCTGCTGCTTTACTGTTAGGGGTCCCCACAACTTGGGAAACTTTATCAAGAGGTCACAGCACTAGAAGGGTTGAGAACCACTGGTCTAGAGGAAAAGCCGATACACGACTCTTCCTGTTTACATAGTGACCAGAGGCTCTTTACCGAGATCGTTGTTGCCCGCGTGCGCTCGTCGGCGTGTTTACCTGAAAGACTTTATATGACATCCAGTCAGGATAGCGGAACCACCGCCCGGCCATCATTCTGCTATAGGCCGGGTGGGAACGGGTTAAGTGCGTTGAGCGCCATTCAGAATGAACGATATGACAATACACTAGCCCGTGTGCGATGCACCCCCGCCCCTATCACTGGTCATGTGTGTATGGACCCTTAGGGCCAGATTCTCAAAGACTTACGTCGGCGTATCAGTAGATACGCCGTCATAAGTCCGAATCTGCGCCGTCTTATCTTTAAGCGTATTCTGGAAACCAGATGCGCTTAAATTTGGCTAAGATACGAGCGGCGTGAGTCTCCTACGCCGTCGTATCTTAGGGTGCATATTTACGCTGGCCGCTAGGTGGCGCTTCCGTTGTTTTCCGCGTCGAATATGCAAATGAGCTGGATACGCCGATTCACGAACGTACGCCCGTCGCAATTAGTTACGCCGCTTACGTAAGGCATACGCCGGCGTAAAGATAAAGCAGGTCTCTAGGTGGCGCAGCCCATGCAAAGTATGGACGTCGGAACAAGCGTATCTTTTTGCGTAAGTCGTATGCGAATAGGGCTGTGCGTAGGTTACGTTCACGTCGTAGGCAGTGTTCGACGTATCTTAGGCATTCTATCTGACGCATGCGCACTGGGATACGTCCACGGACGTACGTTCAAAACGTCATTTACGCGGGGTCATGCTTTATTTACATAAAACACGCCCACCTCTTCACAATTTGAATTAGGCGCGCTTACGCCGGCACATTTACGCTACGCCGGCGTAACTTAGGACGCAAGTGCTTTGTGAATACAGCACTTGCCTCTCTAAGTTGCGGCGGCGTAGCGTAAATACGATACGCTACGCCCGCCCACACTTACGCCGCCCTACGTGAATCTAGGCCTGAGAGTACCGGAAATATTTCACATACAATCTCGTCTTCCCGGGATTCTTCCTACCAATCATCTCTTTCCAGTCTCCACCTTGCCAGGCCATTCGGGGGTTAAAGATCCCATGTACCGGATGACTCAGATGAACGGCGGTTCAAACCTTCAAAGCGTATCAGATGACGTATTCCGGCCTGACAAAGTCACCCGACGTGTTTCTCACACACCTGTGTTCTCTAAGAGCCGATCATTTCTTGCATGTATTAAAGTAGCTAAAAAAGAGTTTGACGTCGGTTCTGATGTGCGTTCTCACACCTTTACACCGATCTGTCGTTTTCGGGGCGATAATGTGCGGAATGAAGTTGTGAAGAGTTTAGGGCAATGAAAGCCGTCACTATAGCGACTATTAATGCAAAATCTGGTGCAGCTGTGCAAAGTAACCAATCAGCTTCCAGATTTTTTTTTTTTCCGTCAAAGCTTAATCGAAAAAGTTAGAAGCTGATTGGCTACCATGCACAGCTGCACCAGATTTTGCACTCTCCAGGATTAGTAAATCAACTCCAATGGGGTGGATTCAGGTAGCTATTACGGCGGCGTATCTCCAGATACGCCGCCGTAATTTCAAATCTGCGCCGGCGTATCGTTACGCCGATTCTCAAAGGCAGATACGCTTAAAAAAATAGGCTTCCTCCGCCGACGTAACTTGAATGCGGCGGCGTAGAATTGTGTGCAATAGTACGTTGGCCGCTAGGGGCGCTTCGGTGTAGAATATGCAAATTACCTAGATACGCCGATTCACCAACGTACGTACGGCCGGCGCAAATTATTTACGTCGTTTACGTTAGGCTTGTTCGGCGTAAGGTTGCTCCTGCTATTAGGTGGCGCAGCCAATGTTAAGTATGGACGTCGTTCCCGCTTCGAAATTTGAATTTTTTACGTCGTTTGCGTAAGTCGTTCGCGAATAGGGCTGGACGTAATTTACGTTCACGTCGAAACCAATACGTCGTTGCGGCGTACTCGGGAGCAATGCACACTGGGATATGTACACGGACGGCGCATGCGCCGTTCGAACAAAACGTCAAACGCGTCAGGTCATCATCGATTTACATAAATCACGCCCCCCCTTCCACATTTGAATTCCGCGCGCTTACGCCGGCCCCATTTACGCTACGCCGCCGCAACTTACGGAGCAAGTGCTTTGTGAATACTGCACATGCTCCTGTAAGTTGCGGCGGCGTAGCGTAAATACGATACGCTGCGCCGCCGTAACATCAAGCGCAGCTACCTGAATCTACCCCAATGTGTCTAATAGGTGTATTTCCTATTATTGTTGGCTCCATCTAGTGGCCCTAATGCAATATGAATACTGAAATACCGTGACAAGGAAAATACCACATTACGGCCACTAGATAGCGATGACTAGCATAGAAAATGCAGATATTTTACACATTTTTTTTTTTTTTTAAATAAACCCCTTAAAAGCAAATAAATGATCCCCTTAAAACTGTAGAATGTGACTGATTTTGCAGATCGTTGTAACTCTACAGTTTTGCGGGGATCATCTTTTTGCCTGTAATAAAAGCATTAAAGCTGAACTCCGGGATAAGCAAGTATTGTGGAAATACATTTGTCGTGTGTATTCTTCCTTTAATCTCACGTTCTTTGTGTATTTCCTCCAGATCTGTTCAGAAATCCAGTGTGAGACTTCCTGTAATAAAGACCGATCACTGCTGCTCTCTCCTTGTGCAGGGAGACTGGTCTGGTCTCCGCCCCCCCCCCCCCCCCCTGTAGTTTTCTACAGGCAGCCTGTAGTGGGTGGAGACTGCTAGGCCCCTCCCACAGCTCTGCTCTCTCTCTCCTTGTGCAGGATGACTGTTCTTGTCTCCGCCCCCTCCTGTAGTTTTCGGCAGGCAGCCTGTAGTGGGTGGAGCCTGCTAGGCCCCTCCCACAGCTCTGCTCTCTGTACAGGCTATGTACAGCACAGTGATAATGTCACTGTTACATTTACAGGGTAATATCTGAGTTTGAAAAGGCATTTGGTGCACACAGAGTGGAATTTTTATCCTGGTGACCATTGTCTCTGAGATAGGAAGTGATGGGAAATACACAATCTTATAGTTGTCATCAGGACAATAGGTAGAGATTTCCTGCCATCCAATGACGCAGGCACAGAAACCCCGAACGTTCCACTTGGAATGACAGCCAGAAATGTACAGAGCGCTGCGGATCCTTCATCTGAAGCAGGTTGCTGCTGATCCTGACTTTCAACTGACCCAGGTTACACCCAATGTCTATTTCTGGTATTCTCACCATTATAACAAAACAACCCACCCCACCGGGCCATTCCTACATGGCTATAAATTCCAGGCCTATGACTCTTCTAGTATGTTATAGGAGGACAGAGAGTGGAGGAGAGAGTAAGGGAGAGAGAGTAGAGGAGAGAGAGAGAAGACACAGTGTGTGTGTATGGTGGGGTAGAGAGAGAGAGAGAGTGGGAGGGAGCGAA
The DNA here is from genome assembly GCF_905171775.1 of Rana temporaria. Taxonomy (NCBI): domain Eukaryota; kingdom Metazoa; phylum Chordata; class Amphibia; order Anura; family Ranidae; genus Rana; species Rana temporaria. The sequence goes on from NC_053497.1 coordinate 170,466,799, forward strand.
GAAGAGAGGAGGAGAGAGAGAAAGAGCAGAAGGGAGAGAGAGAGAGAGAAAGAAAAGGAGGGAGAGAGAAGGACAGGAGAAAGAAAGGGGGGGGAGAGGATGAGAGAGAGAGAAGGATGAGAGAGGGGGAGAGAGAGAAAGGGGAGAGAGAAGGATGCGAGAAATAGAGGGGAGGAGAGAGAGAGAGATGAGGGAGGGGAGAGAGAAGGATGAGAGAGAGGGGAGAGAGAGGGGGAGAGAGAAGGATGAGAGAGAGGGGAGAGAGAAGGATGAGAGGGAGGGGAGAGAGAAGGATGAGAGGGAGGGGAGAGAGGATGAGAGAGAAGGATGAGAGAGAGAAGGATGAGAAAGAGGGGGAGAGAGAAGGATGAGAGAGAAGGATGAGAAAGAGGGGGGGGGAGAAGGATGAGAAAGAGGGGGGGGAGAGAAGGATGAGAGGGGGAGAAAGAAGGATGAGATAGAGGGGGAGAGAGAAGGATGAGAGAGAAGGATGAGAAAGAGGGGGGGAGAGAAGGATGAGAAAGAGGGGGGAGAGAAGGATGAGAGAGAGGGGAGAGAGAAGGATAAGAGAGAGGGGAGGGGGAGAGAGAAGGATGAGAGAGAGGGGAGAGAGAGAAGGATGAAAGAGAGGGGGAGAGAGAAGGATGAGAGAGAGGGGGAGAGAGAAGGGAGAGAGAAGGATGAGAGAGAAAGGAGAGAGAAGGATGAGAGAGAAAGGGGAGAGAGAAGGATGCGAGAAATAGAGGGGAGGAGAGAGAGAGAGAGATGGACGAGAGAGAGGGGAGAAGGATGAGAGGGAGGGGAGAGAGAAGGATGAGAGAGAGGGGAGAGAGAAGGATGAGAGAGAGGGGGAGAGAGAAGGATGAGAGAGGGGGAGAGAGAAGGATGAGAGAGAGGGGAGAGAGAAGGATGAGAGAGAGGGGAGAGAGAAGGATGAGAAAGAGGGGGAGAGAGAAGGATGAGAGAGAGGGGAGAGAGAAGGATGAGAGAGAGGGGAGAGAGAAGGATGAGAGAGAGGGGAGAGAGAGAGGGGGAGAGAGAAGGATGAGAGAGAGGGGGAGAGAGAAGGATGAGAGAGGGGGGAGAGAGAAGGATGAGAGAGAGGGGGAGAGAGAAGGATGAGAGAAAGGGGAGAGAGAAGGATGAGAGAGGGGGGAGAGAGAAGGATGGGAGAGAGAAGGATGAGAAAGAAGGATGAGAGAGAGGGGGAGAGAGAAGGATGAGATAGAGGGGGAGAGAGAAGGATGAGAGAGAAGGATGAGAAAGAGGGGGGGAGAGAAGGATGAGAAAGAGGGGGGAGAGAAGGATGAGAGAGAGGGGAGAGAGAAGGATAAGAGAGGGGAGGGGGAGAGAGAAGGATGAGAGAGAGGGGAGAGAGAAGGATGAGAGAAGGATGAGAAAGAGGGGGGAGAGAAGGATGAGAGAGAGGGGAGAGAGAAGGATAAGAGAGGGGAGGGGGAGAGAGAAGGATGAGAGAGAGGGGAGAGAGAAGGATGAGAGAGAAGGGAGAGAGAAGGATGAGAGAGAAGGATGAAAGAGAGGGGGAGAGAGAAGGATGAGAGAGAGGGGGAGAGAGAAGGATGGGAGAGAGAAGGATGAGAGAGATGGGGAGAGAGAAGGATGAGAGAGAGGGGGAGAGAGAAGAATGAGAGAGAAGGATGAGAGAGAGGGGGAGAGAGAAGGATGAGAGAGAGGGGAGAGAGAAGGATGAGAGAGAGCGAGAGATGGAGGTAGTGAGAAAAGGAGGAAGAGAGATAGAAGCGGAGAGAGAGAGATGGAGGTAGAGAGAGAGTGGGAGAGAGAAAACAAGAAGAAGGAAGAGAGAGATGGGAGGGAGAGAGAAGGAGGAAGAGAGAGAGGGAGGGAGAGAAACGGGGAGAGATAAAGAGGGGGGGGGGAGAACTTGTGAGAGAGAGAGGAAGTGAGAGAAAAAGAAGGAGGATACAGAGTGATAAAGAGAGGAGAAGGAGAAACAAAGGAAGAAGAGTGAGAGAGAAGGAAAAAAATAAGTGAGGGAGGGAGAGAGAAAGAGAGGGATAGGGAAACAAACACATCCTAGTGAGGCAGTAAATCTCGGCTGTATCTGACCTATCAGCATGAATATTGAATAGATTGGCCTGACTCCATTCTGGGTTATGTAGTTCAATAAAAGCGTGAACTATAAAAGGTTCCCTATGTAGCTCATCCATCACAGGATCCATATGCAGGCAAAATCGTTTCTTAATCCATTCAGAGCAATATTCATTTTGTCTTGAGTTAGACGTTTGTTTGTTTATTTATTTATTTGTTTAATTCTCATTTTTAACATTACATCCAATTATTATAATCCAGTAAGGTTATATTTTCTTTTTGAGATGATACTGTTAAAATTGGTCATTAAAAATGCAACAGCAAGTACGTTCTACGAGCAAAGGTATGTAGACACTCCCCATCCACATATTATTGAGTTCGGGTGTTTCCAGTGACAATTTTGTGCTTCCACTATCGTGGCAACTGTTTAGAGAAGGCCCTTTCCTGTTCCAGCATGGCTGTGCCCCTATGTACAAAGCCAGCTCCATAAAGACATGGTTTGACCAGTTTGGTGTGGAGGAACTTGAGTGGCCTCACACAGCCTTGACCTCAACCGTACTAAACTCACTATTTCTTCTCATCCAATAGCAGTACCTGACCTCAGAAATAATTTTTGACTGAATGAGCTCAAATTCCCTGAAAAAAAACTCTAAAATGCTTGTGGAAAACCTTCCCAGAAGAGTTCAGGCTGTTATAGCCCCACAGGTGTGGGGGAGGGGGGACCCAAATTAGTGCCTGTGGACTTCAAATTGGATATCCAACAAGCTCCTGTAGAGGTCAGGGTCAGGCGTCCTTAAGTATTTGGCCATGTATTATATTTTCTATTCCCATTTTGCAAATAATACAGGATTTGAGTGCTTCTGAGACAGTATGAGAAATAACCTGCTTGGATAAATAGAAGTTACTTGCAACATGTTGGCAACTTGGAGTGCCAAACAACCAAGTGTGGCCATGTTCCTTCTCCCGAATGTGCAATAAACCTCCCCACTCCCTCCATCCCTGTTAAGCAGTGTGGATAGATCTACCTTATGTTGTAGGTTTCATTATGCCCAAACTGCCCTAGGTAGAGGTTACCTATGTTCCCCTTGGCTTAGTGCAGCTACAAATTCCAGCATGCCTTGGGCAGTCATCACGGACTGGTATTCCTTCCAAAGCAGTTGCTCATATTTGATATACGGTAACTATCTCATTTGTCCATTTTCATGCAGCAAAACTCTTGCATTTTTTTGCATGAAAAGGCATGTCAAGTAGGAATCCCATTCTTTTTTTTCCCCCTTGTACACAGGGCCTTCTATCTGCAGTGCATCCCTCCTCGGGAGGAACAGGTGCAGAGCCCAGCCCCACTGTAGGCAGCCTAAAAAAACCTAGGGCAGGCTGCAGCTAGTTAGGGCTGAATGCTGCAGCGACATCCCTGTGCATGTGGTTCTGGAATACAGGTATCCTGCATTCCAGATCCTTGTCTTTGAATGGACAGGGCCTGTTGACACCAGTACCACTTGGTACAGCCTTCAGCCCCGACCAGCTCCTGACATAAGCTTTGGAACCAAACAGAAGCTGTGCAACTGAAACCGATGCTCTGGCTGTAGGTTTCTGAAGCATCACATTCGCATAGTTCACTAGGAAAGCCGGCATTACGGTATGGATTAACAAATGATTTCTTTATTACTGAAATGCAGGGAGATACAGCCAGTGAAAGTCAACGCAGTGCAGCTGTACTGGCTGAAACACGTCGACTTTCACTGGCTGTATCTCCCTGCATGTCACTAATAAAGGAGTAATTTCCTGATGCATATCGTAGTGCCGGTGTCCTGTCGAGAAATGCCCCCTGTCGAATAATGACCGCAGGCGCAGTACGGAGCCGCCGAAAGCCGCCAACATCTGAGTTTAAGATCAGCTGTAGACGGCGCCTGTGCACAATAGCCGACATTGTGCCACACGCTCCCGATGCTTGTGCAAGTCTCTGGAGGCTCTTTACCGAGATCGGAGATGCAGGGTGTCAGACTGACACCCTGCATCACCGATCGCCGCGCTGCGCGCCCCCACGGGCGCGCGCCGGCATGAAATCCTGCAGGACGTCAGTAGACGTCCAGTCAGGATTTCACAACCACTTCCCGGACGTCAATTGTCCATTGACCAGGCGGGAAGTGGTTAATAATGATGGGCTGAGCTGATAAATTGGGGGTGAATTTCCCAATAAAGGGCACAGGCTTCTCAATAATACATTCGCCTCTTTGAGAAATCCACCCCCATCGTATGAGCTCTGCCCATCATGATACAATACGGGCTCTTCTGTATGCATCCGCAGAGTTCAATGAATAATACACCCGCCCCTTGCAGAGTTCAATGAATAATACACCCGCCCCTTGCAGAGTTCAATGAATAATACACCCGCCCCTTGCAGAGTTCAATTAATAATACACCCGCCCCTTGCAGAGTTCAATGAATAATACACCCGCCCCTTGCAGAGTTGCACGAGCATCGGGCGCGTGCGGCAGCGTGTGGCACAATGTCATCTTCATTGCGCAGGCCCCCGTGTAAGCTGTTCAAGTTCGGAGACTTTCAGCAGCTCCGATGTTTTCCTTACTGAGCCTGCGCAGTACAGGGTGGGCATTATTCGACGGGGGACCTTTCTTGTCAGAACAGGTGGTTGGCATTGGACTAGGACCCTCCAGAGCCTGAGCGGCAACATGCATATTTTTACATTGGTTTACAGTGTAGAAAAAGCCACCTGATTTTTTTAAGACCATTAACGACACAAGTTCTTTGTACTCCAAATAGTGGAAACTGCCATCTACAGCTTGTATAGACCCGTGGTGCTGAATAAAAGCTTGTTCGAAATAATTTACAATTTTAATTCTTCATTACAATAGCAGCAAGTCATTAGCGAGAGCCCATGAAGAGCTCTCAGCAAGTCAGACTTAATGGCTCATTCAATGGCACAGTGCTTCCTTCTGGCAGTGCTTTGATGAATCAACCTTTCGCAAGAACTCATTTCTAGGATCTGGCGTTGGCACATTGGCATTTCCTGATGACATGTTTTAGAAGGCACAGTCAACTGCAGCATCTCCGTAGCACTGAGAGGTGTAGAAGAAGACCTTTGTCCCAAGATTCTATGGTGGTGGCCATCAACAGCCAGCTAACGGAGAAGAGATTTCCTGCCATGGGCAGAAGTTATTATTTGTGTTCATCTTTTCTTATCCTCAGAAGTCCAAGCTTTAAAAATGTTACCGTCGGCTAATACGACAGGACTCAACGATCACCAGTTCCTGAGGTGGTATTATTTGGTGTGACGGTAGTATTGCCCCCCATTCCAGGGCCCGCAGTGCTATTGAAACGCCAAGGGAGTAAGTAGAAGATATAGACTCCGGCCAGGATGAGCGCTATGGTCAGAATGATGATCAGAACGATAGAGCCGTAGAAGACGCAGCCACCTGACCTGAAGAGCAGGCACAACCTTCGAGGGGAGTGAGGGTCCGGTGGAGGTCGTCCTAAGTCCACGCTGAGGCTCACCGAGCTGATGTTTAGGCTGTTAGTCTGTGGAACATACAAAACGCCGCGCTTCCGGTTGAACCTCAGGGAAGGCGTTGGGCAGGAGAACGATTTGTTGAGCCTGGTCAACAGGTTTCTGTCTGTGGACAGCGCAGGTGGGCCTTTCTTTGAGGAAACCGGCGTGGCCGACCGACATATGGGGCAGGGGAGAGTTTGCGGCTCCGTCGATCCAACCGTGATCCGGGAGAGGCATTCTAGGCAGAACACGTGACCACAGGAGAGGATTTTGGGAAGATGGAAGAGAGTGTCATATGGTGTGAAGCAGATTACACATTCGGAGAGTCCGTCACCCTCAGAGTTGGTATCCGGGGCTGCTTCTTCTTCTGCCATAATGAACAATTCAGCATTGGAGATCTGTAGAAATAAGTGAGAACATTTTAGAAAACAAGTTACCACATTTTGTCAATGTTTTTTTAACAATCGGCTTCTCTGGCCAGTCATGTGCGATCTACAGCCTGGATACTTAAAGGGGTTGTAAAGGTTCCTTTTTATTTTCTAAATTGGTTCATTTAAGCTCGTGCATTGTTGGTTCACTTACCTTTTCCTTCAATTTCCCTTCTAAATGTTTTTTTCTTTGTCTGAATTTCTCACTTCCTGTTCCTCCTCAGTAAGCTTGCCCCCATCATCAGAGCTGTTCTGGCTGGGGGTTTGTCAGCGTGCTCGCCCCCTCCATTGGGACTACATCCCTGCGGGGAGACCTTCTGGCTGAGGGTTAGTCAGCCTGCTCGCCCCCTCCCTTGGGATTACATCCCTGCGGAGAGATGTTCTGGCTGAGGGTTAGTCAGCCTGCTCGCCCCCTACCTTGGCAATACACTCCTGCGGGGAGACGCTGTGAACGCAGCGTCTGGCTGGGGGTTAGTCAGTGTGCTTGCCCCCTCCCTTGGGACTACATCCCTGCGGGGAGACGCTGTGAACGCAGCATCTGGCTGGGGGTTAGTCAGCGTGCTCGCCCCCTCCCTTGGGACTACATCCCTGCGGAGAGATGTTATGGCTGGGGGTTAGCGTGCTCGCCCCCTCCCTTGGGACTACATCCCTGCAGGGAGACGTTCTGGCTAAGGGTTAGTCAGCCTGCTCGCCCCCTCCCTTGGGAATACATCCCTGCGGGGAGACGCTGTGAACGCAGCGTCTGGCTGGGGGTTAGTCAGCGTGCTGTCCCCCTCCCTTGGGACTACATCCCTGCGGGGAGACATTCTGGCTGGGGGTTAGTCCGTGTGCTAGCCCCTTCCCTTGGGACTACATCTCTGCGGGGAGACGTTCTGGCTGAGGGTTAGTCAGCCTGCTCGCCTCCTCCCTTGGGAATACATCCCTGCGGGGAGACGCTGTGAACGCAGCATCTGGCTGGGGGTTAGTCAGTGTGCTCGCCCCCTCCCTTGGGACTATATCCCTGCGGAGAGACGTTCTGGCTGAGGGTTAGTCAGCCTGCTCACCCCCTCCCTTGGGAATACATCCCTGCGGGGAGACGCTGTGAACGCAGCGTCTGGCTGGGGGTTAGTCAGCGTGCTCGCCCCCTCCCTTGGGACTACATCCCTGCGGGGAGACGTTCTGGCTGGGGGTTAGTCAGTGTGCTCTCCCCCTCCCTTGGGACTATATCCCTGCGGAGAGACGTTCTGGTTGAGGGTTAGTCCGTGTGCTCGCCCCCTCCCTTGGGACTACATCCCTGCGGAGAGATGTTCTGGCTGGGGGTTAGCGTGCTTGCCCCCTCCCTTGGGACTACATCCCTGCGGGGAGATGTTCTGGCTGAGGGTTAGTCAGCCTGCTCGCCCCGTCCCTTGGGAATACATCCCTGCGGGGAGACACTGTGAACCCCCCAAGGGAGGGGGCGAGCACGCTGACTAACCCCCAGCCAGAACAGCTCGGATGATGGGGGCAAGCTTACAGAGGAGGAACAGGAAGTGAGTAATTCAGACAAAGAAAAAAAAACATTTAGAAGGGAAATTGAAGGAAAAGGTAAGTGAACCAACAATGCACAAGCTTAAAGGAACCGATTTAGAATATAAAAAACGAACCTTTACAACTCCTTTAAAGAACTTGTATTGGCACGACCCACATTTATCCTCAGACCTCCCCCCAACCCCTAGAACATGTCCTAGAATTTGTTTTTACTTTTAACTTTTTCCTGTAGCGGTAATCAGCTTTTATAATCCCTATGAAACCACCACCAGGCTTGTAAAATTCTTGCAGTAGCAGCTATTGGGATCAGCAGAATGCCCTGTGTTAGTTCTTATTGACATAGGGCATAGGCAGCTCCCCAGAACTACATTTCCCGAGAGCCTTTCCCTACATACCACGTATGGGTGGAATCTTCCTTGTCAAGACATTGTTTTGCTGGGAAAGACATAAGTCTTTGCATGTGGAGAGGTGGGGAAAGGCCAAATTCTGTAGTCCAGCAGAGAAAACCCCAGGCAGGGCTGAAAACACTGCTTGGGATTTCAGTGCAGCTGAGGCAGTGTTGTCGGCTCACTACAGGAAGTTAGGAGCTCACTGGATTTCTGTATTCCTTCAGCAGTCTCCAAAGTTTGACACCAGATGCTGTCCTTTGCTTGCCTTTATCCACCCGTTGGGGGAACAATTCCTTCCATTGACACCAATGATGGGCTAAAATTCCTTCCATTGACACCAATGATGGGACACAATTCCTTCCATTGACACCAATGATGGGACACAATTCCTTCCATTGACACCAATGATGGGCATACTTCCTTCCACTGGTAACAATAATGGGGCAAAATTCCTTCCATTGACACCAATGATGGGCATACTTCCTTCCACTGGTAACAATAATGGGACATAATTCCTTCCATTGATACAAATGATGGGGCAAAATTCCTTCCATTGACACCAATGATGGGACACAATTCCTTCCACTGATAACAAGAATGGGGCAAAATTCCTTCCATTGACACCAATGATGGGCATAATTCCATCCATTGATACCAATGATTGGCATAATTCCTTCCAATAATAACAAGAATGGGGCAAAATGCCTTCCATTGACACCAATGGTGGGACATAATTCCTTCCATTAATACCAATGATGGTGCAAAAATTCCTTCCATTGACACCAATGATGGGCATACTTCCTTCCACTGGTAACAATAATGGAACATAATTCCTTCCATTAATACCAATGATGGTGCAAAAATTCCTTCCATTGACACCAATGATGGGACATAATTCCTTCCATTGACACCAATGATGGGCATACTTCCTTCCACTGGTAACAATAATGGGGCAAAATTCCTTCCATTGACACCAATGGTGGGACATAATTCCTTCCATTGACACCAATGATGGGACATAATTCCTTCCATTGATACCAATGATGGGGCAAAATTCCTTCCATTGACACCAATGATGGGCATACTTCCTTCCACTGGTAACAATAATGGGGCAAAATTCCTTCCATTGACACCAATGGTGGGACATAATTCCTTCCATTGATACCAATGATGGGGCAAAATTCCTTCCATTGACACCAATGATGGGACACAATTCCTTCCATTGATACCAATGATGGGACACAATTCCTTCCAATGATAACAAGAATGGGGCATAATTCCTTCCATTGCTACCAATGATGGGGCAAAATGCCTTCCATTGACACCAATGATGGGGCATTGTTTACTCCCAGGGGACGCCAGGACATTTTATACTCCCACTGGCCCTAGTGCTGCCCTAAAGTCTGAAGGACAGTAAAGTAGCCCTTTGTTTAGAATCTTTCGAGACCCCTGATCTACTTGGATGGAGAACTCTTCACTGATAGCTATTATATTCAGACACCGATGGCCATCACAACACCTGAACAGTGACTGCTGAAACAAACCACATACATAGAAAGTGCCCCTCTCAAAAAGGTTCAGATAAAAAGAGTTTTGGTAATGTCACTGGCTCTCCGATGGCTTGGCCTTGGCCATTGGCCACCTTTCTCTAGCGAAGTCTTCAAACTTTCTGAGAAGGATTCTTCAAACTACTTTTGTAGAAACACAGGAAAAGGTTAGCAACCCCCTGTGGTTTTTACTGCTTGGCAAAGATGGAAGGGTGACAGCTTCTCCATGCCAAAGGATTTCCACCATTTTATTGGCTTTAACTAAATAGACCTAAGAGTCGAGAGCCACACACAAACTTAGTCCTCCAGCTATAAATGTATTTCAATATAAGTCAAATGAAAAGGTTTCACAAAGTCACAGAGCCAACGTGTTTCGCCCCTCTTCATCAGCGCTAGACAATTGGAGACAATATGTATTAGACTGAATAAAAACTAAAGTTATGGCAATTGTTTATTAACTCGAGAGCCACACCGGGGGTTAGTCCTCCAACTATAAACGTATTTCAATATAAGATCAAATGAAAAGACTTTGTCACAGAGACAACGCGTTTCAGGGGCATTTAGTATCTGGATTCTGGGCTGGCATCTTCTCCATGCCAAATGATTTCCACAGTTTCTTTGGACTAGAGAGCCACACCAGGACTTAGTCCTCCAGCTATAAATTTCAATATAAGATCAAATGAAAAGATTTCACAAAGTCACAGAGCCAACGTGTTTTGCCCCCCTTCATCAGGGCTTGAAAATTGGAGACAATGGGGTTGATTTACTAAAGGGAAATCCACTTGTAAGTGCAGTTGCTGTATATCGCTGTAGATCTGAAATTAGGAGAAGCTCTGCTGATTTTATCATCCAATCATGCAGGCAAAAATGCTGTTTTTTTATTTTCCTTGCATGTCCCCCTCAGATCTACAGCGACTGCACTGCCAAGTGCACTTGCAGGGTGGTATTCAGGAAATGGCATTACAGTCACACCTCAAGACATACATTCCGGAGTCACCTGAAATTACACAGTCAATCACATTTAGTGGATGATCTGCAGTAGTCACAGGTGAAAGCATGTGCAGCACTTTAATAGCCTTACAGTCTCCCTTCTGCCGGGGTCATCAGATCTCACTCAAATGGGACAGAATGACTACAGCCAGCGCCTCCTATGAACAGGTCCACTCCACCTGGCCCCCTGCTCTGTCCAAGGCCTATATGTGCTGACTACATTCTTACAGGTGTGGGGTGTTCAGCTCCTATGTCCCAAGTGTGCCTGTGCTCCTCCCTACCTGACTTATTTATAGGTGCTGACTTACTCCTGATCAGTGGCGGTGCGTCCATAAGGGGCGCATGGGCACCGCCCCTTTCTCCTGGCACCGCTCTAATCACCATAGATAGATTCATGCATTGCATGAATCTATGATCGCCGCTGCCACCCCCTATTCAGGTGCCCGGACCCTTTTTCGGGCGCTGGGCACCTGAATTACAGCGGTGGAGGTGTTTTTTGGAAGCACCTGATTAGAGCCATAGGCGCCCCAAAAAAGGTGAACAGCGGGGGCCATGCTGTAGAAAATCAAAGGAATTTGCTTTGCTAACACTGAACCGCCTCTCAGCCAATCAGGTTGCCGAGTCTGTTACCTGTCACCTGATTGACTGAAACGTCAGGCGCTGTGATTGGACGCCTGCGAGAGGACGGAAGAAGACATGGAGGACGTACAGGAGACCGCTGGTGACCTGATCCGAGACAGGTAAGTGCCAGGCAGCATTTGATGGGGCATAGTAGGGGCAATTGATGGGCACACTGGCAGCATTTGATGGGGCACAGTAGCAGCAATTGATGGGCACACTGGCAGCATTTGATGGGGCACAGTAGCAGCAATTGATGGGCACACTGGCAGCATTTGATGGGGCACAGTAGCGGCAATTGATGGGCACACTGGTAGCATTTGATGGGGCACAGTAGCGGCAATTGATGGGCACACTGGCAGCATTTGATGAGGCACAGTAGCGGCAATTGATGGGCACACTGGCAAAATTTGATGGGGCACAGTAGCGGCAATTGATGGGCACACTAGTGCCAATTGATGGGCACACTGCAACATTTGATGGGGCACAGTAGTGGCAATTGATGGGCACACTGCAACATTTGATGGGGCACAGTGGCGGCAATTGATGGGCACACTGCAACATTTGATGGGGCACAGTGGCGGCAATTGATGGGCACACTGCAACATTTGATGGGGCACAGTAGTGGCAATTGATGGGCACACTGCAACATTTGATGGGGCACAGTAGCGGCAATTGATGGGCACACTGCAACATTTGATGGGGCACAGTAGTGGCAATTGATGGGCACACTGGCAAAAATTGATGGGGCACAGTAGCGGCAATTGATGGACACACTGGCAGCATTTGAGTAGTGGCAATTGATGGGCACATTGGCAACATTTGATGGGGCACAGTAGCAGCAATTGATGGGTACAGTAGCTGCGTTTGATGGGCACAGTAGCAGCAATTTATGGGTACAGTGGCTGCGCTTGATGGGCACAGTGGTTTGCGTTTGATGTCACAGTGGCTGCGTTTGATGGGCACAGTGGCTACTCTTGATGGGCACATGGCAGCAATTGATGGGCACAATGGCTGTGTTTTATAGCACAGGGCCTGCGTTTGATGGCACAGTGGCTGCGTTTAATGGGCACGGAGGATGCATTTGATGGGCACAGTGGCGGCAAATGATGGGCACAGTGGCTGCAATTGATGTTTTTTTTTTTTCAGTTTGTTTTTGCGCCCCCCCAAAAAATTTGGAGCACCAGCCGCCTCTGCTCCTGATATCGCTGTGAGAGGGCTCCATCTAAAAGGGGCCTAACACCTGGTGTCACTAACCACTGTAATAGACACTATTCTGCTTCAGAGCCACCTAGTGACAAAGTAGCGACCTGCACCTGCCTATACCCGTTTCCATGAATGACCAGACACACGCAAAGCTATTTTTAGAGACCCCCTAAGTTGGAAGCGCACTTTACAGTTATTATTGGAATGCCAATGTCAGGTGTGCATTCCGAAAAAACCGCCAGGCTACATAGAAGAATCTTCATGAGATTTATGGACTTCTTATAGCCGCATCATTAGAACGCCGTTAACAACCGAGAGCGCCTTTCTGTCAAAATATAAACCGCTTGACCTTTACGAAAACTTTAGACTGTTCCTCTGAATTGACTTGAATAGCCGGAGATGTCCCTCAAGGGTCAGAGGGAGCCGGGGGAGGGGGGAGGATCTCCGGGATAAGTTACTATTTTAAATGCCATTTCCTGATGTAAGAAATGTCAGAATGTTACAACGTTACTGTCTGAGATTGTGTGCGGTTGGAATATTTAGCTGCTTTGTTGGAGCATCGGGATAGAAAAAGAGAATGTCGGTAGAGAGTGACAACTCCGGGAATAAGGAAAATGTCTCCTGAGATGTGTCCAAACCTGATGACCAACGACAAGAAACGTCTCTGTGCTACAGGAGATGGTCAGAGACTGCAGACATACTACAGGAGATGGTCAGAGACTGCACACATACTACAGGAGATGGTCAGAGACTGCAGACATGATACAGAAGATGGTCAGAGACTGCAGACATACTACAGGAGATGGTCAGAGACTGCAGACGTAATACAGGAGATGGTCAGAGACTGCAGAAATACTACAGGAGATGGTCAGAGACTGCAGACATACTACAGGAGATGGTCAGAGACTGCAGACATACTACAGGAGATGGTCAGAGACTGCAGACATACTACAGGAGATGGTCAGAGACTGCAGAAATACTACAGGAGATGGTCAGAGACTGCAGACGTATTACAGGAGATGGTCAGAGATCGCAAATAGGCGATAGGAGATGGTCAGAGACTGCAGACATACTACAGGAGATGGTCAGAGACTGCAGACATACTACAGGAGATGGTCAGAGACTGCAGACGTAATACAGGAGATGGTCAGAGACTGCAGACATACTACATGAGATGGTCAGAGACTGCAGACATAATACAGGAGATGTCAGAGACTGCAGACATAATACAGGAGATGGTCAGAGACTACAGACATACTACAGGAGATGGTCAGAGACTGCAGACATAGTAAGGAGATAGTCAGAGACTCCATACATAGTAAGGAGATAGTCAGAGACTGCATACATACTACAGGAGATGGTCAGAGACTGCAGACATACTACAGGAGATGATCAGAGACTGCAAACATACTACAGGAGATGGTCAGAGACTGCAGACATAGTACAGGAGATGGTCAGAGACTGCAAACATACTACAGGAGATGGTCATAGATCGCAGATAGGCGATGGGAGATGGTCAGAGACTGCAGACATACTACAGGAGATGGTCAGAGACTGCAGACATACTACAGGAGATGGTCAGAGACTGCAGACGTAATACAGGAGATGGTCAGAGACTGCAGACGTAATACAGGAGATGGTCAGAGATCGCAAATAGGCGATAGGAGATGGTCAGAGACTGCAGACATACTACAGGAGATGGTCAGAGACTGCAGACATACTACAGGAGATGGTCAGAGACTGCAGACGTAATACAGGAGATGGTCAGAGACTGCAGACATACTACATGAGATGGTTAGAGACTGCAGACATAATACAGGAGATGTCAGAGACTGCAGACATAATACAGGAGATGGTCAGAGACTACAGACATACTACAGGAGATGGTCAGAGACTGCAGACATAGTAAGGAGATAGTCAGAGACTCCATACATAGTAAGGAGATAGTCAGAGACTGCATACATACTACAGGAGATGGTCAGAGACTGCAGACATACTACAGGAGATGGTCAGAGACTGCAGACATAGTACAGGAGATGGTCAGAGACTGCAAACATACTACAGGAGATGGTCATAGATCGCAGATAGGCGATGGGAGATGGTCAGAGACTGCAGACATATTACAGGAGACAGAGAAGGATGCCAGAAGATTTTTTTCCAAGTAAATATCACCTAAGCAGCTCAATAAGAAAAACTAAGAATTTCCAATTTGTCAAAATTTTACTGATGGCCAAAATAATTTTCCCCAAATCTTTCCTCTCCTTCGCCTCCATTTCTTTTTTTAAGGGGTAAAATAATTCATGAAATGTGATAAATGATTTTTTCGGTGGTGTATAACGGATTACAATATGCGCTCTGATTCCCGATTGTTAGAGGCGGGAAGCGAACGTATTATTATCCTCCTTTCTCTCCAATTTTAGCACAGCGCTGAGCTCTCTCTCTCTCTGTGAGTTTTAATTATTAGTGTTCTATGGAGCAGCTAAATGAGTCCATTATCCTTCGCCGAGTCTCCGGGATAGCGCTAATCTCACCCCCGGCATCGGCCGCTCATTCCGCTTCTCTTCGGTATGCTCCCTATGAGGGTCTCGGCGCGGCGGGACGCCTCCCGGCTGATTGCTGAGTTTCAGCCGCTGAATATTAAGTATCGCCGCTTTATGGGAGGCCGGGTGACGCCATGCAATTGTGCGCCCGCCGCCCACCTTCCCGCCGACATCTAATGTTCCAGTTAATGATGTTGTCTGACTTTGGGCGCAATAGTCAAGAGGGCCCATTAACCCTCATTTATGATAAAAACCGAGGACCCCGCGCTTCCTTGTCACGTGGTCTCATTTGTGGAGGCGGCCGAGACTTCTGTTTTTATTAAAAAATGATTAACAGGTTTGCTATTTGCTTATTATATGTTTCCAGTATATAATTAAAAAATGTCAGTTCTCAGAGGTCTCTAATGAATATAGGTTACATCTTCAGTCCCGGTGCTTACTAGTTTCAGCCCTGCGTGGGCCTTAGTCATAACGAATATGGGTTACATCACCAGTCCCAATGCTTATGAGTTTCAGCCCTGTGTGGGCCTTAATCATAGCAAATATAGGTTACATCGTCAGTCCCGGTGTTTACGAGTTTCAGCCCTGCGTGGGCCTTAGTCATAACGAATATAGGTTACATCGTCAGTCCCAATGCTTATGAGTTTCAGCCCTGTGTGGGCCTTAATCATAGCAAATATAGGTTACATCACCAGTCCCAGTGCTTACAAGTTTCAGCCCTGCGTGGGCCTTAGTCATAACGAATATGGGTTACATCACCAGTCCCAACGCTTATGGGTTTCAGGCCTGTGTGAGCCTTAGTCATAGCGGAAATAGGTTACATCACCCGTCCCAGTGTTTACTCATTTCAGCCCTGTGTGGGCCTTGGTCATAGTGGATATAGGTTGCATCACCAGTCTCAATGCTTACTAGTTTCAGCCCTGTGTGGGCCTTAATCATAGCAGAGATAGGTTACCTCACCAGTCCCAGTGCTTATGAGTTTCAGCCCTGCATGGGCCTTAGTCACAACGGATATATGTTACATCACCAGTCCCAACGCTTATGGGTTTCAGGCCTGTGTGGGCCTTAGTCATAGAAAATATAGGTTACATCACCAGTCCCAGTGCTTACAAGTTTCAGCCCTGCGTGTGTCTTAGTCATAACGAATATAGGTTACATCGTCAGTCCCAATGCTTATGAGTTTCAGCCCTGTGTGGGCCTTAATCATAGCAAATATAGGTTACATCACCAGTCCCAGTGCTTACAAGTTTCAGCCCTGCGTGGGCCTTAGTCATAACGAATATGGGTTACATCACCAGTCCCAACGCTTATGGGTTTCAGGCCTGTGTGAGCCTTAGTCATAGCGGAAATAGGTTACATCACCCGTCCCAGTGTTTACTCATTTCAGCCCTGTGTGGGCCTTGGTCATAGTGGATATAGGTTGCATCACCAGTCTCAATGCTTACTAGTTTCAGCCCTGTGTGGGCCTTAATCATAGCAGAGATAGGTTACCTCACCAGTCCCAGTGCTTATGAGTTTCAGCCCTGCATGGGCCTTAGTCACAACGGATATATGTTACATCACCAGTCCCAACGCTTATGGGTTTCAGGCCTGTGTGGGCCTTAGTCATAGAAAATATAGGTTACATCACCAGTCCCAGTGCTTACAAGTTTCAGCCCTGCGTGTGTCTTAGTCATAACGAATATGGGTTACATCACCAGTCCCAGTGCTTACAAGTTTCAGCCCTGCGTGGGCCTTAGTCATAACGAATATGGGTTACATCACCAGTCCCAGTGCTTACAAGTTTCAGCCCTGCGTGGACCTTAGTCATAACGAATATGGGTTACATCACCAGTCCCAGTGCTTACAAGTTTCAGCCCTGCGTGGGCCTTAGTCACAGTAAGGAGGCACTCCGCTGGGGACACCTGAGATGTAAGGAGGCACTTCGCTGGGGACACCTGAGATGTAAGGAGGTACTCCGCTGGGGACACCTGAGATGTAAGGAGGCACTCCGCTGGGCACACCTGAGATGTAAGGAGGCACTCCGCTGGGCACATCCGAGATGTATGGAGACACTCCACTGGGGACACCTGAGATGTAAGGAGGCACTCCGCTGGGCACACCTGAGATGTAAGGAAGCACTCTGCTGGGGACACCTGAGATGTAAGGAAGCACTCTGCTGGGGACACCTAAGATGTAAGGAGGCACTCCGCTGGGGACACCTGAGATGTAAGGAGGCACTCTGCTGGGGACACCTGGGATGTAAGGAGGCACTCTGCTGGGGACACCTGGGATGTAAGGAAGCACTCTGCTGGGGACACCTAAGATGTAAGGAAGCACTCCGCTGGGCACACCTGAGATGTAAGGAGGCACTCCGCTGGGCACACCTGAGATGTAAGGAAGCACTCCGCTGGGGACACCTGAGATATAAGGAGGCACTCTGCTGGGGACACCTGAGATGTAGGGAAGTACTCCGCTGGGGACACCTGAGATGTAAGGAGGCACTCCGCTGGGGACACCTGAGATGTAAGGAGGCACTCCGCTGGGCACACCTGAGATGTAAGGAGGCACTCCGCTGGGCATACCTGAGATGTAAGGAGGCACTCCGCTGGGCACACCTGAGATGTAAGGAAGCACTCCGCTGGGGACACCTGAGATGTAAGGAAGCACTCCGCTGGGGACACCTGAGATGTAAGGAGGCACTCCGCTGGCTGGGGACAGTGACATCATAGCTCCCACTGATTCTGCATTATGGTGAGTTGAATAATTTCATTCTATATTACAATGTAATAATAGAAATAATGCGCTTCAATCATCCTGACACCATAACAACCATGGTGCCGGGATGATTGAGGCACCAACACTAGAATTTTGGAGTATCTTTATCTGCTGATTGTTAAACTTTCTGGAATACACATATTTTATTGTGGTGTAGGATCTGGGCCTGCTGTCCCTCCATCCCTCTTTTTTTACTTCCTCTCTCTCTCTTTCTTCCTTTATTTCTCCCTCCATCCCTCGTTCATCTCAGACTCTAACCACACCCCTTTGAGTCATGCCCATTTAAGCCACGCCCGATATTATGCTTAAACCACACCCATTATTCACGGATCAGGTAGAGGGCCTCTTAGCAGAATTTTGCTTAGGGCCCCAGGGAGGTCAGAATCGGCACTGATAACGAATATAGGTTACATCACCAGTCCCAATGCTTACGAGTTTCAGCCCTGTGTGGGCCTTAGTCATAGCAAATATAGGTTACATCACCAGTCCCAGTGCTTACAAGTTTCAGCCCTGCATGGGCCTTAGTCATAACGAATATAGGTTACATCACCAGTCCCAATGCTTACGAGTTTCAGCCCTGTGTGGGCCTTAGTCATAGCAGATATAGGTTACATCACCAGTCCCAGTGCTTACAAGTTTCAGCCCTGCGTGGGCCTTAGTCATAACATAACGAATATAGGTTACATCACCAGTCCCAATGCTTATGGGTTTTAGGCCTGTGTGGGCCTTAGTCATAGCGGAAATAGGTTACATCACCAGTCCCAGTGTTTACTCGTTTCAGCCCTGTGTGGGCCTTGGTCATAGTGGATATAGGTTGCATCACCAGTCTCAATGCTTATGGGTTTCAGCCCTGCATGGGCCTTAGTCATAGCTGATATACGTTACATCTCTGGTCCCAGGGCTTACGCATTTTAGCATTATGTGGGCCTTAGTCATAGCTGATATAGGTTACATCACCAGTCCCAACGCTTATGGGTTTCAGCCCTGTGTGGGCCTTGGTCATAGCAGATATAGGTTACATCACTAGTCCCAGAGCTTACGAGGTTCAGCCCTGCATGGGCCTTAGTCATAACGGATATAGGTTAAATCACCAGTCCCAGCGTTTACGCATTTCAGCCCTGTGTGTGCCTTAGTCATAGTGGATATAGGTTACATCACCAGTCCCAACGCTTATGGGTTTCAGCCCTGTGTGGGCCTTGGTCATAGCAGATATAGGTTACATCACTAGTCCCAGTGCTTACGAGGTTCAGCCCTGCATGGGCCTTAGTCATAACGGATATAGGTTAAATCACCAGTCCCAGCGTTTACGCATTTCAGCCCTGTGTGTGCCTTAGTCATAGTGGATATAGGTTACATCACCAGTCCCAACGCTTATGGGTTTCAGCCCTGTGTGGATCTTAGTCATAGTAAATAAAGGTTACATTAACAGCCCCAATGCTTATGAGTTTCAGCCCTGTGTGGGCCTTAGTCATAGTGGATATAGGTTACATCACCAGTCCCAATGCTTACGAGTTTCAACCCTGTATGGGCCTAAGTCATAGCGGATATAGGTTACATCACCAGTCCCAACGCTTACGAGTTTCAACCCTGTGTGGGCCTTAGTCATAGCGGATATAGGTTACATCACCATTCCCAGTGCTTACGCATATTAGCCTTGTTTAGTACAATTTTATTAATATCCTCCAGCTATGGCTTTTGTCCCGCTGCACTGGGTTTAGACCCCCCTTTGTCGCATCTGTGCGCATTTTGTGAATGCTCTCAGACTATGTACATAAGGCAGCTCATTCATTTCAGTGGGCTGCCCTACATATATGCAGAAAAGTAGCTCATGAAATTTTTTGCTGTTTTGCACATTTTTAACCGCCTGTTTTGATGCATTCCAATGCGGAAAAATGTGCAGAAGAAGAAAGAAGCCCAAAGGCTAACGCTGAGCTAGAAACAGATGTATAATAATATAATCGCACTTGAAATGACAAAAAAAGCTACCAGCATCAAAAAAGTCTAGTACAGAAACTTAAACCAAGATATATATGCAGAAGTGAGTGCAGCGCTAAATTCATTTTTCAAAATTGTTTGTAAATTTTTAAACAAATATATAAAAAAATATACCAAGTAAAAAAAAGAAAACTAAGGCAAAGTCCCATCACAAAAAAAAGTCCATAGTAAGAAAATAATGGTCTCCCTGGGACATTGGTAATGTCCGGAACTTCAGGCTAGTAATTCATAGTGCTCAAAAACATAAAAGGAAAAACTTCCATGGTGTAGTATATCAATAAAAGTCGCTTTAATAAAGGAATACGTTTTCACTTACAGAAAATAAGTCATCAGTCAACGAAACGATAAAACATAGATTGCAAAAGCCGCAGTGTCTCCATTAGCTTCACTCTACTTCCTATATCATACGCCCGTCCACCGTCTTGGAAAGAAAAACGTAATGACGTCACCGTCAGAGGCTCCAACCTACGTGTTTCATCACCAATAGGACGTCATCTGGGGATAGGCCAGGTGGGAAAATGTGCGCCTGCTTGCCCCATTGAAAAGCTCAGGTGTGAATGGAGCCTAAGCACGAGAAATTAGAAAAAGAAGCCCCTGTCTTGAAACCATATGGTCTGGAGGGTGTAAAAACGCGCCCGGGGGGGGGACGCCATTAACAAGTGGGCCCCATTCACAACTGAGCGCAGTGGGAACTTACGTTCCAGCTTGCCTTTTTTTGCATGTGTTTTGCGCGTGTCAAGCATAGGGAAACCCATTTACTTAATATGGCTGCCCTATGCGCGATAAACGCCCCCAAAGTAGCTCCAGAACCTTTTCGGACGCTTTCTTCAGGGCGCATTTGTCGCACACGCGCCTGCTGACCACGTTTGGGGGAAAGCCATTAACAATTACCTTATTTATCGCGGTATAACGCGCTCCAGGCGTATACCGCGCACCCCTAAAGTGACCTCCAATCCTGTGGAAAAAAAGTTATTTTTGTACCTACAGTTTTGGTGTCTTGCACGGCGGCCTCGTCGGGTCCGGCGTCCTTCTGCGGTGGGTCCGGTGTCCTCTTCGTTGGGTCCGGCGTCCTTCTGCGGCGGGTCCGGTGTCCTCTTCGGCGGGTCGGGTGTCCTCTTCGGCGGGTCCGGCGTCCTTCTGCGGCGTCCTCGCGTCCTCCCCGCTCGTTTCCCGCGCCGAGTTTTGAATACTGCGCCAGCATATACCGAGCGCAGTACACTCGGGCAGGCTCGGCAACTGTCGCGCTCACGTCCTGTACGTCCAGGACGTGACCGCGGAAGAAGCCGAGACTGGCCGACTATACCCGAGTGTACTGCGCTCGGTATATGTCGGCGCAGTATTCAAAACTCGGCGCGGGAAAGCGGGTATCAGCCTATATCGCGCACCCACGATTTTGCCCTGATTTTCAGGGCAAAAAAGTGTACGCGATATACGCCGATAAATACGGTAATGGCTTACCACGCCTTTTTGAAAATGTGCATTTCTGTGTGTCTTGCCGCACGTTTAAGAAAAGCTCAGGTGTGAACGCTGCGCGGCCGCGCTTCTGCTAAATGGCAGCGCGTTTTTTCCGCGTGTCAAGAAAGCGTGTTGCGACTTCACGCCCCGTTCCTGACATGCGGCAATGTAAACCTAGCCGTATTGAATGAATTATGTGTTACGTGGCGCGCTGTCCTCGCTAGTTATTGATTAATTGGGCTGCTGGCTTATACTCGTTTTATTTTTTTTGCTGTCTCATATTGCCTGCCCATACCTGCTTTATGATACATTCCTGCGCAGACAGCCAACTGTTTGTAATTTATAATAAAAACAGTCGGGTCTCAGAGGTCTATTTATAATAAAAGCAAAGGTCTTATGTATGCATGCAGCTGAGACCTCTGTTCTTATTAAAAAATAATTGCCGTGTTTACAAGGCCCTCTTTGCCGATCGGTAGGGCAGAGAGCCGGGGGGGGGGGGGTCGTTGTTTTACGCTCATTGAATTCCCCCCCTGTGTAGTGCACCGCCCCTGCTAGTTATTGATTGATGGAGCTGACGGCGGTTCTTCTTTTCTTCTCTTGTTATAGAAAGATCTGCTTTATGATACATACCTATGATTGTTTTTCACCCTTATACCCCTAACAGGCCATGTTTTCATGGATTCCTTACCTACACACCAGAGAGTTAGTCCTCCCAGGGGTTAGTCGCTCTTATAGGTTTTCCCATAAGTCCTCGGGACATCTGGAAAAATAAGGATAAAGATATTTAGCTGGATTCAGGTATGCGGGCGCATCCTTGCGGCGGCGTAGCGTATCGTATTTACACTACGCCGCCGTAAGTTAGCAAGGCAAGTACTGTATTTACTAAGGGCCAGATTCTCGTACCCGTGGCGCAGCGTAACGTACGACGCGCCCACGTGTTGAGAATCGCGACGTGCGTAACTTACTTACGCCGGGAAAACAAAAAAATTCAAAAGCGACGCGGGAAAGACAGGCATACTTTAACATGGTGGAGTACTTTTACTAAGGGCCAGATTCTCGTACCCGCGGCGCAGCGTAACGTAACCCGTTTACATTACACCGCCGCAAGTTTTCAGTCTAAGTGCCCGATCCACAAAGCACTTACCTGGAAACTTGCGGCGGTGTATCGTAAAGACGTCCGGCGCAAGGCGGCCCAATTCAAATGGGGCGGGTGCCATTTAAATTAGGCGCGCTCCCGCTCCGTTCGCAAGTTTCCCGACGTGCTTTGCGCGAAATTTCGACGCGCCGACGTGTTGAGAATCGCGACGTGCGTAACCTACTTACAAAAAAATTCAAAAGCGACGCGGGAAAGACGGGCATACTTTAACATGGTGGAGTACTTTTACACCATGTTAGTAGCAGCCTTATCTTTGCGACGGGAATCTAAAACTTGCGCCGACGTAACGACGGGAAAAAGCTTTGTGGATCGCCGTAACTGCTAATTTGCATACCCGACGCTGGTTTACGACGCAAACTCCCCCCGGCGGCGGCCGAAGTATTGCATCCTAGGATCCGACAGTGTAATTCAATTACACCTGTTGGATCTTAGGGCTAGTTATGCGGAACCTGATTCTATGAATCGGTCGCATAGTTAGAACGGCCCTAAAACAGAGGTACGACGGCGTATCAGGAGATACACCGTCGTATCTCTTTTGTGAACCTGGCCCAGAGTACTTGCCTGCTAAGTTACGGCGGCGTAGCGTAAATGCGGCGGGTGTAAGCGCGCCTAATTCAAATTTGGCTGAGGGGGCGTGTTTTATGTTAATGGAGGGGTGACCTGACGTGATTGACGTTATTTACGAACGGCGCATGCGCCGTCCGTGTACATATCCCTGTGTTCATTGCGGCAAAGTACGCCGCAAGGACGTATTGGTTTCGACATGGACGTAAATTACGTCCAGCCCTATTCACGGACGACTTGCGCGAAAACGACGTAAAATTTTCAAATTTCGACGCGGGAAACGACGGCTATACTTAACATTGGTTACGCCACCTAGGGGGCATGTTTATCTTATATAGGTGGATAGGTGGCCTATCTCTTACGGAAACGGCGTATCTTTACTGCGTCGGCCGGGCGTATGTTCGTGAATAGGCGTATCTAGTGATTTACATATTCTACGCCGACCGCAATGGAAGCGCCACCTAGCGGCCAGCCTAAAAATTACACTTTAAGATACGACGGTGTAAGACACTCACGCCGCTCGTATCTTAGCCTAATTTAAGTGTATCTGGTTACCAGAATACGCTTAAATTTGCGTCGGCGCAGATTCAGACTTAGGCTGGCGTATCTACTGATAAGCCAGCCTAAGTCTTTCTGAATCTGCCTAATTATGTAGATGTATATGGAAGGGTGGATATATTACTTGTGTAGGGGTCCGGGGGGGGGGGGTTAGAAGCTTCAGCAAGTCAGATAGACCCCCGCCCCATGCGGGAGGACCCATTGAAGGTAATGAGAGACTGCTGGCTCCCGCAGCTAATCGCACCCACACGTATGTAATCGCTCACGCAGTGATCACAGGTAGGTGATCGGTCATGAATGTATTCTGTGTCCAGGACTGACCGACGCCTGAGCGATTACATGCGAGTGGATTTGATTCGCTGCAGGAGCTGCCAGTCTCCCATTGCTTTTAATGGGGCCACCTACTCACAGCGAGTTGGGGTTCTGGCATGTTATTGAACTGCGGGAGACACATGTGAATGCACCCTACTAGGCGTCTGTCTAAATTACCCATAGCATGCGAGATACGCATCTTAGAGTGTAAGCTCCTGGGGGCAGAGACTGTGAATGTACGTTATGTAAAGTGCTGCCTAAATTGCTGGGACTATATAAACAGCAGTAACAATACAAATGTAAATGATATGGTACATAGGCTAAATATGCAAAGCGGACTACTCCTAGTACTAGTATTACTACTTCTCTTACTACTACTACTTCTCTTACTACTACTACTTCTCTTACTACTACTACTACTTCTCTTACTACTACAACTTCTCTTACTACTACTACTTCTCTTACTACTACAACTTCTCTTACTACTACTTCTCTTACTACTACTTCTCTTACTACTACTCTTACTACTACTACTTCTCTTATTACTACTACTACTTCTCTTACTACTTCTCTTACTACTACTACTTCTCTTACTACTACTACTTCTCTTACTACTACTTCTCTTACTACTACTCTTACTACTACTACTTCTCTTATTACTACTACTACTTCTCTTACTACTTCTCTTACTACTACTACTTCTCTTACTACTACTACTTCTCTTATTACTACTACTACTTCTCTTACTACTTCTCTTACTACTACTTCTCTTACTACTACTTCTCTTACTACTACTTCTCTTACTACTACTTCTCTTATTACTATTTCTCTTACTACTTCTCTTACTACTATTTCTCTTACTACTACTACTTCTCTTACTACTTCTATTAGGGCCCTTTCACACTGGTGCGTTTTTCCCCGCGTTTTCTCTGTAAAAATAGCGCTATTAAAACGCCCATAAAACGCTCCCCATGCCCCCTCTATTGAAATGAATTAAAAACCGCTGTAAAAACGCGGTAAAAATGGAGCGTTAGACCTCTTTCACATTGAGGCGTGGAGCTGCGGTGACGGTATAGCCGCGCTATTTGTAGCGGGGCTATACCGTCGTATTTACCGCGATATTCGGGCGCTAGCGGTGAGGTTTTAACCCCCGCTAGCGGCCGGAAAAGGGTTAATACCGCCCGCGTAGCGGGCGGTATTACCGCGCTTTCCCATTGATTTTAATGGGAAGGCGCAGTATAGGAGCGGTGAACACACCGCTCCTATACCGCGGTAAAGATGCGGCTAGCAGGACTTTTGGAGCGCTCCTGCTAGCGCACCGCTTCAATGTGAAAGCCTTCGGGCTTTCACATTGAACACTACAGGGCAGGTTTTTTCATGCGGTATAGCAGCGCTATTTTTAGCGCTGTACCGCATGAAAAACGCCTCAATGTGCAAGGGGCTTTAAAATTGCGGTAAAACACTGCGATATTACCGTGATTTTACCGCGTTTTTAATTCATTTCAATGGAGAGGGGCATGGGGAGCGTTTTAATAGCGCTATTTTTACCGCGAAAACGCGGGAAAAACGCACCAGTGTGAAAGGGCCCTTACTACTACTACTCTTAGGCCCTATTCACATCTGAGCGTATCGTTTTCGGTCGTTTTTTTTGGCGTTTTGTTGCACGTATTCACACGTATTCGCGCGTTTGCATACAGCTTTGTCCGACGTTTTTGAACTTCGTCGTTTTTTATGTTAGCCAATAGGAAAAATGATCATCTCTTTCATCATTTGTTGCTATGGAAAAAAGAAATGTTCCTGGACTGCCGCACTCTGAAAGGCGATTTATTGAAACAAAATGAACAAAGGATAAAATCCAAAGCTGCATAACATCCAAACATTCATGCAACACTGCAATCAATGGTAGAAAGTGGACATAGGGGACAAAAAAGCTAACATGTTTCACATCATGGATAGATGCTTAGTCATAGCTGGGTTGTGTGAGGCTTTGAAAGGATTTAGGCTCCATTCACACTAATGCTTTTTTTGATGCATTTTGCAGAAATGCAGGGAATTTTTTTAACATGGGTTCCTATGGAACATGTTCACATCAATGCTTTTTTGTGCCTCTGCGTTTTTGGAAAGGGTCGGGGACTTTTTTTCTGCAAAAAGCAGCATTTTGCATGCAATAGAATTCAAAGGACGCGCATCCAAAACGCAAGTACCACGTTTTTACCGCGATTTGCGTTTTTTTCGTTACCTGTTTATAGCTAGTTGTTAAATGAAATGTAAAAAAATTAAAATTGATGTAAAAAAAAAAAATTAAAATGCAAATCGCTGTAAAAACGCAGCAAGCACCGCAAAAAGCACTGCACAAACGCTCAAAAGCAACATGCATAGGTGTGAATCGAGCCTTAACCTCTTGACCACCGCCCCATGTCAAAAAGACGTCCTCTTTTTAAAGATGGATATCTCGGTAACGGCAGCAGCTGCTGCCACAACCGAGATATTCATCTCTTCAGTGGGCGGTGGTGTACACGATAACGGCGGTCTCCACGGCGGATTCGCCGTGAGATCGCCGTTATCGGTGGCAGGAGAGGGGCCCCCTCCCGCCGCTCTCCCGCGCCCTCCGCCGCTTACCGTAGCCGTCGGTAGCGGCGGAGGCGATCGGGTGCTGCTGCCTGCTGTGTGGGGATTGCGAGTGAGGGCAAGATGGCCCCCACCCGTCCTCATAGCTCTGCTGGGCGGAAGTGACGTCAAAACGTCAGTCCCGCCCAGCGTCTTAAAGAGACATTTATTTTTTTGTCATTTGAAAAAATGACAGTTTCAATTTTTTTTTCTTTTTTTTGCATTTAAGTCTAAATATGAGATCTGAGGTCTTTTTGACCCCAGATCTCATATTTAAGAGGACCTGTCATGCTTGTTTCTATTACAAGGGATGTTTACATTCCTTGTAATAGGAATAAAAGTGATCAATTTTTTTTTTTTTTATTTCAGTGTAAAAAATTATTAACTAAATAAAAAAAAATAAAAAAAAAGTTTTTTTTAAAGCGCCCCGTCCCGACGAGCTCGCGCACAGAAGCGAACGCATACGCGAGTAGCGCCCGCATATGAAAACGGTGTTCAAACCACACATGTGGGGTATCGCCGCGATCGTTAGAGCGAGAGCAATAATTCTAGCCCTAGACCTACTCTGTAACTCAAAAAATGCAACCTGTAGAATTTTTTAAACGTCGCCTATCGAGATTTTTAAGGGTAAAAGTTTGACGTCATGCCACGAGCAGGCGCAATTTTTAAGTGTGACATGTTGGGTATCATTTTACTCGGCGTAACATTATCTTTCACAATATCTAAAAAAATCGGGCAAAATGTATTGTTGTCTTATTTTTTAATTCAAAAAAGTGATTTTTTTACAAAAAAAGTGCGCTTGTAAGACCGCTGCGCAAATACGGTGTGACAAAAAGTATTGCAATGACCGCCATTTTATTCTCTAGGGTGTTAGAAAAAAATATATATAATGTTTGGGGGTTTTAGGTAATTTTCTAGCAAAAAAAACTGTTTTAGTCTTGTAAACACCGACTGTGAAAAACAAGCCCGGTGGGAAAGAGGTTAAATAGAAAACTTTGAATGCAACCAAACCAATCAGAGCTGGTCTGCACAGCATTAGACAATTAGATACCTGATTGAAACTGACACGACCCATGGTCAGAACAGCATCTGCACAATCAAAAACAATCAAAAACAAAACCACACCTGTGTATGTGACATTCTAACCTAAAACACATTTTATGATATAGACTTTATAAGTGTATGTGAAAACATACAAAGAAATGCAATAAATGAATAAATATATATAAATATACTGCAAAAATAAAGTGCTATTAAATAAATATAAATGAAAACCGATATGAATGATATTGTGGTAATAAAATGTGGAGACGATGTGTAATGTGGAGTTGTCCATAAATACGTTGCTGATTTGTGTTGGAAATAAAACATAACAACAATGAATTGTTGATATGAAAGTTGCGCAAAAACTGCAATAAATATATGAATGTAAACGTGTGTATATATAATTATGAAAACATGGTCCAACATTAAGTGAAATAAATTAAATGGAATTAGATTAAATCAAATTAAATAAAATATAAAATTAAGATCGGACTCGTGTAGTGCAATAAATTAAATGGAATGTTCAATGTTTGTATAATATAGTCATGCCCATGATGTAATATGGGCAAACCCCGACAAGCATGACGAGTATGCATGAAGAGAAATTATTTATAAACAAAAACATTGGGGCAGATTCACGTACAGCGGCGCATATTACCGCCGGGCGTAGCGTACCTAAGATACACTACGCCGCCGTAACTTACTTTTTTTTTTTCGAATCCTCAAAGAATTTGCGCCGTAAGTTACGGCGGCGTAGTGTATCTTTGGCGGCATAAGGGCGCGCAATTCAAAACGATGTCATGGGGGCGTGTTTTATGTAAATACGTTGTGACCCGACGTAAACAACGTTTTTTTTTAACGCCGCATGCGCTGTCCGTGGGGGTATCCCAGTGTGCATGCTCGAAATTAAACCGGAACAAGCCAATGCTTACGACGGTGACGTCATTCTGCGCAAATCCCTATTCGCGAACGACTTACGCAAACGACGTAAAAAATTCAAAATGCGAGACGGGAACGACGGCCATACTTAACATTGAGTACGCTACCATATAGCTGGGGTAACTATACGCCGGAAAAAGCGGAACGCAAACGACGTAAAAAAAAATGCGCCGGTCGGACGGACGGACGTTCGTGGATCGCCGTAACTAGCTAATTTGCATACTCGACGTGGAAATCGACGGAATCGCCACCTAGCGGCCAGCGTAAATATGCACCTTAGATCCGACGGCGTACTAAGACGTACGCCAGTCGGATCTAGCCCAGCTTCAGGCGTATCTTGTTTTGTGGATACAAAAGAAAGATACGCCGGAGCAAACTAGAAGTTACGCGGCGTATCAATAGATACGCCGACGTAACTTCTTCGTGGATCTGGCCCTGAATGTTAAATATTAAAGGACGTGTCTGCGTGGTGTAAATGTGTATTTCATAACCAAAAAAAGGTCTGCTTTGATTTATTTCATCCCAAACAAAGGGAGTTTATATCAACCAAATATACGTCCTGAAACTAATCCCGGAACAAGAAAACTTGTGTGCATTCAAAGAAAAGTATAATGCAAACACCATATAATCAATATATGAATGAGGATGGTGGAAATCACTAATAAAAATGTGATACATCCCACTCAAAATGTAATCCTGAGGGGCGTCTAATATACAAGAGAAATATCCACCGAACCTCTTGCTTACACAATATATTGAACTGTCAAAACTCTAGAATTTTTAGATGTGAGACTCTCAGGGGAACATCATTACTTCTAATCGCTACAGAAAACCCAGTGCTGGCAACACCCTTCTTAGAGCCGACTCTAGTCTCATCCTAAGCATACTGGGCCAGATCCACGTAGGAGATACGACGGCGTATATCTCCAGATACGCCGTCGCATCTCTGAGTCTGAGGCGTCGTATCTTGGCGCCTGATTCAAAGAATCAGATACGCCCGAATTTTGCTAAGATACGACCAGCGTAAGTCTCCTACGCCGTATCTTAACTGCATATTTACGCTGGCCGCTAGGGGCGTGTACGCTGATTTACGCCTAGAAATATGTAAATCAGCTAGATTCGCCAATTCACGAATGTACGCCCGGCCGTCGCAGTACAGATACGCCGTTTACGTTAGGCTTTTTCCAGCGTAAAGTTACCCCTGCTATATGAGGCGCAGCCAATGTTAAGTATGGACGTCGGGTCAGCATCAAATTTTCCATCGATTACGTTGTTTGCGTAAGTCGTTCGCGAATAGGGTTGGGCGTCATTTACGTTCACGTCGAAAGCATTGGCTTCTTGCGGGTTAATTTGGAGCATGCGCACTGGGATACTTTCACGGATGGCGCATGCGCCGTTCGTAAAAAGCGTAATTTACGTGGGGTCACATAAAATTAACATAACACACGCCCACATCTACCACATTTGAATTAGGCGGGCTTACGCCGGCCTATTTACGCTACGCCGCCGCAACTTTCGTTTGAGAATACGCCACTTGCCTGTCAAAGTTACGGCGGCGTAGCGTATATGCGATACGCTACGCCCGCCTAAAGATAGGCAAATCTATGTGAATCTAGCCCACAGTACGTATGCGTGTGTTATGTAAATTTAATGTGACCCCACGTAAATGACGCTTTTTACGAACGGCGCATGCGCCGTCCGTGAAAGTATCCCAGTGCGCATGCTCCAAATTAACCCGCAAGAAGCCAATGCTTTTGACGTGAACGTAAATGACGCACAGCCCTATTCGCGAACGACTTACGCAAACGACGTAAACCGTGAAAAATTTGACGCTGTTCCGACGTCCATACTTAACATTGGTACGCCTCATATAGCAGGGGTAACTTTACGCCGGCAAAAGCCTAACGTAAACGGGGTATCTGTACTGCGTCGGCCGGGCGTACGTTCGTGAATTGGCGTATCTAGCTGATTTACATATCTCTAGGCGTAAATCAGCGTACACGCCCCTAGCGGCCAGCGTAAATATGCGACTTGGATACGACGGCGTAA
The DNA here is from genome assembly GCF_905171775.1 of Rana temporaria. Classification (NCBI taxonomy): domain Eukaryota; kingdom Metazoa; phylum Chordata; class Amphibia; order Anura; family Ranidae; genus Rana; species Rana temporaria. The sequence continues at coordinate 170,497,034 of NC_053497.1, forward strand.
GAGACTTACGCCGGTCGGATCTAATACAAATCTATGCGTAACTGATTCTAAGAATCAGGCGCATAGATACGACGCCTCAAACTCAGAGTTACGCCGGCGTATCTGGAGATACGCCGGCGTAACTCGTACGAGAATCTGGGCCACTGTGTCTAGAAGAGCACCGTCTCTGGGTGCACTTTTGTCACCCAGTTTCTTTCCAAGTAAGGACACCAATGGCAATTGGTTCTCTTTCAAGGGCACCTTCAAATGTGGGGGCCGCAATTGTGCTTATTGCCCCTTTATTCAAAGAGGGTCCACCATTGTCTCTATGTCCACGAAAAAGACACACAAGCTGCATTCTTTTATCAATTGTAACACACGTTACGTTGTATACGCCATTACATGCAGGTTGTGTTCAGTTCAGTGTGTAGGTAGAACTACAAGACTAGGGTTGAGCGAACCCGAACTTTTGGTACCCGAACCCGAAAAATTTACTGTAAGTTCGGGTTCGGCAATGTAATGGCGCGCTGCAGGGCAGCCAATCAACATTCGTTTAACTTGTGTGACCTAGAAGCCATCACAGCCATGCCTACTAATGGCATGGCTGTGATTGGCCAGTGCAGCATGTGACCCATCATGTGACCCAGCCTCTATATAAGCTAGAGGCACACAGCACAGCACGTCACTCTGCTTTAGATGGGGAAAGGCTGCTGCTGCTGCTGATTATCTGAGGGAGAGAATTAGATAGGAGTCAGACTGTTCTGCTTTAGGCTCCATTCACACCTAGGCGACAAAACGCCCGACACGCTGGAGGGGCGAATTTCCATTGCTGTCTATGAGATGGTTCACGCCGAAACGCCGTACGGCTGCCGCTTGAAAACAAGTCCCGGACCCTTTTTTTCAGGCGGCATTGGCGTTCGGCCATAGACGGCAATGGAAATGATTTGTTAAAAAAAAAAAAAAAAGTTAAACGAATCGCGGCAAAATACGCGGCGTTACAGTGTGAATGCAGCCTTAGAAATCAAATTACACCAGCACTGCATATTTTTCTGTGAGATACACCCTTTAGATACTTTTCTTCTATTGTGCTATTCAAAAAACATAAATTTAGGGCAAAAACATATATTTTGCAGTGTTTCCTCCAGTGTTTCCTCCTTATCTGTACGTGTGAGATAAACACTTTAGCTGCTTTTCCTCCACCGCCGCTTCCACCCACACCGCCACCTCAACCTCCTACTCCATATGGAACCTCGTCCTCCTAGGTCAAGATTATTTGTTTTTTATTTTTATGTATTTTGTTATTTTTAAGTTATTTCCCTATCCACAGTTTGCAGAGTACTTGCCATGCTCTTAGGCTCCATTCACACTAATGCTTTTTTTGATGCATTTTGCAGAAATGCAGGGACATTTTTTTAACATGGTTTCCTATGGAACATGTTCACATCAATGCTTTTTTGTGCCTCTGCGTTTTTGAAAAAGGGTCGGGGACTTTTTTTCCTACAAAAAGCAGCATTTTGCATGCAATAGAATTCAATGGACCTGCATCCAAAAGCAAGTACCGCGATTTTGCTGCGATTTGCGTTTTTTTTTTTAACCTGTTTATAGCTGGTTGTTAAAGGAAATGTAAAAAAAAAAAAAATTACTGGCTAAAAAAAGAAACGCAAATCGCGGTAAAAACGCACGTCAAAAAATGCAGCAAGCGCCGCAAAAAGCATTGCAAAAACGCTCAAAAGCACTACTACTACTGCTATTCTTACTACTACTACTACTACTACTACTACTTTATTTTATTACTACCTCTACCAGTGGCGGCTGGTGCTCAAAATTTTTGGGGGGGGCGCAAACAAATGGAAAAAAAAAAAAAGAATTGCAGCCTCACTGTGCCCATCAAAGGCAGCCACTGTGCCCATCAAAGGCAGCCACTGTGCCCATCAAAGGCAGCCACTGTGCCCATCAAAGGCAGCCACTGTGCCCCATCAAATGCAGCCACTGTGCCATGCCATGCATAGGTGTGAATTGAGCCTAACCAACATTTTGCTGCCATTTGCAGCCCTCTAGCCCTTTCTATTCGTTTTTTAGAGACATTTTAGTACTGAAAAGTTTGGGTCCCCATTGACTTCAATGGGGTTCGGGGTCAAGTTCGGGTCCCGAACCCGGACTTTTTTCCGAAGTTCGGTCGAACCCGAACATCCAGGTGTCCGTTCAACTCAATTAGGGATCGTCTTTCAGTGGTCATCAACCCTGTCCTCAGGGCCTACTAACAGGCCAGGTTTGCAAGATAACTGAAATACATCACAGCTGATATCATTTGCTCCTCAGTGATTGCAGTATTCTAGACTGCATCTCCCCAAGGTAATACATAAAACCTGGCCTGTTAGTGGGCCCTGAGGACAGGGTTGATGACCACTGCTCTATATGATCATCTTTATGACATCGAAAAGGATCATATGACTAACGTGGCACGGTATTGGAATGAGGTCCATCACAAGGACACCTCCAGTTTGGTTATTCAGGGACTAGAAAAAATTGTAAAACCCCCGAGAGGCGGTGATAAGTTCAATATATTGTAGCAAGCAGTGGATATTTCTCTTGAATACTAGACGCCCCTCAGGATTAAATTTTGAGTGGGATGTATCACATTTTTATTAGTGATTTCCACCATCCTCATTCATATATTGATTATATATTGTTTGCATTATACTTTTCTTTGAATGCACACAAGTTTTCTTTTTCCGGGATTAGTTTCAGGACGTATATATTTGGTTGATATAAACTCCCTTTGTTTGGGATGAAACAAATCAAAGCAGACCTTTATTTGGTTATGAAATACACATTTACACCACGCAGACACGTCCTTTTAACTACTTGCCGACCGCGCACCGTCATTCTACGGCGGCAGGTCAGCTCTCCTGGGCGAGAGCCCGTAGCTATACGGCGGCTCTTTGAGCGGCCACTAGGGGCGCGTGCGCGCGCCCCCTGCTCGTCCGTGACTCCCATGCGGGTGCCCGGCGGGCGCGATCGCCGCCGGGCACACGCGATCGCTCGTTACAGAGCGAGGACCGGGAGCTGTGTATGTAAACACACAGCTCCCGGTCCTGTCAGGGAGGGAAATGCTGATCTTCTGTTCATACAATGTATGAACAGAGGATCAGTGTTTCCCCTAGTGAGGCCACACCCCCCCTACAGTTAGAACACACAGGGAACATACTTGACCCCTTCCCCGCCCCCTAGTGTTAACCCCTTCACTGCCAGTGGCATTTTTATAGTAATCCAATGCATTTTTATAGCACTGATCGCTATAAAAATGCCAATGGTCCCAAAAATGTGTCAAAAGTGTCCAAAGTGTCCGCCATAATGTCGCAGTACAGAAAAAAAAATCGCTGGTCGCCGCCATTACTAGTAAAAAAAATATATTAATAAAAATGCCGTAAAAATACCCCCTATTTTGTAAACGCTATAACTTTTGCGCAAACCAATCAATAAACGCTTATTGCGACTTTTTTTTTTTTTACGAAAAATATGTAGAAGAATACGTATCGGCCTAAACTGAGGAAAAAAAATGTTTTTTTATATATTTTTGGGGGATATTTATTATAGCAAAAAGTCAAAAATATTAATTTTTTTCAAAATTGTCGCTTTATTTTTGTTTATAGCGCAAAAAATAAAAAACGCAGGGGTGATCAAATACCACCAAAAGAAAGCTCTATTTGTGGGGAAAAAAGGACGCCAATTTTGTTTGGGAGCCACGTCGCACGACCGCGCAATTATCAGTTAAAGCGGCGCAGTGCCGAATCGCAAAAAGTGCTCTGGTCTTTTGTCAGCAATATGGTCCGGGGGGTAAGTGGTTAATATTTAACGTTCAGTGTTTAGGGCCCGACCCTCATCACACTTGTCATTTTATTCCATGTATTCCTTTGCTGTCCATAGATTTATGTTAATGATATTTTTCTTTATATTTCTTTTAGATGCAATGGATTCGTTTATATGACAAGTGTTGTAGTAATTATAACAACTTTAGTATATTCATTTATACAAATTTTAGCAACTTATTATGTTTTTATGTTTTTGTTTATAAATAATTTCTCTTCATGCATACTCATCATGCTTGTCGGGGTTTGCCCATCTTACATCATGGGCATGACTATATTATACAAACATTGAACATATTTGTCTGCACATAAATAAATAAATATTCAATTTATTGCACTACACGGGTCCGATCTTAATTTTATATTTTATTTAATTTGATTTAGCCTAGGTTCACACTGCTGCGAATTCAAAATCGTGGTAAAATGCGCGATTTTACCGTGATTTCGCGGCCGCGATTTTGCCGCGATTTCGGACGCAATTTAATGTAAATCGCGGCCCGAAATCGCAAAAAGTAGTACAGGAACTACTTTTTGAAATCGCAGATGCGGCGTCGCACTGATTAGGACAGTGCCATTGCCGACAATTGCCGCCGATTTGAGATGCGATTTGACATGTCAAATCGCATCTCAAATCGTTCCAAATCGTACCCAGTGTGAACCAGGGCTCAATGTTGGACCATGTTTTCATAATTTTATAAATACACGTTTATATTCATATCTTTATTGCAGTTTTTGCGCACTTGCATATCAACAATTCATTGTTGTTATGTTTTATTTCCAACACAGATCAGCACCGTATTTATGAACAACTCCACATTCACACACATTTTATTACCACGATATCATTCATATCGGTTTTCATCTATATTTATTTTTATTTATTTTTTTTATTTACCCTCTCCCTTTCTTTTGTTATATTTATCTTTATCATTCTTTTCATTTCTTATTTCATTTTATTTCTTTACTCATTGTTTTTTTTTTTTTTTTTTCATCTATATTTATTTAATAGCACTTTATTTATTTTTTTTACAAGCAATAGCACTTTATTTTTGCAGTATATTTATATATATTTATTGCATTTCTTTGTATGTTTTCACATACACTTATAAAGTCTATATCATAAAATGTGTTTTAGGTTAGAATGTCACATACAGTACACATGTGTGTTTTTGTCTTTGATTGTTTTTGATTGTTTTTGATTGTGCAGATGCTGTTCTGACCATGAGTTGTGTCAGTTTCAATCAGGTATCTAATTGTCTAATGCTGTGCAGACCAGCTCTAATTGGTTTGGTTGCATTCAAAGTTTTCTATTTAAGGCAGGATTCACACTTGTGCTGCAAATTTCAGCTCTCTTATCTCTGCAGAGAGATAAGAGGAGTGTTCAGCTCCGTTTTGGGTGCGAATTTGGAGATCTGGGAGAGGGGAGGGGGGGAAGTGTATTGGGGTGAATGAGACAAATCCTGAAGAGAAATGAACACATCTGCGAATCAGATGCGTGCCCATAGAAGATAACGGGCCTGAGTTCACACCTGAGCCGCACCGCAATGCCTAGAAAAGGCACACGTTTTTTCGGCAATGCGCAGTGCGAATGCATCGCACATATGTGAACCAGCCTCGTTGAAAACAATGTATTTAAAAATGTTCTGCGAATTGGATCCGGTTTAAGCCGCACTCAATTCGCATAGGTGTGAACCCGGCCTTAATCCTTTCAGATCCTCGCACAACCCAGCTATGACTAAGCATCTATCCATGGTGTGAAACATGTTAGCTTTTTTGTCCCCTATGTCCACTTTCTACCATTGATTGCAGTGTTGCATGAATTTTTGGATGTTACACAGCTTTGGATTTTATCCTTTGTTCATTTTGTTTCAATAAATCGCCTATCAGAGTGCGGCAGTCAAGAAACATTTCTTTTTTTTCCACGGATCAGCGCAGAGTCTGCGCCTGTCAGTACTACAGGGCGGGAGCACAGCATAGGTCGCAGGGTTTGGAGCGGTACTCTTTTCCATCATTTGTTGCTATGTTTGTAGATTTTTTTTATCTTCTTCCTGGGTGAATATTCTATTTCACAGAACAGATTAAAGCGACAAAACGCCCGTAGTCGCGCTAGACGCTTAAATCGAGCGTTTCCATTAGTTTCTTTGGGAATACAAACGTTAAAAAACGCCCAAATCAGCCCGATTCGCGTGACAAAATAGGGTCCAGAACTTGTTTGGCTTCAGGCGTTTTGGAGTGGAGATGTGAACCATCTCCATTGAGAACAATGTATTTTTTCCCCTCTAGCGTTTTATAGCTTCAGGCTTCAAGCTACAAAACGCTCAGGTGTGAATGCAGCCTTACTACTACTCTTACTACCACTACTTCTCTTGCTACTACTACCACTGCTTCTCTTACTACTACTATTCTTACTACTACTACTTTATTTTATTACTACCACTACCAGTGGCGGCTGGTGCTCAAAATTTTTGGAGGGGCGCAAACAAATGAAAAAAAAAAAAAAAAAGACAATTGCAGCCTCACTGTGCCCATCAAAGGCAGCCACTGCCCATCAAAGGCAGCCACTGTGCTCATCAAATGCAGCCACTGTGCCATGCCATCAATTGTCGCCACTGTGCCATGCCATCAATTGTCGCCACTGTGCCATGCCATTAATTGTCGCCACTGTGCCATGCCAAACACAGCCACTGTGCCATCAATTGTCACCACTGTGCCATGCCAAACGCAGCCACTGTGCCATCAAACGCAGCCACTGTGCCATGCCATCAATTGTTACCACTGTGCCCACATCAATAGTCGCCACTGTGTCCACATCAATTGTCGCCACTGTGCCCACATCAATTGTCGCCACTGTGCCCACATCAATTGTCGCCACTGTGCCCACATCAATTGTCGCCACTGTGCCCACACCAATTGTCCCCACATCAATTGTCCCCATTGTGCCCTGTAAAATGCTGCCAGTCAGATTGCCCCCCCCCCCACTTACCTTTCTGGGGTTCGCCATCCTCCTTCCACGGTCCCTCGATGTCTTCTGCCGCCCTCGATGACGCTTCAGCCAATCAGGTTACTGATAACCAGAATCAGTGAGCCTGATTGGCTGAGACGGCCGCCAGTCTTATCCAAGGGACGTAGCCCACTACGTTCCGAGGATAAGACATCCGGGAGCTGAAGGGCTGTACTGGGAAAGCCGCTGGCTCTGATAGGCACTTCCGCACAGCCAACCAGCTGTCCTTATTCAGATAATCGGCGCCCAATGTCCGGTTATCTGACTAGGCTGGCCACAATAACATACACTCATGCAATGCATGAGTGTATGTTATTTGCGCGGCGCTGCAGAACGAATTTTTAAAAGCCTTAAAGGGCCCGGGTTTTTTTTTATGACTACAGGAGGGGGGGGGCGGCGCCCGGGCGCCCCCTATGGACGGGCCGCCATTGACCACTACTTCTCTTACTACTACTACTACTTCTCTTACTACTACAACTACTACTAGTACTCTTACTACTGCTACTACTCAGGTCTGGGACAAGGGGTGGACAGGAGGGTTAGTTATCCTGGGCGCAGTGAAGCAAAGGGGCAGAAAAATGCGCGCAGGGTGGTACACCCATTCTACGGCATGTATTATTAGTGTTACCTCTTCTACTACTACTACTGGGATGTAAATAACATACAAAGAAAGCCGCCAGGAAAGTTCCATGATTTACGATGTAGCACAGACCGGTCTGACATGTCTCTCTACATTCTCTACATTATAACCTATAACCTACAGAGCCACAGACCTTCCCAGACAACCAGAACCGGATTATCACCCACAACATCTGCAGAGGAAAATCTCTGACACTAACTGGAAGTCCAGCAAGAAAATACTGAATGTCTCCGACCCGATCACTCCATTCATATGATGTTTACACTTGGTAATGGACAGTCCACCCAAAAGTCAGCTTAGTGGTCTGAGACTGCCCCCTAGATTAATATATGTATTGCTTGCTGCAACGAGTAATGGTGGAAACCCCTCATAACAGCACAGGGATGGTGGGAACCCCTCATAATGGCAACAACAGGTGTACAGACCCATGAACTCAGCACAAGGATGGTGGGAACCCCTCATTATGGGCACAACAGGTGTACAGACCCGGGAACTCAGCACAGGGATGGTGGGAACCCCTCATTATGGGCACAACAGGTGTACAGACCCAGGAACTCAGCACAGGGATGGTGGGAACCCCTCATAATGGGCACAACAGGTGTACAGACCCAGGAACTCAGCACAGGGATGGTGGGAACCCCTCATAATGGGCACAACAGGTGTACAGACCCGGGAACTCAGCACAGGGATGGTGGGAACCCCTCATTATGGGCACAACAGGTGTACAGACCCAGGAACTCAGCACAGGGATGGTGGGAACCCCTCATTATGGGCACTTAGGTGTACAGACCCAGGAACTCAGCACAGGGATGGTGGGAACCCCTCATTATGGGCACAACAGGTGTACAGACCCAGGAACTCAGCACAAGGATGGTGGGAACCCCTCATTATGGGCACAACAGGTGTACAGACCCAGGAACTCAGCACAGGGATGGTGGGAACCCCTCATTATGGGCACAACAGGTGTACAGACCCAGGAACTCAGCACAGGGATGGTGGGAACCCCTAATAATGGGCACAACAGGTGTACAGACCCAGGAACTCAGCACAATGATGGTGGGAACCCCTCATAATGGGCACAACAGGTGTACAGACCCAGGAACTCAGCACAGGGGTGGAGGGAACCCCTCATAATGGGCACAACAGGTGTACAGACCCAGGAACTCGGCACAAGGATGGTGGGAACCCCTCATTATGGGCACAACAGGTGTACAGACCCAGGAACTCAGCACAGGGATGGTGGGAACCCCTCATAATGGGCACTACAGGTTTACAGACCAGGGAACAGGGATGGTGGGAACCCCTCATTTTGGGCACAGCAGGTGTACAGACCGGGAACTCAGCACAGGGATGGTGGGAACCCCTCATAATGGGCACAACAGGTTTACAGACCAGAGAAGAGGGATGGTGGGAACCCCTCATTTTGGGCACAGCAGGTGTACAGACCCGGGAACTCAGCACAGGGATGGTGGGAACCCCTCAAAATGGGCACAACAGGTTTACAGACCAGGAAACAGGGATGGTGGGAACCCCTCATTATGGGCACAGCGCAGGTGTACAGACCCGGGAACTCAGCACAGGGATGGTGGGAAACTGTCCTCCCGCTGACGTCTGCGCCCTCCCCCTCTTTACCATAGTGCACGGAGCGCGCTGACGTCTGCGCCCTCTCCCTCTACCATAGTGCACAGAGCACGCTGACGTCACATTCTCTTTCCTCATCTCAGAAGAGCAGTATACGGTACCATAAAAGTTGTTTAAAAGGTACTTTTATACAGTCTAAAATGGACTCCTGACCTGACAATGTTGTGGTGGGGGGGGGGGGGGGGGGGGGAGACAGAGGACACCGAATTTTTAGATTTTAAGAGGAAAATTGAGAGGGATAGATGACACCGCACAAACACTGTTGTCTATCATGCTTTAAAGAAACAGGATTTTTTTTTCAAAAGCAACAACCACCCCTATATAAATAAGCCCTACCCTGAAAATAAGCCCTAGTGTGTTTTTTGTGACCAAAATTAATATAAGACCTGGGGCTTATTTTCGGGGAAACACGGTAATACAATGACTGCTATCCCAGCTGAATCAGACTCTCTGCCAGCAGGTGTGAATGTGTCTAAGGACAAGACTGCAAATACTGGGGGGGGGGGGGGTGTAAGGAAATCCTATGCTGCTGCAGGATCTGGGAAGGGGGAACAAGCAGGGAAGGAGCATGTAGAGAGATCGGAGGATTGATCCCCAAATCAAAGCTCCGAAAAACAAGGAGGTTTCGGGCAATCACAGTATCACCAGGCCCGGATTTCCCACAAGGCCACTGAGGCCAGGCCTTGGAGCGGCAGTGGCATGGAGTCCCCCGACGCCCGGAATATACAGTTAAGGGCGGTAATTTCTGGGGGAATCCACTCGCTCGTTAACAAGTGTTTGCGGCGATGTCGCCGAAATCACTTGTAAAATATGTGCTTCTATCCGTCCTCCCCTTTCCCCCCCACCCCACATACCTCTCTCTGCTGGCTCTGTCTTCGGGACTCCGTCCTCCCCCCGGCCACCGAGTCTGTCTCCTGTCCCTGCTGCCGATGTACACAGTGAGAGGGGGGTGAGCTGTGCTCTTCCCATCTCAGCTGTGACAGGAGTTCTAGCACAGTGCTAGGACTCCTGTTTTGGAGGTGACAGGGTCAATAAAGAGAACATGTCACCTCCAATTGCTGTCACACAGGAGATTGTTTTCTCCTGTGTGATAGCAAAAAAGTTAAGTGAAAAAAAATTGATAAAAAATAAATAAATAATAAGAAATAATAATTAAATTAATAAAATAAAAGAATAAGAAAAATAATAAGAAAATGATACCAAAATTTAAGAAAGTAAGCGACAAGCTACAAATAAAAAAAAAAAAAAAAGTGATAAAAAAGTAAAAAAACAAACAAAACATATTTGATCTAACCGTGCCGCACATTCTCCGTTGATTTGGGGGGGGGGGTTCGATTGGCGGGGAGGGGGTGCATTGTGGAACCTGGCCTTGGGGCGGCAGGGAGAGAAAATCCGGCCCTGGGTATCACGGTACAAGAAAGTGAAATACGATAAAATTGCACATGTAAAGAAAAATAACGTAGTTTTCTAATAAAAAATTAATAAAAGACAATAACGTTCATATACAGTTAAATGCCTCACCATTAGTACACTTCCCCATCATCATTTTTTGCACATCTCAAATGACACAGTCAATGACGGGCAGCGTTTCTCTACTGACCACCAATGTGAGGGAACGCTGCGACTTCCACCGTCTGCATTGTTTTTCTGGTTGAATTATTATTTGTTTCATTTAATTTTTTGTACTGAAAATTCTTTTGTCACATAGATCTGCCCTGAGCTGTCAAATATGCCATACAGTATATACCATATTGTTTACACAAATGGACCATGCCAGGGATCCCCCAAAACCAGAAAGTTATTTCAAGGGGTCCTCTTTGTTAAAACAGGGTGGGAAATGTTGCTCTATAACAACATGGATTAATGTGCTATCTGTTCTAAAACATCCCCCCAAAAAAGATCTAAAATTTAAAATAAATAAATAAAGGTGTTGCCCAACTTAGACATACAGGGCCAGATCCACATAGCGAGTACGCCGGCGTATCTACTGATACGCCGGGTTACTTTCAAATTACCCGTGTCGTATCTTTCGTTTGAATCCTCAAACCAAGATACAACGGCACCTGGGTTCGATCCGACAGGCGTACAGCTTCGTACGCCTTCGGATCGTAGGTGCAATACTTTGGCGCCCGCTGGGTGGAGTTTGCGTCGTTTTCCGCGTCGGGTATGCTAATTAGCTTTTTCTGTCAATCCGCAAAGGTACGCGCGGCCGTCGCATTCTCTTACGTTGTCTCTAGTCGGCTTTTTCCGGCGTATAGTTAAAGCTGCTTTTTTCCGGCGTATAGTTAGGCTTGCCATGTTAAGTATGGCCGTCGTTCCCGCGTCGAAATTTGAATTTTTTCTTTTTTTTGCGTAAGTCGTCCGTGAATCGGGATGGACGTAAGTCACGTCTAAGTTTAAAAAAATGACGTCCTTGCAACGTCATTTCGCGCAATGCACGGCGGGAAATTTCGAAACGGAGCATGCTCAGTTCATTCGGCGTGGGGACGCGCTTCATTTAAATGAAACGCCCCCTAATCGCCGATTTGAATTCCGCCGCCAGAAATACACTACGCCGCCGTAACTTACGGCGCAAAATCTTTGAGGATTTGAAAGAACGCCAGTTAAGGTACGGCGGCATAGCGTATCTCTGATACGCTGCGCGGGTGCAGATCTATGTGGAACTGCCCCTTTGTGCCTTGAAAAAGTATTCATACCCCTTGAAATTTTCCAAATTTTGTCATGTTACAACCAAAAACGTAAATGTATTTTATCGGGATTTTATGTGATGACCAACACAAAGTGTCACATAATTGTGAAGTGGATGGAAAATGATAAATGGTTTTACAAATAAATATGTGAAAAGTGTGGGGGGGCATTTGTATTCAGCCCCCTTTACTCTGATACCCCTAACTAAAATCTAGTGGGACCAAGTGCCTTCAGAAGTCACCTAATTAGTAAATAGACTCCACCTGTGTGCAATTTAATCTCAGTATGAATACAGCTGTTCTGTGAAGCCCTCAGAGGTTTGTTAGAGAACCTTAGTGAACAAACAGCTTAATGAAGGCCAAGGGACACACCAGACAGGTCAGGAATAAAGTTGTGGAGAAGTTTAAAGCAGGGTTAGGTTATAAAAAAATATCCCAAGCTTTGAACATCTCACGGAGCTCTGTTCAATCCATCATCTGATAATAGAAAGAGTATGGCACAACTGCAAACCTACCAAGACATGGCCGTCCACCTAAACTGACCAGGCCGGGCAAGGAGAGCATTCATCAGAGAAGCAGCCAAGAAGCCCATGGTAACTCTGGAGGAGCTGCAGAGATCCACAGCTCAGGTGGGAGAATCTGTCCACAGGACAACTATTAGTCGTGCTCTCCACAAATCTGCCCTTTATGGAAGTGTGGTAAGACGAAGAAAGAAAGCCATAAGAAGTCCCGTTTGCAGTGTGCAAAAAGCCATGTGGGGGACACAGCAAACATGTGGAAGAAGGTGCTCTGGTCCGATTAGATCAAAATTGAACTTTTTGGCCTAAAAGCAAAACGCTATGTGTGGAGGAAAACTAACACTGCACATCACCCTGAACACACCATCCCCACTGTGAAACATGGTGGTGGCAGCATCATGGTGTGGGGATGCTTTTCTTCAGCAGGGACAGGGAAGCTGATCAGAGTTGATGGGAAGATGGATGGAGCCAAATACAGGACAATCTTAGAAGAAAACCTGTTAGAGTCTACAAAAGACATGAGACTGGGGCGGAAGTTCACCTTTCCAGCAGGACAACGACCCGAAACATACAGCCATAGCTACAATGGAATGATTTAGATCAAAGCCTATTCATGTGTTAGAATGGCCCAGTCACAGTCCAGACCTAAATCACATTGAGAATCTGTGGCAAGACCTGAAAATTGCTGATCACAGACACTCTCCATCCAATCTGACAGAGCTTGAGATATTTTACAAAGAAGATTGGGCAGAAATGTCCCTCTCTAGATGTGCAAAGCTGGTAGAGACATCCCCAAAAAGACTTGCAGCTGTAATTGCAGAGAAAGGAGGTTCTACAAAGTATTGACTCCGGGGGGCGCCATACAAATGTACACCCCACACTTTTCACATATTTGTGAAAAAAAAAATGTGAAAACCATTTATCATTTTCCTTCCACTTCACAATTATGTGCCACTTTGTGTTGGTCTCTCACATAAAATCCCAATAAAATACATTTACATTTTTGGTTGTAACATGACAAAATGTGGAACATTTTAAGGGGTATGAATACTTTTAAAAGGCATGGTATGTCTCTGGAATCTTTGTCCCCGTTAGAGGACCTCCCTTCTCTTACTCTGGTGACAACTCTAGAATTTTTATACTTGCACTTTAGTAAAGAAAATCAAATATGACTTGGGTGCCCTTTTTTAAGTGTATGTAAAAACAAAATATGTTTTAATGATTTTTATTGTAGATTAAAAAAAAATATATATATATATATACACAACAGAGGATGGCAAATGTGCTAAAAAGTGTTATAAAAAAAATCCTTTAATCTTATCATAGAACAAGAAATGAAGATAAAGTGGAAGGTAAAAAAGGTAAAAACCTTTTTGTATTTGTATTGTAGGTAGTAGAGTAGGGAAGGGCTTCAAACACCTTCACTTTTTTTTTTTTTTTCGCTGTCCATATCCTGCAGGGGGTTTAACTGTCACTTTGTATCCTGGAAACATAGTTACACAGGGTGACAAAAGACACAAGTCCATTGAGTTCAACCAGCAGAAACCTCCATATACCAAACCCTATAACTATTGTTGATCCAGAGGAAGGCATACAAAAAAACAATAAAGCGCGATCCAATTTACTCCAACAACAAATGTGGTGGTGTTACTTGTAAATGTTACTAGCCAGTTGTATCCTATAACTTTAGAAACACAACCAGCTTTTTCTTGACTGAGCTGGCTAGAACTGGTTTTTGAGGGAGTCTATTCTGTGCTTTCACAGCTCTTACTGTAAAGAAGTCTTTCTGTATGTGAAGGTTAAATCTCTTTTCCTCCAGGCACAATGAGTGCCCCTTTGATTTTTTCGAAATTACTTTAACTTAATAACTCTACTCCAAGTTCACTATATGGGACCATTTATGTATTTATACATGGTGATTATATCCCCCTTTGTATATTGTGATCACATTACCCTTGTGTATTTATTAATGGAGATCATATCCCCTCCTTATGTATTTGTACATGTTGATCATTTTCCACCTTAGCCACTTGCCGCCCGCCAATGACAGATTGACGTCGGCAAAGTGGTTGTAGAATCCTGACTGGACGTCATATGAGGTCCTCAGGATTCTGAGCCGCTGCGCGCCCCCGGGGGCGCGCATCGCGGCGATCGTTGTTGCAGGGTGTCAGTCTGACACCCCGCAACACCGATCAAGGTAAAGAGTCTCTCACGGAGACTCTTTACCATGTGATCAGCTGTGTCCAATCACGGCTGATCACGATGTAAATAGGAAAAGCTGGTAATCGGCTTTTCCTCACTCGCGTCTGTCAGACGCGAGTAGAGGAGAGCCGATCGGCTGCTCCTGTAACAGGGGGGGGGGGTTTGTGCTGATCGAGATCGATCATCAGCACAGCCCCCCCCCCCCCCGAGGATGCCCACTGGACCACCAGGGATTCCCACTGAACCACCAGGGATGGCCATATAGACCACCAGAAATAATAATTAAAAAAAACAAAGGATGCCACCCTAGACCACCAGGGATGAGTAGGACACAAAAAATGGATGCCAATCAGTGCCGCAATGGATGACAATCAGTGCCCACAATGGGCATCACTGATTGGCAGGCATTGTTTGGCACTGATTGGCATCCATTAGTACAACACATACAATAGTGCCCATCTATGCCCATCCGTGCCGCCTATCCGTGTCCATCCGTGCCGCCTATCCGTGTCCATCCGTGCCCATGCGTGCCGCCTATCCAAGCCCATCCATGCCGCCTATCCGTGCCGCCCATCAGTGCCGTATATTAGTGCCCATCAGTGAAGGAGAAAACGTACTTATTTACAATGTTTTATAACAGAAACAAAAAAAGTTTTTTTTTCAAAATTTTCGGTCATTTTTTTATTTATTTTTTGCAGAAAATAAATATCCCAGAGGTGATCAAATACCACCAAAAGAAAGCTCTATTTGTGGGTACAAAATGATGAAAATTTAGTTTGGGTACAGTGTAGCATGACCGTGCAATTGTCATTCAAAGTGCAACAGCGCTGAAAGCTAAAAATTGGTCTGGGCGGCAAGGTGTATAAGTGCCCGGTATGGAAGTGGTTAATCTTCTCTTCTCAAGAGTGAATAAATTCAGTTCCTCTAATCTTTCCTCATAGCTGAGCTCCTCCATGCCTCTTATCGGTTTGGTTGCCCTTCTCTGCACTTTCTCCAGCCCCAGATATCCTTTCTTGAGAACTGGAGCCCAAAACTGAACTGCATATTCCAGATGAGGTCTTACTAATGATTCATACAAAGGCAGATGACTTCTCTCTCTGGAGTCCATACCTCTATTAATACAAGGAAGTATGGTGCCAGCTTTGGAAATTTCAGCTTGGCATTGCATGCTATTATTAGGGCTATGATCCACCAGAAACATGAAGTCATTTTCCTTTTTCGGAAGAATGGAATTCCCAGTTCTGGGTCAACTGTCACTGGAGAATTTTGCCTTGTCTCTTGCTAAGATAACAGCTCATAAGTTTTGGATTTCTCTTAACTTTCTGTCTCTGTGACAATTCTCTTTGAGATAAAAAGAGAAGGGTGGACACAACAGGGGCACGGACAACAAGAAAAACTGGTCATAGGGTCTAACTTCTCCACACTCTTTATAAAACTAATGCCGCGTACACACGATCGGAAATTCCGACAAGTAAACCGTGGACTTTTTTCCGACAGAATTTTCGCTCAAACTTGTGTTGCATACACACGGTCACACAAAATTCCGATCGTCAAGAACACGGTGACGTACAACACTACAACGAGCCGAGAGAAATTAAGTTCAATGATTCCAAGCATGCGTCGAATTGATTCATGTTTTTTTTGCTCGTCAAAATTGCATACAGACAAACAAAGAACTTTTCCCATCAGAGAAATTGAGAACCAGCTCTCAAATTTTTGCTGTCGGAACTTCCGGCGGAAATGTCCGATGGAGCCTACACAAGGTCGGAATTTCTGACCAAAAGCTCACATCGAACTTTTCTTGTCGGAATTTCCGATCATGTGTACGCGGCATTAGAAAAATAGGTTTTGCTTTTCCATTGATCACCAAGGGTGACAACTTCCCACTGTCATCCAGTGTAAGTGGTCACATCTACACCAAACTCTGTCGTTAAGGGGTCTTTATCTGTTGACTACCAACACAAGAGGGCATTTTTGAGTTGAACACCAATGTAAGGGTGACAATTCCCTACTGAAGTCCTATGAAAGGGGTAATTTATACACTGATCACCAAAAAAGAGGATTTTATTGATTGAACACCTACATGAAGGGCATTTTCCATTGACCATCAATGTAAGGGGACAATTTCAAACTGACATCCAATATAAGGGGTCACTTCTACACTGATTACCAATGTAAGGGGTTTTCTTCATTGACCATCAATGTAACATCAATTCTACAACGATCACCAAAAAAAAGACAGTTTTGTCCATTGACCCATTAACCAAAAATGTGAGGGAGCATTTTTCATTGATCATCAATGTAAAGGGGCAATTTCCTAATGACTTCCAATGTAAGGGGTCACTTCTACACTGATTACCAATGTAAGGGGTTTTCTTCATTGACCATCAATGTAACGGGACAATTTCCCATGACTTCCAATGTAAGGGGTCACTTCCACACTGATCACCAATGTAAGGGGTTTTCTTCATTGACCATCAATGTAACGGGACAATTTCCCACGATTTCCAATGTAAGAGGTCCATTCCACACTGATCACCAATGTAAGGGGTTTTCTTCATTGACCATCAATGTAACGGGACAATTTCCCACTGATTTCCAATGTAAGGGGTCACGTCTACACTGATCACTAAACAAAAGGACCTTTTTGTCCACTGAACACCAATGTGAGAGGGCATTTTTCCTTTGACTACTAATGTAAATGTGACAATTTCCCACTGACATTCAATGGCCACTTCTACACTGATCACCAATATAAGAGGTTTTCTCCATTGACCACCAACATGAAGGGACTTTTTCCATTGACCACCAATGTAAGGGGACATTTTCCTACTAATATCCAATGTAATGGGTCACTTCCACACTGATCACCAATGTAAGGGGTTTTCTCCATTGACCATCAATGCAAGGGGGCAATTTCCCACTGACATCCAAAGTAAAGGGTCCCTTCTACATCAAAAAAGGGCCTTTTTATCCATTGACTGCCAATGTGAGGGGGCATTTGCCATTGACCATCAATGTAAGGGGACAATTTCAAACTGACATCCAATATAAGGGGTAATTTCTACAACAATCACCAAAAAAAGGCAGTTTTGTCTATTGACCCATTAACCAAAAATGTGAGGGAGCATTTTTCATTGATCATCAATGTAAAGGGCCAATTTCCTAATGACTTCCAATGTAAGGGGTCACTTCCACACTGATAACCAATGTAAGGGGTTTTCATCATTGATCATTAATGTAAGGGGACAATTTCCCACTGATTTGCAATGTAAGGGGTCACGTCTACACTGATCACCAAAAAAAAAGGACCCTTTTATCCACTGAACACCAATGTCAGAGGGCATTTTTCCATTGACTACCAATGTGAAGGTGACAATTTCCCACTGACATTCAATGGCCACTTCTACACCTTCTGATCACCAATAAAGGAGGTGTTCTCCATTGACCACCAACATGAAGGGACTTTTTCCATTGACCACCAATGTAAGGGGACATTTTCCTACTGACATCCAATGTAATGGGTCACTTCCACACTGATCAACAATGTAAGAGTTTTTCTCCATTGACCATCAATGCAAGGGGACAATTTCCCACTGACATCCAAAGTAAAGGGTCTCTTCTACATCAAAAAAGGGCCTTTTTATCCATTGACTGCCAATGTGAGGGGGCATTTGCCATTGACCATCAATGTAAGGGGACAAATTCACTTTGACTTTCAATATAAGTGGTCGCTTCGAGACTGTTTACTAATGTAAAGAGTTTTTCTATTTACTATCAATGTGAGAGGCATTTTTCATTGACCACCAATTTAGAGGTGACAATTTACCACTTGCCTCCAATGCAAGGCGTCACTTCTACACTGACCACCATTAAACACCAGCATTAGGAGACATTTTCCATTGACCACCAATGTAAAGAGACAGTTTCCCATGGACATCCAATGTAAGGGGCCACTACACCTATCACCAATATAAGGGATTTTCTCCATTGACCACCAACACGGGGAGGCATTCTATTGACTACCAAAGTAAGAGGAGGTTTTTACGTCAACAACTACTGTAATTGGACACTACAACGCTCATAGTTTGTTTTTCTCTTCCGGACATTATTGTTCAATACATTTAATTGTTATTGCCACAGGGTTGTAAAATAATCCACTCTCGGTGTACAATACTCTGCTTAGGCCATTTTCTTTATTCTTCTTTTAATAACCTTCTAGTACTTACTGATCACGCTACTGTGACTTGTAGAGGTAATCATTTTTTGAGCAGGGGGTTCTTGAGACCTCAAAATGATTTCAAGTGTCTCTCTGGGGTAAAAAAAAAAAGGTTGTCTGAAGTTGGCTATACACCAGTAAAATTCTGTCCAATTTTCTGAACGTTCGATTTTATTGTGTTCAAATTAACGTCTATCTTTGTAGTGTTAAGAAAAATCAGAGGTTTAGGATGGAAAGATTTTCTCAAATGGACAAACATTAATGTGGTTTTCATTCTCCGAAAACTCATACATAGTGTAACAAACATGTCCTGGGCTTGAAAAAAAACAACCCTGCTTGATACATTTGGGATTCCATTCAAGTAGCAAATCTTAACCGCTTGCCGACCACCTCACGTAGATTTACTTGGCAGATGGCACCGGCTGGCAAAGCAACGTATATATACGTTGCTTTGAACCTGCCCCCCTATCGGGAGTGCGCGCCCGCCGCAATCTCCGTGACCGTGCCCATGGGACCCGCGTGCTCGATATCTGCGGGTGTCCCGCGATCGGGTCACGGAACAGCAGAACGGGGGATGTCTTTGTAAACAAGACATCTCCCTATTTTGCCTAGTGACACAGCACTGATCGTCTGCTCCCTCTCATCGGGAGCAGCGATCAGTGATGTGTTACAGTAAGCCACGCCCCCCTAACAGTTAGAATCACTCCCTAGGACACACTTAACCCTTTCAGCGCCCCGAACTGGTTAACCCCTTCACTTCCAGCCACATTTACACAGTAATCAATGCATTTTTATAGCACTGATCTCTGTATAAATGTTAATGGTCCCAAAATAGCGCCAAAAGTGCCCTATGTGTCTGCCATAATGTCGCAGTCACGATAAAAAGCACAGATCACCTCCATAACAAGTAAAAAAAATTATAGTAATAAAAATTCCATAAAACTATATCCTATTTTGTAAATGCTATATTTTTTGCGCAAACCAATCAATATACGATTATGCCGATTTTTTTACCAAAAGAATGTAGAAGAATACGTATTGGCCTAAACTGAGAACAAATTTCCTTTTTTTGGAAAAAAATTGGGGATTAGAAAATATAGATTTTTTTTTTCAAAATTGTCGCTCTATTTTTGTTTATAGCGCAAAAAATAAAAACCGTAAAGGTGAGCAAATACCACCACAAGAAATCCTTATTTTTGGGGAAAAAAAGGAAGGCAAGCCAAATGGCTGAAGGGACGAAGTGGTTAAGGGCTTTTAAATAAAGTTGGTTGAATTGATGGTAAGAAGGAATGCTCTGACAGTCAGTTTTTCTGAAATTTTGTAGAAACGTTCAAATGAATTTGAACTCAATTATGGCAAAATAGAATGCGCCCAAGAATGATTTTTCTGAAATTTTGCAGAAACGAGTACAAGTTCGACTCAGTGATGGCAAAATGAAATGCCCTAAAGAATGATTTTTTTTTTTTTAGGATTTCTATAGAAACAAATTTCAACTCGATTATGGTAAGATGAAATGCTCTGAGGAACAAGTTTTTCTTAGGAAATTTGGAACAAATTTTCGACTTAATGATGGCAAGATGGCGTTCCGCTCTGAAAAACAAATTTCAGAATTTGCATAATGACGTTCCAACAACATTTGACTCAAGGATCACTCTTAGGAAATTTTGTTTTCAAAATTTACATATGAATGATTCAACATAAGTCAACTCAATCATGGCAATATGGAATGTTCTGATAAACGTTTTTTCAATAATTTTTGTAGAAACATTCAAATTAATTTAAACGCAATAATGGCAAAATGTAACACTCCTAAGATTGTTTTTTTCCCCCCAGAATCTCTGTAGGAGCATTGGAGCAAAATTTGACTCCGTTACGGTAAGGCTGAAGGATCTGAGGACTAATTTTTCCATAGGAATTTTAGAACAAATTTCGACTCAATGATGGCAAGCTGGAACGCTCTGAAAAACAATTTTCATAATTTGCATTACAACGTTCCAACAAAATTTGCCTCAATGGTGGAAAGAAAGATTGCTCCTAAGAAACATTTTTTTAAAGTTTGCATAAGAACAATTGAACATTATTTGACTCGTGAGGCCGAGACGTTTTATAGGAACTTTCAAACAAGATTTGACTAAATGGCTGGAAGACGGAAGGCCGCGACGAACACATTTTCGTTTAGAATTTGCATACGAAAAGCTGTACTCGGTGAATGCAAGATGGAATACTCTGAAGAACAATTTTCAGAACATTCAAACAAAATTTGACTTAGCGATGGCAAAATGGAGTGCTCTGATGGACAATTACTCCGAATTTTTCATGGGAACTTTCAAACAAAATTTGACTCAATGGCCCAGATTCAAGTAGATTTGCGCTTTATTTGCGCAGGCACAGGGCAATGATTTTGCCCTGCGCCCACGCAAATATTTTGCGCTGCCCTCGATTCACGGAGCAGTAGCTCCGTAAATTGCGAGGGCGCGCCGGCAAAATTGCCTGGCGTAAGCGCGCGCAATGTACATGATCCCGCCAGGGGCGGGAATCATTTAAATTAGGCGCGCTCCCGCACCGAGCGTACAGCGCATGCTCCGTCGGGAAACTTTTGCGACGTGCATTGCGGCAAATGACGTCGCAAGGACGTCATTTGCTCCAAAGTGAACGTGAATGGCGTCCAGCGCCATTCACGATTCACTTACGCAAACAACGTAAAATTCGAACGTCGCAACACAGGAACGTGGGTATCCTATAGCATTGGCTGCGGCTGCTATTAGGATGTGTAACGTTATGCAAAACCCGACGTACGCAAACTACGTAATTTGCGTACGCAGGGCTTGCGCAACGTTGTGAATCGGTGTTAGTATGCAATTTGCATACTATACACAGATCACAATGGGATCGCCCCCTAGCGGTCATCGCTAGAATGCAGCCTAAAATCTGCGTGGCATAAGAGCCTTATGCCACGCAGATTTTAGGCTGCAGTCGGCGTAGCGATGTTCCTGAATCAGGAGCATTCGCTACGCCGGAGCAAGTAAGCAATTGCGCCGTGTAACCTATGGTTACACAGGCGCAATTGCTTCTTGAATCTGGGCCAATGACGGCAAGACAGAATGCTCTGACGATCAAATTTTTTCTTTTTTTTTTTCTTTGCTTACGCAAGCTGTACTCGGTGAATGCAAGATGGAATGTCCTGAAGAGCAATTTTTAGAATTTGCATAAGAACATTTAAACAAAATTTGACTCAGCAATGGCAAGATGGAGTGCTTTGATGGACAATTACTCTGAATTTTTCTAGGAACTTTCAAATGAAATGTGACTCGATGACAGCAAGATGGAATGCCCTGATGAGCAAATTTTTTTTTTTTTTTAATTTGCAACTAAAATTTAAGAAACGCTATACTCTGTGAATGCAAGATGGAATGTCCTGAAAAGCAATGTTTTTAGAATTTGCATATGAACATTTAAACAAAATTTGGACAATTACCCTACATTTTTCGAGGAACTTTCAAATGAAATTTGACGCAATGAAAGCAAGACAGAATGCTCTGACAAACAATTTTTTATTTTATTTTTAATTTGCATACGCTAGTTCAAAAAAAGCTGTACTGTTAAAGTGAATGCAAGACGGAATGCCCCGAAAGAGGACATTGCAGTCGTGGTGGGAACAATCATCAATTCCAGACTCGACTACGCAAATGCCCTCTATCTAGGACTCCCCAAATACCAAATCACTCGTCAGCAAGTCGTTCAAAATACGGCCGCTCGACTAGTGACCGGAAAAAAAACATGGGAATCAACCTCACCTTCACTGAGATCCCTTCATTGGTTGCCAGTAAAAGACAGAATCACTTTCAAGGCACTCTGCCTAATACATAAGTGTATTCAAGACAACGCCCCCCAATATCTATGCGAAAAAATAAAAGCCCATAACCCCAATCGCATTCTGTGATCCACCAATCAAAACCTACTCCAGATACCCAAAGCCAGATACAAGTCCAAAGGAGATCGACGATTTGCAGTCCAGGGACCTCGCCTGTGGAATGCACTACCAACCACCATCCGACTGGAGTCGGACCACTTGGCCTTCAGGAGAAAGATTAAAACCCATCTCTTCTGAGGTCAAGGGGTTTTCCTTACCCATGAAATGGATACAGCGGCCAGAGGCGATTCAGTTCGCATGTGATGCGCTTTACAAATTTCTCACTCACTCACTGAAGAGAAATTTTTTGAATTTGCATAAGAACATTTAAACAATTTTTGTTAAGATGGAGTGCTCTGATGATACAATTACCCTGAATTTTTCGAGGAACTTTCAAATGAAATTTGACGCAATGACAGCAAAACGGAAGGCCCTGACGAACACATTTTTTTATAAATATGCATACAAAAATTTAAGAAAAACTGTGCTCGTGAATGCAAGATAGAATACCCTGAAGAACAATTTTCAGATTTTACATAAGAACATTCAAACAAAATGTGACTTAGCGATGGCAAGATGGAGTGCTCTGATAGACAAACACCCTGAATATTTCAAAGAAACTTTCAAACGAAATTTGACTCAGTGACATCAAGACAGAATGCTCTGACGAACACATATTTTTTTATTTTTTTTTCATACGCAAGTTAAAAAATGTGTACTCGGTGAATGCAAGAATGTCCTGAAAAGCAATTTTTAGAATTTGCATAAGAACATTCAAACAAAATTTGACTCAGCAATGGCAAGATTGCTCTGATGGACAATTACCCTGAATTTTTCGAGGAACTTTCAAATGAAATTTGATGCAATGACAGCAAAACGGAAGGCCCTGACGAACACTTTTTTTTTTAATTTGCATACGAAAATTTAAGAAAAGCTGTACTCGGTGAATGCAAGTTGGATTACTCTGAAGAACAATTTTCAGAATTTACACAAGAACATTCAAACAAAATTTGACTTAGCGAAGGCAAGGTGGAGTGCTCTGATGGACAAATACCCAGAATTTTTTGTAGGAACTTTCAAATGAAATGTCACTCAATGACAGCAAGATGGAATGCCCTGACGAACAAATATATATATTTGCAAATGAAAATTTAAGAAAAGCTATAGTCAGTGAATGCAAGACGGAATGTCCTGAAGAGCAATGTTTAGAATTTGCATATGAACATTTAAACAAAATTTGGACAATTACCCTGAATTTTTCAAGGAACTTTGAAATGAACTTTGACGCAATGAGAGCAAGACAGAATGCTCTGACAAACAATTTTTTTTTTTTATTTGCATGCGCAAGTTCAAAAAAAAGCTGTACTGTAAAAGTGAATGCAAGACGGAATGTCCTGAAGAACTATTTTTTCAATTTGCATAAGAACATTTAATCAAAATTTGGCAAGATGGACAATTACCCTAAATTTTGTCGAGGAACTTTCAAATGAAATTTTACACAAAACGGAAGGCCCTGACAAACACATTTTTAGTTTTTAATTTGCATACGAAAATTTAAGAATGGCAAGGTGGAGTGCTCTGATGGACAATTACCCAAATTTTTTTGTAGGAACTTTCAAACGAAATTTGATGTCAGGACAGAATGCTCCGACGAACACATTTTCGTTTAGAATTTGCATACGAAAATTTAAGAAAAGCTGTACTCGGTGAATGCAAGATGGAATACTCTGAAGAACAATTTTCAGAGTTTACATATGAACATTTAAACAAAATTTGGACAATTACCCTGAACTTTCAAATTAAATTTGACGCAATGACAGCAAGACAGAATGCTCTGGCGAACAATTTTTTTTTTTAATGTGCATACTCAAGTTCAAAAAAAGCTGTACTCAGTGAATGCAAAATGGAATGTCCTGAAGAGCAATTTGCAAAAGAACATTCAAACACAATTTGGCAAGATGGAGTGCTCTGATGGACAATTGCCCTGAATTTTTCGAGGAACTTTCAAATGAAAAGTGACTCAATGACAGCAAGACGGAATGCTCTGACGAACATTTTTTTTTTGTTAGAATTTGAATACAAAAGTTCAAACGATATTTGACTTATGCCGCGTACACACGATCATTTTTCGGCATGTAGAAAAAACGACGTTTTTCCAACTTCATCATTTAAACGACGTTGCCCACACACCATCGTTTTTTAAAAATGCTCTAGCAAAGCGCAGTGACGTACAACGCGTACGACGGCGCTATAAAGGGGAAGTTCCATGCGGATGACGCCACCCTTGGGGCTGCTTTAGCTGATTCCGTGTTAGTAAAAGACGGTTCGCGCTTTTCTGTCTGTTACAGTGTGATGAATGTGCTTACTCCATTATGAACGGTAGTTTTACCAGAACGAGCGCTCCTGTCTCATAACTTGCTTCTGAGCATGCGCAGGTTTTTAACGTCGTTTTAGCCCACACACAATCATTTTTTACAACCCGAAAAACGACAACGTTTAAAACGTTGTTAAAAATTGCAGCATGCTCGAAAAAAAAAATGTAGTTTTTCAGAAGCCGTAAAATGATGTGAAGCCCACACACGATCATTTTAAATGACATTTTTTTTAAAACAACGTTTTTTTTCATGCCGAAAAATGATCGTGTATACGCGGCATTAGTGATAACAAGATGGAATGTTCTCTGAAGAACAGTTTTCAGAATTTGCATTCGAACAACATTTTATGGCAAGCTGGACAATTTTTCAGAATTTTCCGTAGGAACGTTCAAACTTTATGGTCAGCTTTAGACAGTTGTCACAGGAAACAGTTGTCCCCATTGGGAGATGTTTTGATTTCATCTCAAAATTTTTTAATTCCTCCTAACTTTTTTTGTCTCGATGACAAATCGACAGGGTCAGCTACAGCAATAAAAACTGGACAGAGGATCTAATACTTCCCAAAAACTAAAAAGTGTATAAGAATAAAATGTAAACAAACTTTATTAAAGCTCAAAGTTAAAAGAACATTGAATAGCAAAATCGCTAATCAGCAGCTTGGATGGTCATAGCAAACATGTAACCGGCTAGATCGATTTAGTTTGGAAGTTCACGTAAAATCCCGACATGTTTCGCATATTAGCTTTGTCAGGGGACATACGAGTAGAACACAGAATTTTCACGATACCAGCCAGAAAGAAACCTCCCAATGTAGACCACTACCCAGAGGATGGGGCGGACAAATATTCAGCAAGAAGAGGGTTCAAGGTGGCCACAGAGGGCACTCGGTGACTTAAAAACGATATAAACAAGGCATGGGGTGGAGGAGGGCACCTGAAGTGAAGGTGAAATAGTATCACTGAGAAGTACACCTGTACATAGTGGTATAATGAAAAGGTCGCCCTCCGTCTCTTGCTGGGTATTTGTCCACCCCATCCTCTGGGTAGTGGTCAACATTGGTTTCTTTCTGGCTGGTATCGTGATGTCGTATCGTATGTCCCCTGACTAAGCTAATATGCGAAACATGTCGGGATTATACATGAACTTCCAAACTAAATTGATCTAGCCGGATACCTGTTTTTTTTTTTAACGACCATCCAGCTGCTTTTTTGCTACTTTTGCTATTCAATGTTCTTTAAACTTTATTAAAGTTTGCTTAAATTTTATTCTTATACATTTGTTTTTCATCATTATTTGTACAGCACCGGTAAAATCCCCTCAATTCTATATACTATGATTTTGGCATGAGGTGCTAATCTTTCTGGGTGTTCTACCTTAAGTCGGACTCAACTTCTTCAAACTAAAAAATGTTGCCCTTCTATAATACACTTTAAGGTGATGGATCCCAGATTTGGTGCCCGTCTCTTACCTGCTGAACCGGCTCTGCTGTTTATCTGCCTGGCAACCTTTGAATGCGTCCTTGGCATGTAGTTGCTGGTACCGGCGGCTCCACACACGCTCTTATCTACCTCCTATACTCTTATTCCGTCCAAAGCCCTATTTCCTCTTCTGTATATTCCAGGATTTTATGAGGACCCATCACACTCACCTCCTCATCCAGACCCTCTCTCTCTCTTCTCTCCTCACCCTCCTCCTGATTGTGACCGAGCTCTCGCACCGTCAGGCTTTTGTCAGGCAGTCTCACCTGGCCCAGAGCAGCTCCCAGAATCTGGCCCGACCTGTCTGTCTGGAAGTCTCACCTAGTGCAGGTTCCGTCTCCTCCCCCCTCCCTCCGTGCAGGTGCATTGATAAGGGACTTGTCACCTATAGCAATTGTCCCGGTGACGCACGTAGGCAGAGAGAGAGCGATGTGGTGCCTCCCTGGGAGGGGTGTCAGGAGGGGGGGTGACCTCCAAAATAAATAATAATAATAAAGAAAAAAAGAGATCAACATCAAACGTGGAATGATATTGTGATCATCGCCCTTTGCTAATAGAGGAACGCAGAGGTCAGGTGTGCAGCACCGGGGGGGGGGTTCAGAAAGGATATTCGGGGATATTTGGGATTGGCGCGGTTGGTGCAGGTTAAGCCGACATTCACCAAACCTTTGCTGCAGGTGAATCTTCCAGGTGCATGACTGCGATTGATTCCCGGCTTTGGAAAGCGTCCCACAATGCCTGGGAATATAAATCCTATATATAGAGGGCGTGTCAGCCACATTACTGAAATCTCAGATCATCTCCGGGATAAAAGCAAAAACTAAACACAGGTAAAGGCTCACTTTTGCAGTTTTGGAGGGGGGGGGCAGGAAAAACACATGGTTAAGCCGCATTTTTACCCCCTTAAACTGCAAGGTTAGCCTGATGGGGGGTGTACACATGCAGCAAAAATTATCCCTACTGTCAGTGCCGGGACAAGGTCACCCAGAGCCCAGGGCAAACATGCCAGACTGTGCCCCCCCCCCAATGTAGATGTATGAGCATTATGTGTCAGCAACCCCCCCCCCCCCCAAAAAAAGCTCTAATCTGCATGACTACCCCCAAGCATCACCCCCTCCTCAGTACAAATTCACCCCCCTGCTGAAATTTCCCATCCCAGCACAAATGACCCCCCCCCCCAAAAAAAAAATCACTCCTTCTAGCACAAATCCTCTACCCCTCAAATTTCTCCTATGGTTACGCATCTTCTCCCCCCTCCCAGCACCACTCCTTCCCATCCCCTCTCCTAGTACAGCCCCCCCCCAATCATTCCTACTAGCACAAATACCCCCACCCTCCCTCCTAGTGCAAATCTACCCCAATCATCCATACTAGCACAAATCCACCCCTCTCCTAGTATGACCCCCCCAATCTCATCCCCACTAACGCAAATCCCCCCCATTCCCCCTCCTAGTGCAAATCCACCCCAATCATCCATACTAGCACAAATCCACCCCCATCACCCCTCCTAGTACAAACCCCCCTCCTAGTATGAACCGTCCAATCATCCCTACTAGCACAGTGATCTATGAGAGGAAATAATACCTGGAAGTTACACTGACACATCACTCTACAAAAAAAAAATATCCCTGGCACTCGGACGGTTCTACCCCCCCCCCTGTATCCTCTAGGAATATCTGTGCTCGCCATCCCCTGGACCTGACTCCCCCCGCTCTCCCATCCCCCTCCTCTGGATTCCTCCTCATCACTCGCTCTGTAATTGCCGATCCTGCAAGCGCCGGAGGCCAAATTCATAAAAGCAATTTGATTAGATTCTAAATTTAGTCCGAGGAATAAAGCGCGTCACCGGAAACTTTCACCAACACCGAGGTCCTATAAATCCAACACCGAGATCCTACGTATTCCAACACAGAGGTCCTACAAATTCAACAACGAGGTCCTACGTATTCCAACACCGAGGTCCTACGTATTCCAACACCGAGGTCCTACGTATTCCAACACCGAGGTCCTACGTATTCCAACACCGAGGTCCTACGTATTCCAACACCGAGGTCCTACGTATTCCAACACCGAGGTCCTACGTATTCCAACACCGAGGTCCTACGTATTCCAACACCGAGGTCCTACGTATTCCAACACAGAGGTCCTACAAATTCAACAACGCGGTCCTACGTATTCCAACACCGAGATCCTACAAATCCAACACCAAGGTCCTACCAATCCAACACCGAGGTCCTACCAATCCAACACCGAGGTCCTACAAATCCAACACCGAAGTCCTACAAATCCAACACCGAGACCCTACGAATCCAACACCGAGGTCCTACAAATCCAACACAGAGGTCCTACGTATTCCAACACAGTGGTCCTACCAATCCAACACCGAGATCCTACAAATCCAACACCGAGGTCCTACAAATCCAACACCGAGATCCTACGTATTCCAACACAGAGGTCCTACAAATTCAACAACGCGGTCCTACGTATTCCAACACCGAGATCCTACAAATCCAACACCGAGGTCCTACAAATCCAACACCGAGGTCCTACGTATTCCAACACCGAGGTCCTACCAATCCAACACGAGGTCCTACCAATCCAACACCGAGATCCTACAAATCCAACACCGAAGTCCTACAAATCCAACACCAAGACCCTACGAATCCAACACCGAGGTCCTACAAATCCAACACAGAGGTCCTACGTATTCCAACACAGTGGTCCTACCAATCCAACACCAAGATCCTACAAATCCAACACCGAGGTCCTACCAATCCAACACCGAGGTCCTACGTATTCCAACACCGAGGTCCTACGAATCCAACACCGAGGTCCTACGAATCCAACAACGAGACCCTACGAATCCAACACCGAGACCCTACGAATCCAGCACCGAGACCCTACGAATCCAACACCGAGACCCTACGAATCCAACACCGAGACCCTACGAATCCAACACCGAGACCCTACGAATCCAACACCGAGACCCTACGAATCCAACACCGAGACCCTACGAATCCAACACCGAGACCCTACGAATCCAACACCGAGACCCTACGAATCCAACACCGAGACCCTACGAATCCAGCACCGAGACCCTACGAATCCAGCACCGAGACCCTACGAATCCAGCACCGAGACCCTACGAATCCAGCACCGAGACCCTACGAATCCAGCACCGAGACCCTACGAATCCAGCACCGAGACCCTACGAATCCAGCACCGAGGTTCTACGAATCCAACACCGAGGTTTACACACAGCTCTCCCCGTTTTTCAGCTCCGGGGACCGATCGCGGGACTCCAGCGGCGATCGGGTCCGTGGGTCCCACGCCCGCGGTGCTTCGGCTGTGCACTTAAAGAGGACGTACAGGTGCCCAGCCGTGCCATTCTGCCGACGTATATCTGCAGGAGGCGGTCCTTAAGTGGTTAAATGATAGAGACGGAATATCAACCAAAAATCCAGAGAAAACACGATACAAATGTTATAAATGGAGTTGCAGTTCAGTGAGTAAAATAAGTTTTTGATCCCCAAGCAAAACATGACTTAGTACTTGGTGGAGAAACCCTTGTTGGCAAGCTTGGTGGAGAAACCCTTTTTGGCAAGCACAGAGGTGAGACGTTTCTTGTAGATGGTGATCAGGTTTGCACATCTCAGGAGGGATTTTGCTCTACTCTTCTTTACAGATCTTCTCTAAATCCTTAAGTTTTCTTGGCTGTCTCTTGGGAACACAAAGTTTCAGCTCCCTCTACATATTTTCTATAGGATTAAGGTCTGGAGACTGGCTAGGCCACTCCATGACCTTCATGTGCTTCTTCCTGAGCCACTCCATTGTTGCCTTGACGGTATGTCATTATCATGCTGGAGGACCCATCCACGACCCATCTTCAGTGTTCTGGCTGAGGGAAGAAGGTTCTCATCCAAGATTTTACAATACATGGCCCCGTCCATTGGCCCCTCAATGTGGCAAAGTTGGGCTGTGCCCTTGGCAGAAAAACAGCCCCAAAGCATCATGTTTCCCCCTCTGTGCATTTTTCTTTCTCCAAACACAGCAAGTTGAGTGCCAAAGATCTCAATTTTGGTCTCATCTGAACACAGCACTTTCCCCCAATCCTTCTCTGAATCATTTAGATGTTCATTAGCATACTTCAGACGGTCCTGTACATGTACCTTCTGGAGGAGGGGGACCTTGCGGGTGCTGCAGAATTTCAATCCATGGCGGCGTATTGTGTTACCAATGGTTTCAGAGGCGGCTCCTTAATTAGGCGATCGCCTAAGGCCTCACACTCACAGGGGCCTCACAGCTGCCTAACTTCCCCAATGCATTACCCCAGTTTTGAGGGACAGGGGACCTTAACGCTGCTGTGCTCAGGCAGAGTTAAGAGCCCTGACTCAGGAGCGGGCCGCCAGCGTCCCTAACAACCAGTGAATAACGGTGACACCACCCCTTGTGACGTCAATGACACAGCATGACCTCAGTCAATATCGTCACAAGGGGCGGGTTCACCAGGTGACATGGGTCCCACCCCTTAGTTATTAAAGAGCAGGATCTGGGGGCCGCCTTGTTAAAGGGGGGCTTCCAGATTCCAATGTGCCCCCTGCCCACAGACCCCCACAGCCAGGGTTGTGGGGAAGAGGCTCTTGTCCTTGAATAATTTTTCCCATCATGGGTGTGAGTGGGGCCCCATGTCAAGTTTTGCCTCCGTGTGTTTGGTGACTGTGGTCCCAACTGCCTTGAGATCATTCACAAGCTCCTTCCGTGTAGTTCTGGGCGAATCCCTCACTTTATGGCGGAGTGGCCAGAAGAAAGCCATTACTTTCAGACATAAATAAAATGACACGTTTTAAATTTGTGAAAAGGCATGTGGGAGACCCCCCCCCAAGTACCACCGCTGCCACCCCCCCAAGTACCACCTCTGCCACCCCCCCAAGTACCACCGCTGCCACCCCCCTCAACATCACTGTTGCCACCCCCTCAAGTACCACCGCTGCCACCCCCCCTCAATTACCACCACTGCCACCCCTTCAACATCACCACTGCCACCCCCTCAAATATTTTTTGTGGGGCCTTCGTGATTTCTTGCACCGGGGCCCTGAAGTTTCTAGTTACGCCTCTCTAGTGATGCCTCTTGCTTAGGTGTTGCAGCCTCTGGGGCCTTTCAAAAAGGTGTGTATATATGTAATGACAGGTCATGTGACACTTATGCCGCGTACACACGATTTTCGGGTTGTAAAAAATTACGTTTTTTATTATGCCATTAAAAATGACCGTGTGTGGGTTCCAGAGCATTTTTCACGATGTAAAAAATGGGCATTAAAAATGTTGAACTTGCTGTAATTTTTCACTTTGTTTTTAACGTTGTCAAAAAATGGTGGTGAACGACGTGAAAAAAAAACGCGCATGTTCAGGAGCAAGTTATGAGACGGGAGCGCTCGTTCTGGTAAAACTAGCGTTCGTAATGGAGTAAGCACATTCATCACGCTGTAACAGACAGAAAAGCGTGGAACTTCTTTTACTAACTCAAAATCAGCAAAAGCAGCCCCAAGGGTGGCGCCATCCGCATGGAACTTCCCCTTTATAGTGCCGTCGTACGTGTTTGTACGTCACCGCGCTTTGCTAGAGCATTTTTTTTCACGATCGTGTAGAGGGAGGGGCCGTTTTAACAATCGGGTTAAAAAAAATCGTTTTTTACAACCCGATAAACGGTTGTGTGTACGCGGCATTAGATTGCACACAGGTGGACATCATTTCACTAATTATGTGACTTCTGAAGGTAATTGGTGGCACCAGAGCTTTTTATGGGCTTCATAACAAAGGGGGTGAATACATACGCACACGCCAATTATCCGTTTTTTATTTCTAAAATAATAATTTTATGTATATATTTTTCTAATTTTACTTTACCAACTTAGGCCCGGATTCACATACATTGGCGCATATTTATGCCGGCGTAGCGTTTCTAATATACGCTACGCCGACGCAGCGCAGAGAGGCAAGCACCGAATTCTCAAAGCACTTGCCTCCCAAACTGCGCTGGGTTCCCTCGGCGTAAGCCGGCGTAGGTGGAAGTGGGCGTGAGCCATGCTAATGAGGCGTGACCCCATGCAAATGATGGGCCGAGTGCCATACAAGTACTTAAAACGAAAGGCGCATGCGCCGTCCCGTGGACCTATCCCAGTGCGCATGCTCAGAATCACGTCGGAACTACTCCCTAAGATACGACAGATCACTGCCTACGGCGTGAACGTAACCTACGCCCAGCCCTTTTCACGTACTACGTAAACAACGTAAAATACGTCGGCTTGTGTTCCCTTTGCATGGTTGCTGCTGAGTTACACCTCCTTTATGGGGCATAACTTTGCGCCGGACGTATGACTTTACGCGCACTGCATCGGACGGACGTATTTTCGTGAATCGGCGTATCTCTCTCATTTGCATATGTGAATAGAAAATCAATGGGAGCGCCACTTGCGGCTAGCGTAACTCTGCGCCCACGATACGCCGGCGTAGGAAAGTTACGTCGGTCGGATGAAGCCTGTTTTCAGGCGTATCTAGTTTTGTGGGCACGGCGCAGAGATACGACAGCACATATTTGCACTTACGCAGCGTATCTCGAGATACGTCGGCGTAAGTGCTTTGTGAATCCGGGCCTATGGCTATTGTGTTCTGATCCATCACATATCATTCAGATAAAAAAAACAAAAAAAACATTGAATTGGCTGTAATGTAACAAAATAGGTAAAAAGCCAAGGGGGTGAATACTTTTGCAAGGCCCTGTACATGTGATACTTTGTATGTGTTTCTTATCCCGGACATCTCTCATCTGATCTCTAGAGAGCGTGTTGCTGTATCTATGACATACACTGTGATAAAAACAAGCGATATGTTGTGACGGAAAAATAAAGCTTTATTGTCAAACATTTCACATTGACAGATAACATCTCTCCAGCTCTTTGTTCTCGGCGTGACTCCAGGAACGGCTCCTCGGGGTGACAACATTGTAGAAGGCGACACGTGACGTCTCATTGTTTCTTCCTGAGTCATCTTCGTCTGTAATTAATACATTCCAATTGCCTGAAAGATAGAAGTGTGACCTACAACCGTGGGCATTTCATCACAGCCGGCTCGCCAAAAATCGACACCGCTCCGGGGGAAAATCCAACTACTGCTTGTGGGCGATCACCTTCCTCTGTTTAACCACTTAAGGACCCCTTCACGCCGTTATATGTCGGCAGAATGGCACGGCTGGGCACATCCACGTACCTGTACGTGGCTCTTCAAGCCCAGCCGTGGGGTCGCGCGCGCACCGCCTGCGTGTGCACGCGACCCGGTCCGAAGCTCCGCGGCCCCGATCGCCGCTGGAGTCCCGCGATCGGTCCCCGGAGCTGAAGAATGAGGAGAGCTGTGTGTAAACACTAAGGATGAGCTCCGGCGTGAACACGTGCAGAGCCCGCCAGGAAGTCGGCACCCGCGGTGCGCTAATCACAGCCAGGGAGACATTGTCCGATGCTCGGCTGCAGAGATCGGGAAATGTCTGCCTGGCTGTGATTAGCGCAGCGCGGGTGCCGACTTCCTGTAAGTAAAATGAACACTGAATGGGTACATTCTTGCATAGTCCTAACATTGGCTGGTTCATGATTGTTGACCATTGGTCGTTGATCATCTCATTGGTTGATGTGAATTACTTCACCTTGTACATTACTCAGTATCCGCCATTTTTACCTTTTAATCGCATTGCGCCGCCATTTCTGCCGAGCCAGAAGTAAACACACCTTCCCCGTTCTTCACTGTGGCGCCGTCATCGACCGTGTGTTCCCTAATATAGGGAAACACGATCAATGACGTCACACGTCCAGCCCCGCCCCTCTACAGTTAGAAACACAGATGAGGTCACAATTAACCCCTTCAGCGCCCCCTAGTGGTTAACTCCCAAACTGCAATTGTAATTTTCAGAGTAATCAGTGCATTTTTATAGCATTTTTTGCTGTGAAAATGACAATGGTCCCAAAAATGTGTCCAAAGTGTCCGCCATAATGTCGCGGTCACGAAAAAAATCGCTGATCGCCGCCATTAGTAGTAAAAAAAAAAATATATTAATAAAAATGCAATAAAACTATCCCCTATTTTGTAAACACTATGGCCCAGATTCTCAAAAGAGATACGACGGCCTATCTCTAGATACGCCGTCGTATCTCTGAGTCGCGCCGTCGTATCTATGCGCCTGATTCATAGAATCAGTTACGCATAGATATCCATTAGATCCGACAGGCGTAAGTCTCTTACGCCGTCGGATCTAAACTGCATTTTTTTTACCGCTAGGTGGCGCTTCCGTCGAATTCCGCGTCGAGTATGCAAATCAGCTAGATACGCGAATTCCCGAACGTACGCGCGTCCGACGCAGTAAAGTTACGACGTTTACGTTAGGCTTTTCCCGGTGTATAGTTGCCCCTGCTATATGGTGGCATAAGTGCGGCGTAACAATGTTAAGTATGGCCGTCGTTCCCGTGTCGAAATTTGAAAATTTTGCGTCGTTTGCGTAACTCGTCCGTGAATGGGGCTGGACGTAATTTACGTCCACGTCAAAACCAATACGTCCTTGTGGCGTATTAGGAGCAATGCACACTGGGAGATTTCCACGGACGTCAATCACGTCGGGTCACAGTACATTTACATAAAACACGCCCCCCCCTGATCCAAATTTGAATTAGGCGGGCTTACGCCGGCCGATTTACGCTACGCCGCCGCAACTTACGGAGCAAGTGCTTTGAGAATACAGCACTTGCCCGTCTATGTTGCGGCGGCGTAACGTAAATCGGATACGTTACGCCGCCGCAGAGATGCGCCGATCTACGTGAATCTGGGCCTATAAATTTTGCGCAAACCAATCGATAAACGCTTATTGCGATTTTTTTTTTTTACCAAAAATATGTAGAAGAATACGTATCGGTCTAAACTGAGGAAAAAAAACGTTTTTTTTTAATATATATATTTTTGGGGGATATTTATTATAGCAAAAAGGAAAAAATATTGCATTATTTTCAAAATGGTCGCTTTATTTTTGTTTATATCGCAAAAAATAAAAACCGCAGAGGTGATCAAATACCACCAAAAGAAAGCTCTATTTGTGGGGAAAAAAGGACGCCAAATTTTGTTTGGGAGCCACTTCGCACGACCGCGCAATTGTCAGTTAAAACGACGCAGTGCCGAATCGCAAAAACTGGCCAGGTCCTTTACCTGCCTAAAGGTCCGGGTCTTAAGTGGTGAATGGTGGCCACACTTAGAACGACTTTGTATAATAAGATCGTATTATTATTACGACTGGAAGATCGAAAAGATCTTTTGATGGGCCATACGCATATGATTTATGTACACTATATTGCCAAAAGTATTGGGACGCCTGCCTTCACACATTAACTTTAAAGGGGTCGGATCTTAGGATGCAATTCTAGGCCGGCCGCTAGGTGGCGATTCCATTGCGGTCGGCGTAGAATATGCAAATTACTATTTACGGCGATTCACGAACGTCTGCGTTACCCGTCGCTCTAGCTTTACGTAGTTTCCGTCGAGATACGCGTCGTAAAATTAGGGCTGAGCCCTAGGTGTTCTAAGCAATGTTAAGTATGGCCGTCGTTCCCGCGTCGAAATTTAAAAAAATCACGTCGTTTGCGTAAGTCGTCCGTGAATGGCGCTGGACGCCATTTACGTTAACGTCTAAACAAATGACGTCCGTGCGACGTCATTTAGCGCAATGCACGTCAGGTAATTTTCCCGACGGAGCATGCGCAGTACGTTTGGCGCGGGAACACGCCTAATTTAAATGGTGCCCACCCTATTTGAATAAGGCGGGCTTGCGCCGAGCGGATTTACGTTACACCGCCGCAAGTTTACAGGTAAGAGCTTTGTGAATCAGGCACTTACGCTGTAAACCTGCGGCAGTGTAACGTAAATGGGATACGTTACGCTGCCGTGGAGCAACGTAAATGTATCTGAATCTGGCCCTATATGTTTAATTCTATCAACTATTTATACTTTAAATCTTGAGAGTGGGCGCCTAAATTGGGACAGGCTGGTAGGGGCCCCAGTGCATAATTTTGCCCAGGGGCCCATGGGGCTACTAAAGCAGCCCTGGTAACACTGAATGGGTACATTCTTGCATAGTCCTAACAATGGCTGGTTCATGATTGTTGACCATTGGTCGTTGATCATTGGTCGTTGATCATCTCGTTGGTTGATGTGAATTACTTCACCTTGTACATTACTCAGTATCCGCCATTTTTACCTTTTTAATCGCATTGCGCCGCCATTTCTGCCGAGCCAGAAGAATGGCAGGACACTTTCCCTTTCCCGACCCACATCAGTGAAGGAATAGAGCATATCCCAGGTTCTGGGGTCATAGAAGGTGAGCGTCCTTGGACCTGACAGATTAAGGTAGACCCCAACTTTCTGCAAGGTGCCTCCCACTATAGGCAAGGAGCTCTCCTGTGCGTCCAGGGCTTTAAGGGCCTCCGTAAATCGGGAGATGCACCAAATCAGCGCCTGGGGGCGAAACATGTAGGCATCGCTCCTTCTTTGCAGTTTTGGAGAAGCAACGCCAACCGCCCACTCCAGTCCGTCTCCCACCTCCACCTCCCAGTAGTGGCAGCCCTGGGTAAAGGCCGGGAGGCCAAGGCAGCAACGTTCAGTCTCGAAACGGGCATCGCTTGGTGTGGGCATGTCGGGAGGAGGCTGGTTCATGAGGGTTTGGAAGTCCTCGGTGACGGACAGCTCTGGATGGGCGGTCTCGGGGGAGAAGGTGATGAAATCTGCAAGGGAACAGCAAAGGTATTATTGAGTCTCACAATTTTATAAAGTTTTTTTCCTAAATATTTTCCTCAAGGAGGAATTCTCACTGTTCATTGTTCTGTCCCCCCCAGGGACCAAACTACATGTAGTACTTGTTCCCATGTTCCTTCCTCCTTTGTAAGCCTGACTACAAGACTGTACATTGTATGCCCCATTCCTAGTGTCCGTCCAACAACATAGCCAGCAAGGAGATGGCTAATTGATAACTGACAGTTCAGTAAATAACACTCTTTGAGTTACTTACTCCTGACCCCAGCACACCGTGGGTTACTTACTCCAGACCCCAGCACTCTGTGTGTTACTTACTCCTGACCCCAGCACTCTGTGTGTTACTTACTCCTGACCCCAGCACTCTGTGTGTTACTTACTCCTGACCCCAACACCTTGTGTTACTTACTCCTGACCCCAACACCTTGTGTTACTTACTCCTGACCCTGGCACCCTGTGGGCTACTTACTCCTGAGCCCATCACTCTGTGCATTACTTACTCCTGACCCCAGCACTCTGTGTGTTACTTACTCCTGACCCCAACATCATGTGTGTTACTCCTGACACCAACATCATGTGTGTTACTTACTTCTAGCCCCAGCACCCTGTGTGTTAATTACTCCTGAACACAACACCTTGTGTGTTACTTCTGACCCCAATATCTTATGGGCTACTTACTCCTGACCCCATCACTCTGTGCATTATATACTCCTGAGCCCATCACTCTGTGCATTATTTACTCCTGACCCCAGCACTATGTGGGTTACTTACTCCTGACCCCAACATTGTGTGTGTTACTTACTCCTGACCCCAACATTGTGTGTGTTACTCCTGACCCCAAAATAGTGTGTTATTTACTCCGGACCCCAGCACCCCATGTGTTACTTACTCTTGACCCCAACATCATGTGTGTTACTTGCTTCTGGCCCCAGCACCCTGTGTGTTAATTACTCCTGAACACAACACCTTGTGTGTTACTTACTTCTGACCCCAATATCTTATGGGCTACTTACTCCTGACCCCAGCACTCTGTGCATTATATACTCCTGAGCCCATCACTCTGTGCATTATATACTCCTGAGCCCATCACTCTGTGCATTATATACTTCTGACCCCAGCACTCTGTGTTTTACTTACTCCTGACCCCAACATCGTGTGTGTTACCTTCTCCTGACCCCAACACAGTGTGTCATTTACTCCGGACCCCAGCACCCCATGTGTTACTTACTCCTGACCCCAACATCATGTGTGTTACTTCTGGCCCCAGCACCCTGTGTGTTAATTACTCCTGAACACAACACCTTGTGTGTTACTTACTTCTGACCCCAATATCTTATGGGCTACTTACTCCTGACCCCAGCACTCTGTGCATTATATACTCCTGAGCCCATCACTCTGTGCATTATATACTCCTGAGCCCATCACTCTGTGCATTACTTACTCCTGACCCCAGCACTCTGTGGGTTACTTACTCCTGACCCCAACATCGTGTGTGTTACTTACTCCGGGCCACATGTGTTACTTACTCCTGACCCCAACATCCTGTGTGTTACTTACTTCTGGCCCCAGTGTTAATTACTCCTGAACACAACACCTTGGGTGTTACTAAGTTCTGACCCCAATATCTTGTGGGCTACTTACTCCTGACTCCAGCACTCTGTGCGTTACTTACTCCTGGCCCCAGCACCCTGTGTGTTACTTACTTCTGACCCCAACATCTTGTGTGTTACCTAATCCTGACCCCAGAAACCTGTTACTTACTCTTGACCCTAGAATCCTGTGGGTTACTTAATCCTGATCCCAGCACCCTGTGGGTTACTTACTCTTGATCCCAGCACCCTGTGTTACTTACTCCTGACCCTATGACCCTGTACATTACTTACTTCTGACTCCAGAAATTTGTACCTTATTTACTCCTGACCCCAGCACCCTGTGTGTTAATTAATCCTGATCAATGCCCTCTGCTTGTTACTTAATCCTGTGCACTCTGTGCATTATATACTCCTGAGCCCATCACTCTGTGCATTACTTACTCCTGACCCCAGCACTCTGTGGGTTACTTACTCCTGACCCCAACATCGTGTGTGTTACTTACTCCTGACCCCAACACAGTGTGTTATTTACTCCGGGCCACATGTGTTACTTACTCCTGACCCCAACATCCTGTGTGTTACTTACTTCTGGCCCCAGTGTTAATTACTCCTGAACATTACTTACTTCTGACTCCAGAAATGTGTACCTTATTTACTCCTGACCCCAGCACCCTGTGTGTTAATTAATCCTGATCAATGCACTCTGCTTGTTACTTAATCCTGATCTCTGCACTCCATGCTTTACACTCTTTTTTTATTATTTTTTTATAAATCTTTTTAATATTCCAGACGGAGGTCTGGAATCTGGAGGACACTTACCTGGACTCATCACGGCTTTCCTCCAATCTAAAATCAGACAACACAGGAGATGTCAATCAGTCATTAAAGAGAACCTGTCATCAACTTAAAACATTTCAGGTAAATAAAAGTTGTCAGATACAGTTACGTTTTATTTCCTTGAGATGGGTCTCTGTTCCCTGCTGAAACATTTGACCAATCCAGGAGGAGTCAGTTCCCTAGCACCGCCCCCCTGCTTACCTGCACTTCATAATATTTATATGTATAATAATTAATATATATAATATACTGTATAATGTTTGGGGGTTTTATGTAATCTTCAGGCCTAGAAAATGTTTTAACCACTTCAGGACCGCCCGCAATGTACTGCAGACGGTCACAGTGACGTACCTCTACGTCACTGGCCTCTTTCGGGTACAGGGCATGCGCATGAACCAACACACGCCGTGATTAGACACAACGGGAGTTTGTCAGCCGGTCCCGGCCAATCACAAACCAGAGCCCTGTGTTGATAAACAACACAGGGCTCTGTACGGAGGGAACGATCTCTATGCTTCTTCTCCCTTGGGGGAGAAGTAGGGAGAAGGAACAAAGAGATTTTTAGTGAAAAGCAGCACATAATACACACATTAACGCTGGTTAGGCACCAGTGGCGGCTGGTGCTCAATATTTTTTTTTTTTGGAGGGGGCAAACAAACCTGCCCCCCCTCACTCAGGAGACTGACCGGAAGGTGGCGATCAGTGGCCTTACCTTAGGAGGCCGATGACGAGGTGGTGCTGGATCCCGAGCTCCTGGAAGCTTAAAGAGGCTGTTGCTCTTCCCCTCCACCTGCTACTCCTCACTTCAGCTTGCCAAGGGAAGAGCCGGGGGCCGTTGCTTCTCCCCCCCCCCCTGGCCAAACAGAAAGTGGGTCCTGAGACCCGATTGGCCAGGAGTCCTAAGACTCCCTGTTCATCCGGGTCTCAGGACCCGCTTCCTGATTAGCCGGGAGGAGAAGCAAGAAGACATAAGCGAATATTAATTCACTATTGTCACACAACTGGGTGGGCTCAGGGCGCAATGCTCTGCGCCCCGAGCCCACCCTTTTTTTAAAACCAATTAGAGCCTCAGGCTGTAATCATGTGCTTAAAAAAAAAAAAAAGAAAACATTGAAATCCATTTCTTTCGGTGCCCTGCATGTAGATTAGGGGCCGGGCGCATGGACAGGGGGGGCCCAATAATGGCGCGGCCACCACTGTTAGGCACACAGGTAACCTCATGATTACCCCGAGATGTTAACCCCTTCCCAGCCAGTGTCATTAGTACAGTGACAGTGCATAATATTATCACTGATCGCTGTATTGGTGTCACTGGTAATGTCAGTGCAGTAACAGTGCATAATATTATCACTGATCACTGTATTAGTGTCAGTGGTGATGTCAGTGGCAGTTAGTCAGTCCCCCCCCCCAGCGTCAGTTAGTGTCAGATTGTCCATCTCACTACCACAGTCCTATTATAAATTGCTAATCGCCGTATTAGTATTATAAAAAGAAATACAAATTCCAGTGTATACATCATTCATAGACGCTAAGGCTCGGTTCACATATATGCCAATCGGATGCACTTTTAACCGCACCCGATTCGCATAACACGTGAACTGTACCGGCTTTCAACGGAGCCGGTTCACAAAGTCTGGGGGCGCCCGCAATCTTTTTTTTTTATTTTTTATAAAAGGGTCCTGTGCGATTTTTGGGTCCAGTTCAGGTGCGAATTCATGTAAAAACCACACCAGACTTGGGAAAACTCGGCCTAGTCAATAATATACAAGCCGAGAGTGGTATTCAGGGGCTCCACATCCCTTAAAGATAAATTGTCACCTAATGTCTTGGATCCTCCCAAGATCCAATCAATGTTTTTGTCAGGCCTCGTGGGTTTCTTCAAATGTGGGAAGTGCCAGGTCTGTGCTGTTAATACCGTAATTTCAAAAAAGACCACGAGTTTTTGTTCCAGACATTTGTCTAAAACTTTTCCCATCGAGTCATTTATTACTTGCTCTAGTACAGGGGTTATTTATTTATTGCAATGCCCCTGTGGCCTTCAATACGTGGGCAGGACAAAGCGTTCACTCCAAATACGCTTAAATGAACATATAACCAATATTATGAGTGGCTTCCTTAACCACTCAGTGTCCAAACATTTTTTGGTGGCCCACAATAAAGACCCTAAGGGCATTATTTGTATGGGGATAGATAAATTTCAGGCGCACTGGAGAGGCAGTGACCTAGTGAGGAGTATCTCAAGAACCGAAATGTTGTGGGTGCACACATTAAAATGTTACGAACCGCACGGTTTAAACATAGAAGTGGATGTGAACTGCTTCATCGATAACTCCTAGTTCTAGTTAAGGCCTGTATTGCCACTTGCCTCTGTTCCAGTTTCCAGGTTTCCATCCTCCCCTATTTTTAAAATCATCAGGGCCCTAGTCAGACGCTGATGGTGGTGTCTTTAGTGGCCCATTGTGTATTGTAGGTCTAAAATATTTTTTGGGGTTTGCAATACATAGGATGTTCGTGTTTCTGTTTTTTATATATATTTTTTATATCTATTTATTTTATGCATTTCATTGGGGTATTGATTATTGCCTTGGTGATGTTTTTTTGTACTACGGACATAGGTCTCAGGTGCCTAGATGAGCCACCATATATATGTGATTTTTTATATAGATGGTTGGGTATATTTATATTTTTATTTTAAATATATTTTTTTATTTAAATTTGCATATATATTATACCAACGTGGGAGACACATTGGGGTTGATTTACTAAAGAGAAATCCACTGTACACTACAAGTGCACTTGTAAGTGCAGTCGCTGTTGATCGCTGTAGATCTGAGGGGAAGCTCTAAAATGAGGGGACGCTCTGCTGATTTTAACATCCAATCATGTGCAAGCTAAAATGCTGTTTTTTATTTTTCTTGCATGTCCCCCTTAGATCTACAGCGACTGAACTTCCATGTGCACTTGCAGTGCACTTGTAGTGCAAAGTGGATTTGCCCTTCGTAAATAACCCCCATTGTCTTTATCATATTAATTTGACAATGTCAGTTGCTGTGGCATGTTGTAATGACATTGGTTTTTTGCGATTTTGTGGTGCTGTAATTATACACACCGCAGTCCACAGCTTTGGTCTTCACCTTGTTTTGCTAGCGTACATTTGGTTTAGCAAATATTTGGAACTGCAATGTCTATCAGTCAATCATGCAGTTATTCTGTTTAGAGTTTTATTTTGCTGCTTCAGGCTGCATTGAAAATATTTTGTATTATATTAATATATTAATTAATTTTTTATTTTGCACCTGGATTCTGCGCTTTTTTGAGACTCTGGGACGCACGGGAGGTCATTTGATTGGCGTGTGCAGGTTTCCTCTTTGTGACCTTTAGTCTCTGGGCATCTCCAGGTTGTTTTTATATTTTGCCCTTCTTCTTTTCCCTGAGTTAAGATGGCGGACGGAAGGTCACCTGAGACGTGTGTCCAATGCTGGCTCTGCCGGCTCCGCCTCTTTACATGTACTTAAGCGGTGACGCAGGACGCCTCCTCACTACCCGTGAGCAA
The DNA here is from genome assembly GCF_905171775.1 of Rana temporaria. NCBI lineage: Eukaryota > Metazoa > Chordata > Amphibia > Anura > Ranidae > Rana > Rana temporaria. Next base: position 170,540,365 of record NC_053497.1, read on the forward strand.
GTCTGATTAGACGAAACGTCGGGAGGAGACGTACTGACGTCACCGCGATTTGAGGACTACACGTTCTATTACCGGCCGGATCCTTTTATGCTGTTTTTATCGTCATATCTGTAAGTGTGCTACGTTTTATTTAATAAATGTTCTAAAACGTTATCACACCATTGTGAGCTTTTCTTCTCCATGACCGTTGTTTGCCTGGTGAGTCCGAGGACTGTCTTGTGAGAAGATTCTTTCCATTTGCTGCCTACATTCCCCTTGCAGTTTCTGATCTATCTAGATCTAGGGCTCTGGTAAGGGTCAGTGTGTACTTTGGTGGTGGGTTTGCATGTCACACTGTCCGTTTGCCAGTCACAAGGGGATGATTTGTGTGTGGATACCATACAATATCACACTATTTTAGTTTTATTTTGCTTTCTGGATGCTCTACTGACGGACTGCTGGGAAGACCATATCAAGACCTTGATCTCCTGCGCAGCCCAGGTGTTTGGCTACCTGCTCGGCTTGATCCATTTGGATCTGATTATCCGGTAAGGGTCAGCATTTTCAGGGAGCAGTGATCCAGATCCCCTTCACGGATGCGATTTTATATGGAATTTAATTATTCACAGAACTTTAACACCATTTATACACATTCTGTCTGAGAAGAATTCTCTTTTTTGGACTCTGTAGTGTTCACTATTATATGACCTGATAAGTCATATTTATCCTCAATTTTTTTAGCGCAACTTCACCTTTTTTCATCACAATAATATACACTTATTGGAATTTATTTTATTTTTTAACCCAGCAGAATACATTTTGGCTAAAATGTTCTAAAAATGTTTTATTTTTTTTCCAGATATGGTTTACAGTAGAAGGTAAAAAAAATAGGGCCAGATTCTCAAAAGAGATACGCCGGCGTATCTCTGAGTCTGCCCGTCGTATCTATGCGCCTGATTCATAGATTCAGTTACGCATAGATAAGCATTAGATTCGACAGGCGTAAGGTTCTTGCGCTGTCGGATCTTAAATGCAATTTTTTTTTGTCCGCTAGGTGTGGCCGACGCCGTTTTCCCCGTCGAGTATGCAAATTTGCAAAATACGCGAATTCCAGAACGTACGCGCGGTCGACGCAGAGAAGTTACGACGTTTACGTTAGATTTGCGACGCGTAAAGTTGCCCCTGGGTATATGAGGTGCAGTCAATGGCCCGGATTCAGAGAGCAATTGCGCCTGCGTAACCATAGTTACGCAGCGCAATTGCTTACTTGCGCCGGCGTAACGAATGCTCCTGATTCAGGAACCTCGTTACGCTGACTGCAGCCTAAGAAATGACTGGCATAAGGCTCTTATGCCCGCATATCTTAGGCTGCATTCTTGCGATGGCCGCTAGGTGGCGTTCCCGTTGTGCTCAGCGTATAGTATGCAAATTGCATACTAACACCGATTCACAACGTTACGCGAGCCCTGCGTACGCAGTTTACGTCGTTTGCGTACAGCGGTTTTCGCCTAAGGCTTTCCCTGCTATTAGCAGGGGCAGCCAATGTTACGTATACCCGTCGTTCCCGCGTCGCAAAATTTGAACTTTACGTAGTTTGCATAAGTGAATGGCGCTAGACGCCATTCACGTTCACTTTGAAGCAAATGACGTCCTTGCGACGTCATTTGCCGCAATGCACGTCGGGAAAGTTTCCCGACGGAGCATGCGCTCTACGATCGGCGCGGGAACGCGCCTAATTTAAATGATTCCCGCCCCCTATGGGATCATTTAAATCGCGCTTGCGCCGGGCATTTTGCTGGAGCGCCCACGCAATTTACGGAGCTACTGCTCCGTGAATCGCGGGTAGCGCAGAAAATTTGCGGGGGCGCAGGGCAAAAACGTTGCCCTGCGCCTCCGTAAAAAAAAAGCGCAAAGGTACCTGAATCTAACCCAATGTTAAGTATGGCCGTCGTTCCCGCGTCGAAATTTGAAAATTGACGTTGTTTGCGTAAGTCGTCCGTGAATGGGGCTGGATGCCATTTACGTTCACGTCGAAACCAATGACGTCCTTGCGACGTCATTTAGCGCAATGCACGTCGGGAAATTTTAGGAAAGGCGCATGCGCAGTACGTTCGGCGCCGGAACGCGCCTAATTTAAATGATCCACGCCCCCTACCCTTAGTATGAGCCCTCCGCTTTACTTACCCACTTCTGAGCTCAGCTCACCTAGATGACCACAAAGAGAGAAAATAAAATAAAAAGACGATTAAAATCCCACCAAAGCGAGAAAAAAGACAGAACAAAAAAAATCGCTTTTCTATGCAAATCGTCTTCTAACTCATCAATATTAAAATACGACCTTTGCGTTTTCAATCCGCAGTCTGTCACTTTCTAAAGAGATCAAAAAATTCAAATGTCGCTTCCCTTCACTATGGTGACCCCGGGGGGCGTTCGCTCTGAAATTCATCGCTCTATAAAATCTTCCTTACGTGATTGGTCCGTGGCTTGTCCCAGAAGTCATAACTAGTGAGATACCCCCCCCCTCCCCTCCCCCAAGGCTCCCCCCCTCCCATCCCCCAAGGCTCCCCCCCTCCCATCCCCCAAGGCTCCCCCCCTCCTAAGGGGGACTCATATTCTGCAGCTTATCTCATAACTCCACTGAGATTGCTTGGGTGGGTGATGGTTCTGTCCCTCTTATATGTTATTCCTTCTATTGTACTGTATCACGTTACTATTGTTCTTATGTATGCTGACATCTAGTGGTGGGTTAGAGCAATCACAGCACTGGATTTACTATCTCCCTCTGTTTTTCCCCTCCTGTTTAGTGCCATTTTACTGTATCAGGTTTCTATTGCTATTATGTATGCCGCCATCTAGTGGTGGTTTAGGGCCATTACAGCATTGGATTAAGTACCTCAAGTACCTTTTTCCCCTACTGGTTAGTGCTAGTTAGTTCTGTTGTGGTATTGCACTGTATCAGGTTGCTGTTTTTCTTATGCATGCCGCCATCTAGTGGTTATTTAAGGACATAACAGCATTGGATTTAGTATCTCCCTCTGTTTTTCCCCCTCCTGTTTAGTGCTAGTTAGTTCTGTTGTGGTATTTTATTATATCAGGCTGCTATTGCTATTATGCATGCCGCCATCTAGTGGTGGTTTAGGGGAACCACAGCATCCCCCTCTGTTATCCCATCCTGTTTAGTGCTAGGCAGTTCTGTCCCTCCTTTATGTAATTGTTTTCCTGTTGTGTATTGTATTGTATCGCGTTTCTATTGTTCTTATGAATGCTGACATCTAGTGGTGGTTTGGGGTCAACACAGCATTAGATTTAGTATCTCCGTTTTCCTATCTTGTTTAGTGCTAGTTAGTTCTGTCCCTCCTTTATGTATTTTTTGTCTGTTGAGGTATTGTAATGTATCTGGTTGCTATTGCATGCTGCTGCCATCTATTGGTGGTTTTGGGTGATCACAGCATTGGGATTTGCCTCTGATTCCCCCTCCTGTTTAGTGCTAGTTAGTTCTGTTCCTCCTTTATGTATTTTTCGTCTGTTGAGGTATTGTACTGTATCTGGTTGCTATTGCATGCTGCTGCCATCTATTGGTGGTTTTGGGTCATCACAGCATTGGGATTTGCCTCTGTGGTATTATACTCTATCTGGTTGCTAATATTCTTATGCATGCTGACATCTAGTGGTGGTTTAGAGCAATCACAGCATTGGATTTAGTATCTCCCTCTGTCTTTCCCCCTCCTCTTTAGTGCTAGTTAGTTCTGTTGTGGTATTTTATTATATCAGGCTGCTATTGCTATTATGTATGCCGCCATCTAGTGGTGGTTTAGGGGAACCACAGCATCTCCCTCTGTTTTATTGTCCTGTTTAGTGCTAGGCAGTTCTGTCCCTCCTTTATGTATTTTTTTCCTGTTGTGTATTGTATCGCGTTTCTATTGTTCTTATGAATGCTGACATCTAGTGGTGGTTTGGGGTCAACACAGCATTTTATTTAGTATCTCTGTTTTCCTTTCTTGTTTAGTGCTAGTTAGTTCTGTCCCTCCTTTATATATTTTTTGTCTGTTGAGGTATTGTACTGTATCTGGTTGCTATTGCATGCTGCTGCCATCTATTGGTGGTTTTGGGTCATCACAGCATTGGGAATTTGCCTCTGATTCCCCCTCCTGTTTAGTGCTGGTTGGTTTTGTCCCTCCTTTATGTCATTTTCTTCTGCTGTGGTATTGTTCTGTATTAGGTTTCTAAGTAAGCAATACATTATACAATTGTATTTTCTTCAACTGCACTGTATCTGGTTGCTAATGTTCTTATGTATGCTGACATCTAGTGGTGGCTTAGAGAAATCACAGCATTGGATATAGTATTTCCCTCTGTTTTTCTCACATGTTTAGTGCTAGTTAGTTCTGGTGTGGTATTGTACTATATCAGGATGCCTTTTGTTCTTCAATAAATTCCTTTTATTTTTTAGAAATGTTGCTCTTATGGTACACACTGTGCTTTCAATCATATACAAAAATATACATAAAAAACATTTAATTGCATTTCCATAAAACATTATTTTTGTTATCAACCGTGTAGCCTTTTGTGTATTATTTCTATTTTTCTTTTTTTCTTCTTCTATATGCTGACATCTAGTGTTGATTTTGGGTCATCACAGCATTGGGATTTGGTATCGCCCTCTATTTTCCCCTCCTGTTTAGTGCTAGTTAGTTCTGTCCCTCCTTTATGTCATTTTCTTCTGCTGTGGTATTGTACTGTATTAGGTTTCTGTTGTTTATAATGTATGCTGACATCTAGTGGTGGTTTCAGGGCAATCACTGCATTGGATTTAGTTTCTCCCTGTTTTCCTCTCCTGTTTAGTGCTAGTTAGTTCTGTTCCTCGTTTATGTATTTTTCTTCTGTTGTGGTATTGTACTGTATCAGGTTACAATTGTTCTTATATATGCTGACATTTAGTGGTGGTTTTAGAGCAAGCACAGAATTGGATTTAGTATCTCCTTCTGTTTTCCTCTCCTGTTTAGTGCTAGTTAGTTCTGTCCCTCCTTTATGTCATTTTCTTTCTGCTGTGGTATTGTACTGTATCTGTTTGCTTTTGTTATTATGTATGCTGACATCTAGTGGTGGTTTAGGGCCATCGCAACTTTTGATTTAGTATCTCCCTCTGTTTTCCCTTCTTGTTTAGTGCTAGTTTGTTCTGCCCTTCCTTTGTGTATTTTTGTTTTTCCGTTGTGATATTGTACTGTATCAGGTTGCTATTGTTGTTATTATGTATGCTGACATCTAGTGGTTATTTAAGGCCATAACAGCATTGGATTTGGTATCTCCCTCTGTTTTCCCATCCTGTTTAGTGCTAGTTAGTTCTGTCCCTGCTTTGTGTATTTTTTTTCTGCTGTGGTATCTAGTGGTTATTTAAGGCCATAACAGCACTGCCTTCAGTATACTCCTCTGTTTCCCCCTCCTGTTTAGTGCTAGTTAGTTCTGTTGTGGTATTGTACTGTATCAGGTTGCTACTGTTTTTATGTATGCTGACAACTAGTGGTGGTTCAAGGCCATTATAGCATTGGATTAAGTATCTCCCTCTGCTTTCCTTTCTTGTTTAGTGCTAGTTAGTTCTGTTGTGGTATTGTGCTGTATCAGGTTGTTATTGTTTTTTATGCATGCTGACATCTAGTGGTGGTTCAGGGCCATTACAGCATTGGATTAAGTATATTCCTCTGCTTTCCCCCTCCTGTTTAGTGCTAGTTAGTTCTGTTGTGGTATTGTGTTGTATAAGGCTGCTATTGTTCTTATGTATGCTGACATCTAGTGGTGGTTTTGGGCCATAACAGCATTTTATTTAGTATCTCCCTCTGTGTTCCTATCTTCTTTAGTGCTAGTCAATTCTGTTTCTCCTTTATGTATCATTGTTCTGTTGTGGTATTATACTGTATCAGGTTGCTGTTTTTTTTTATGCATGCTGACATCTAGTGGTTATTTAAGGCCATAACAGCATTGGATTTGGTATCTCCCTCTGTTTTCCCATCATGTTTAGTGCTAGTTAGTTCTCTCCCTGCTTTGTGTATTATTATTTTTTCTGTTGTGGTATTGTACTGTATCAGGTTGCTATTGTTTTTATGTATGCTGACATCTAGTGGTGGTTTAGGGCAACCACAGAATTTTATTCAAAATCTCCCTCTGCACGCTCTGTTCCTCCTCGATTTTTTTGTTCTGTTGTATTATACTGTATCTGGTAGCTATTGTTCTTATGTATGTTGACAACTAGTGGTGGTTTAGGGCCATCACAGCATTTGATTAAGTATCTCCCTCTGTTCTCCTCCTGTTTAGTGCTAGTTAGTTCTGTTGTGGTATTGTACTGTATCAGGTTGCTATTGCTATCATGTATGCTGACATCTAGTGCTTATTTAGGGCCATCACAATATTGGATTTGGTATCTCCCTCTGTTTTTCCCTCCTGTTTAGTGCTAGTTAGTTTTGTTGTGGTATTATACTGTATCTGGCTGCTTTTTGTCTTATATATGCCGACATCTGGTGGTGGTTTAGGCCCATCACAGAATTTTATTTAGTATCTCCCTCTGTTTTCCCTACTTATTTAGTGCTAGTTAGTTCTGTCCCTACTTTGTGTCTTTTTTTTTTCTATTGTGGTATTGTACTGTATCTGGTTGCTATTGCATGCTGCCATCTATTGGTGGTTTTGGGTCGTCACAGAATTTTGATTTGCCTCTGATTTCCCCTCCTGTTTAGTGCTAGTTAGTTCAGTCATAAGCAAGCAATACATAATACAATTTTATTTCCTTCAACCACGGGTTGAAGGAAAGAAAATTGCTAGATTCCCCCATCACTGACTGTGTTGATAAAAGGATAACAGAAACTTTGGTGGTCTGTACCTGGAATTGTTCTGACGAGCGTGTACACACGTCGGTTTGTGTGTATATAATTAATTTCCTGATTTTATCAGTAAAGGTTGCCCAAGGATAATAGACTAGGCCGGTGCGCCCTCTGTCTGTTTGTTTATGGTTGCAGCTCGATGGGGGATTCCATCCCACTGCACTATTTTTTTCTGACAGGCGGTGTTTTCTCCTTGATCAGAATACAATGATCACTGCTGGCAGCTATAGCGATCGAACTAATGCTAAAGCATTGTGATCGAATGAAAAAAAAAATCCCTGACAGGCTGGTTGTATCGAACTCAATCGATAGATTGACTTTAGTACAATCATCCTGCCCATAGATAAATCAATATGTGTCCGGTTCCTGCTGAACTGGCCTACTTTCGATCCGTCTATGGCCGGCCATAACTAGATCCTCCCTGATTTTTCCATGCCCTCAGTCAGTTTTTAGTTCTCACAGAGGCAGGAGATAGTAAAATCATTGGGCCAGATCCACGAAGAAGTTACGACGGCGTATCTATTGATACGCCGCGTAACTTCTAGTTTGCTCCGGCGTATCTTTGTTTTGTATCAACAAAACAAGATACGCCTGAAGCTGGGCTAGATCCGACTGGCGTACGTCTTAGTACGCCGTCGGATCTAAGGTGCATATTTACGCTGGCCGCTAGGTGGCGCTTCCGTCGATTTCCGCGTCGAGTACGCAAATTAGCTAGATACGCCAATCCACAAACGTACGTCCGGCCGGCGCATTTTTTTTACGTTGTTTCCGTAAGGCTTTTTCTGCCGTAAAGTTACCCTTGTTATATGAGGCGTATCCTATGTTAAGTATGGATGTCGTTCCCGAGTCGAATTTTAAAAATTTTACGTCGTTCGCGAATAAGGCTTTGCGTAGAATGACGTTCACGTCGAAAGCATTGGCTTGTTGCGGGTTAATTTGGAGCATGCGCACTGGGATACCCCCACGGACGGCACATGCGCCGTTCAGAAAAAACGGCAGATTTACGCTACGCCGCCGTAACTTTAAAAGGCAAGTGCCTTGTGAATACAGCTCTTGCCTCTCAAAGTTGCGGCGGCATAGCGTTAATAGGATACGCTACGCCTGCCTAAAAGTACGATGCGCTACGTGGATCTGGCTCATTTTTTTTTTACATTTCAAAAGCCTGAAAAAACTGTGATGAAATGATTTGAGGTAAAACTGCATTAAAGAGAATGTCTGTGTTTTATTGAGGAGTTATACTGCCTGTGGATGGTACCAAGTCAGCAAGTGACCATACAGTCCGGACAGACCGGGGTCCTGGAGGTATGTCAGTGCATAAAGTGTCATTTGTAACAGAATAGTAATAAAGATAAGATGAGAAAGGACATGAAATAGAAGAAAGGTGTCCTTTCAATGTATATAGTTTACAGATATAATGTATCAGTATATATATATATATATATCTATATATATCTCTATATATAATATAATATATTATACCATAAAAGCTTACCATTTCTTTTCTGGAATTCATCTACAAACAAAAATATATATATATATTTAGAAAATTAGGGTAACCAATTGAAAATTTTTAATAATATACATTTAGTATAGTGGACTTACCAGCAAGTCACAATATACAGCAACAGTACTTTTTTTATTTTTATTTTTTTATTAAAAGCTCCACCTTTCATTATTAAAATGCGATCCTTGGGCTCCAATCCTAGATAAATTAGTTAATTCGGAAATTAATCCGAAAATCAACAAAAAACAGTTTAACTAATTCTTCCAAATATTAGAAAATTTGAAAATGTGAAAATTATGAATTTTAGAATTTCCAAAATTACTAATTTTCACATTTCTGACTTTTTGGAATTCTAAAACTCGTAAATTCTGAAAATTAGAAAATTCTGAAATTTCTGAAATTAGAAAAATCCAGAAAAAAAAACAAGAATAAAAATCCGAAAATTCTAAAGAACGAAAAACCCGAAAATTGGGAATAATATTAATTTAGTATAGTGGAGTTTACAAGTCACAGTATACAGCAACAGTACCATTGTTTTTATTTATTTTTTTAATAAAAGCTCCACCTTTCGTTATTAAAATGTGGTCCTTGGGCTCCAATCCTAGACAAATTTGTTAATTCGGAAATTAATCCGAATAAACAAAAAACAGTTTAACTAATTCTTCCAAATATTCAAAAATTCTAAAATTCTGAATTTTAGAATTTCCAAAATTACTAATTTTCAAATCTCTGACTTTTTGGAATTCTAAAACTCGTAAATTCTGAAAATGAGAAAATTCGGAAATTTGAAAAATCAGAATAAAAATCTGAAAATTCAAAAGAACGAAAACCCGAAAATTAAAAATTGAGAATAATATTAATTTAGTATAGTGGAGTTTTCAGTAAGTTTAGAAGTCACAATATACAGCAACAGTACCATTGTTTTTTAAATAAAAGCCCCACCTATCATTATTGAAATGAGATCCTTGAGCTCCAGTCCAACCTATGTGCACTGCCGAAATTGAAATTTTTATATTTTTTTCATAAATTCTAAAATTTGTAAATTCTAAAATTTGTAAATTCTAAAATTTGTAAATTCGAAAATTCAGAATATAAAAATTTGCAATTTGGAAGTCCAAAAATGTTTGAATTCGAAAATGAGAAAGAAAATCCAAAAATCTGAAAATTCTAAATAATAACTAACTAATAATAAATAACTATTAAATTATAGGTATTGGAATTTCTTTTCAAATTTGGCCTTTAGTGAAAGTGACGAATACAAATTTTATCCGAAGTTATGAATTTTATCCGAAGTTACGAATTATTCATTTAATATAGTGGACATTTCAGTAAGTTTACAAGCCACAATATACAGCAACAGTACCATTGTTTTTTTAAATAAAAGCCCCACCTTTCATTATTAAAATGAGATCCAGTCCAACCTATGTGTACTGCTGAAATTGTAATTTTTTTATTTTTTTCATAAATTCTAAAATTTGGAAATTCTAAAATGTTAAAATTCGAAAGTTCGAAAATTTGGAATTCAAAAATTCAGAATTCAAAAATTTGCAAATGCGAAAATCTGGAAATCCAAAATAATAACTATCTAACTAATAATAAATAACTATTAAATTATAGGTATTAGAATTTTACTCTTATTTTTGGATTTTCAGATTTTCGCATTTTCAAAATTTCTGAATTTTCGGATTTCACAATTTCCAAGTTCTTTAGCTAGTTATCATTTCAGATTTTCGAATTTTTGGGTTTTCAAATTTTCTGGGTTTTTTTTTCCGGGTTTCCGTTCTTTTTGAATATTCTGATTTTTATTCTTGTTTTCGAATTTCCAAATTTTCGGAATTTCCGAGCTTTCGAATTCTGAAAATTCAGAAATTCGGAAATGTGACATTTCGGAAATTAAAAAATTTAGAAATTTTCGAATATCGGAATAGTAGGATCAATTAGTTAAACAGGTTTTTGTTCATTCTGATATTTCCAAATTAACAAATGTGTTGAAATTAGTTAAAAAAAAACGATTTCGGAATGATACAAATTGCATATGACTACCAGTCAATGACTTTGCCCAGACTCAATACCATCAGTCTGCTGCAGGCAGTAGGAAGCATTTCCTCAGCCCCCCCCCTCAGATCACTCAGACTGTCCACTGTAACATTGTAGTAAGTCACAAGGCTGCAGCAAGTCTGGGAGAGGTGATGAATACTGGAAGTGACACATTATTGAGGTACGGGTAAGTGCTGACAATGTTTCTACTCACCTTTCTGGGTTCTCTCTCTTGTTATAAGAAATAACATGAATGCTGCACCGACCAGGGATAAGGAAATGAGAAACAGGAAGGCAAAGGCCCAAGATGACAGCCGAGGGAACATTTCCTCTGCAGAGACAAACCATCAATCACTGCTACATAGAGATACAAACACACTGCATATCCACAGACACAATGCCAGCTTAGAAAACACAAAGATCCACCGAAAATTTATCGCGAGTTCAGATACACTAATTAGAAGTTATTCATCCCGTGAAACTGCGTGTCCAATCGGGAGGTCAGAATCGAACGTTATTAGGCTGTTTTCTTCCCAGGTCGAATGTGTGGGAAAGAAATAATTACTTACTATAATGCAAAAAAACAAAAACAAAACAAAAACAAACAAAAAAAAACAACCCCCCATGTATAAATAAAAAACAAACAAAAAATACCCCCCCCCAAATAAAAAACAATGTATAAATAAAAAAACAAACAAAAAAAGTAATACAAGCAAAGAAAAAAACATGTATAGATAAAAAACAAACAAAGAAAACAACCCCCCACAAAAAACTATGTATAAATAATAAAAAACAACACCCCCCCCAAAAAAAAAGACTGTGTATAAATAATAATAAAAAAAAAATTAAAACAACCAAAAAGAAACTATGTATACATAAATATAAAAAACAACTCCCCAAAAAAACTACAGTATGTATAAAATATATATATATATTTTAAATAAGCAAAGAAAAAACAACTCCCCAAACAAACCATGTATAAATAATAATAAAAAAAAAACGTGCAGACTCGATGGACCACTTGTTCCTTGGTTGCCTACCCCTGTTCTAGGCACATTACCAATATAAAAACAGTTCTTTGGCATAAAAAAAACAAAAACAAAAAACAAACAAAAAAACTAAATCAAAAACATAACCCCCCTTCAAAAAAAAACTATGTATAAATAAAATAAAAATTAAAACAAGCTAAGAAAAAAAAAAAAAAAAACAACCCCCCCCCCCCAAAAAAACTATGTATAAATAATAATAAAAAAAATGTGCAGACTCGATGGACCACTTTCTGAAGTAAATTTTTGATGTTTCTGAATAAAACGCAATGAGATTTTACGTACCTGAAATAGTCATATACAGTCCAGTGGATTTCCCGGTCACGGGGTGCCGCACTGCACCATATAGACGCTGGTGGCTCGGCTTCTTCAGTAGAACTCGGCTCTCTAGTGTGAAAAGTCCATTGCTTTGGTTGGAGATGGTCTCTGACGTATCAGCGATGACGGGAACACCTTCCAGCTCCCAACGCATTTCTGGTCTGGGGAACCAATCGGAGGAATAGAAGGACACCATGATGACGCCATCTTTCAGAGAGACGGACATGATGGGAAGGGAACCAGATCCTGCCAGAAAGAATCAACCTGTTAGCAAGTTTACTGACTGCTCTTTCAGTCTTTAATTTTTGAAGAAGAAAGCCTACAATATATTCATGACTCTGGCCTTTCCCAACTTATTGAACCCATAATTTTTTTTTCCAGTCTCGGGGAACCCCTTCTAAAATTTATAGCTACAGATAATACATTAGCAAGATGAATAGGTTTACATCGGTGGTCAGTATAAGAAGGGCACCCTTATATTATGGTTAGTGAGAAAGGTGCCCCCCCGTTCAGTTGACTGAAGGACGCTCCTTACATTGGTGGTCAATGGATAAAATGCACCTTTTTATTGGTGGTCAGTGAGAAGAATGCTCATTACATTGGTTGTCATCGGGAAGAATGTCCCTTACACCGGTGGTCAATGGTGGCCATATTAGGCCAAGAATGGTTGGGAGATGCTGGTGACATTCTTGGCCTAATATGACCACTATTGTAAGGGACATTCTTCCTGATGACAACCAATGTAATGAGCATTCTTCTCTCTACATTGGCTGTCATCGGGAAGAATGTCCCTTACAATGGTGGTCAATGGTGGCCAAATTAGGCCAAGAATGGTTGGAGATGCCGGTGACATTCTTGGCCTAATATGACCACCATTGTAAGGGACATTCTTCCTGATGACAACCAATGTAATGAGCATTCTTTTCTCTACATTGGCTGTCATCGGGAAGAATGTCCCTTACACCAGTGGTCAATGGTGGCCATATTAGGCCAAGAATGGTTGGAGATGCTGGTGACATTATTGGCCTAATATGACCACCATTGTAAGGGGCATTCTTTTCTGATGACAACCAATGTAATGAGCATTCTTCTCTCTACATTGGTTGTAATAAGGAAGAATGTCCCTTACACCAGTGGTCAATGGTGGCCAAATTAGGTCAAGAATGGTTGGATATGCTGGTGACATTCTTGGCCTAATATGACCACCATTGTAAGGGACATTCTTCCTGATGACAACCAATGTAATGAGCATTCTTCTCTCTACATTGGCTGTCATCGGGAAGAATGTCCCTTACAATGGTGGCCATATTAGGCCAAGAATGGTTGGAGATGCTGGTGACATTCTTGGCCTAATATGACCACCATTGTAAGGGACATTCTTCCTGATGACAACCAATGTAATGAGCATTCTTCTCTCTACATTGGCTGTCATCGGGAAGAATGTCCCTTACACCAGTGGTCAATGGTGGCCAAATTAGGTCAAGAATGGTTGGATATGCTGGTGACATTCTTGGCCTAATGTGACCACCATTGTAAGGGACATTCTTCCTGATGACAACCAATGTAATGAGCATTCTTCTCTCTACATTGGCTGTCATCGGGAAGAATGTCCATTACACCAGTGGTCAATGGTGGCCATATTAGGCCAAGAATGGTTGGAGATGCTGGTGACATTCTTGGCCTAATATGACCACCATTGTAAGGGACATTCTTCCTGATGACAACCAATGTAATGAGCATTCTTCTCTCTACATTGGCTGTCATCGGGAAGAATGTCCCTTACACCGGTGGTCAATGGTGGCCATATTAGGCCAAGAATGGTTGGGGATGCTGGTGACATTCTTGGCCTAATATGACCACCATTGTAAGGGACATTCTTCCTGATGACAACCAATGTAATGAGCATTCTTCTCTCTACATTGGTTGTAATAAGGAAGAATTTCCCTTACACCAGTGGTCAATGGTGGCCAAATTAGGCCAAGAATGGTTGGCGATGCTGGTGACATTCTTGGCCTAATATGACCACCATTGTAAGGGACATTCTTCCTGATGACAACAAATGTAATGAACATTCTTCTCTCTACATTGGCTGTCATCAGGAAGAATGTCCCTTACACCGGTGGTCAATGGTGGCCATATTACGCCAAGAATGTTTAGAGATGCCGGTGACATTCTTGGCCTAATATGGCCACCATTGACCACCATTGTAAGGGACATTCTTCCTGATGACAACCAATGTAATGAGCATTCTTCTCTATACATTGGTTGTAATAGGGAAGAATGTCCCTTACAATGGTGGTGAATGGTGGCCAAATTAGGCCAAGAATGGTTGGAGATGCTGGTGACATTCTTGGCCTAATATGGCCACCATTGACCACCGGTGTAAGGGACATTCTTCCTGATGACAACCAATGTAATGAGAATTCTTCTCTCTACATTGGTTGTAATAGGGAAGAATGTCCCTTACAATGGTGGCCAAATTAGGCCAAGAATGGTTGGAGATGCTGGTGACATTCTTGGCCTAATTTGACCACCGGTGTAAGGGACATTCTTCCTGATGACAACCAATGTAATGAGCATTCTTCTCTCTACATTGGTTGTAATAAGGAAGAATGTCCCTTACACCAGTGGTCAATGGAGGCCAAATTAGGCCAAGAATGGTTGGAGATGCTGGTGACATTCTTGGCCTAATTTGACCACCGGTGTAAGGGACATTCTTCCTGATGACAACCAATGTAATGAGCATTCTTCTCTCTACATTGGTTGTAATAAGGAAGAATGTCCCTTACACCGGTGGTCAATGGTGGCCATATTAGGCCAAGAATGGTTGGAGATGCTGGTGACATTCTTGGCCTAATATGACCACCATTGACCACCATTGTAAGGGACATTCTTCCTGATGACAACCAATGTAATGAGCATTCTTCTCTCTACATTGGCTGTCATCAGGAAGAATGTCAATTACACCGGTGGTCAATGGTGGCCATATTAGGCCAAGAATGGTTGGAGATGCTGGTGACATTCTTGGCCTAATATGACCACCATTAACCAAAATTGTAAGGGACATTCTTCCTGATGACAACCAATGTAATGAGCATTCTTCTCTCTACATTGGTTGTAATAAGGAAAAATGTCCCTTACACCGCTGGTCAATGGTGGCCAAATTAGGTCAAGAATGGTTGGAGATGCTGGTGACATTCTTGGCCTAATATGGCCACCATTGACCACCGGTGTAAGGGACATTCTTCCTGATGACAACCAATGTAATGAGCATTCTTCTCTCTACATTGGTTGTAATAAGGAAGAATGTCCCTTAAACCGGTGGTCAATGGTGGCCAAATTAGGCCAAGAATGGTTGGAGATGCTGGTGACATTCTTGGCCTAATATGGCCACCATTGACCACCATTGTAAGGGACATTCTTCCTGATGACAACCAATGTAATGAGCATTCTTCTCACTACATTAGTGGTCAGTGAGAAGAATGTCAACCTGTCAACCTTAAGAACAGCTAAATGGTTGATGTCGCTGGAGGTTTATCCACCACTTTCCAAGGAACCTCAAGCAACCTCAGGAGGAACCCTGGTTAAGAATGGTCATCTTACACACTATATCTTGACTATATTTTATGTCTACATGTCTGCAGATGTTAAACTGTCTTTTCTTTTTTTTTCTAAAGTTTCCCGGCCAACAAGCTTCTGTTGTCTTTCTTTTCCTCCCAAACTCGCTGGGCACATTGAGCTCCTCAGCTCAGTCCGGATAGCTCAGCATAGAAAGAGTTAAGCAGCTCAGATGCCTATCTGTGACCATTAGAGGAAGTTTGTGGTTTTCTGCCTGAATGGTTCTTGAAGTTTATTCTAATCTTAATCTAAATTATAAATATAAACCGAGAAAATCTTATCTGACAAACATCACAGGAAACATTCTCCATCGCCGAGATGTTATTGAATCTCAATACAGGTTCCCTCCAGGGAGACCATCAGAAGATCCATGAGAAGCTGCAATGATCTACTAATCTCGTCTTTGGAATGGTTATCCTCAGGTCTGTACCCTTCTACCTCCCGAACGTTCCTATTGGTCAGGAAGGCAGCCCATGACACGAATGAAACAATTGGATCAAGAGGTGGGAGGGAGCGAGGTGTAATTTGATCCTTTTCAGAAAAGTCAAGATTTGCATAGAACATCAGGCGTCTAATCTCCGGATCTGCCAATGATTTTGGAGAACGTTTTTCACCGAAGTTGATCGTTGCTTCTCTTCATTCAAATGTGGTTTGAATTTCCCACGTTTGTGAAAGGTTTCCTTTAACCACTTCCATACAGGGCACTTACGCACCTTCCCGCCCAAGCCAATTTTCAGCTTTCAGCACTGTCGCACTTTGAATGGCAATTGCGCGGTCGTGCGACGTGGCTCCCAAACAAAATTGGCGTCCTTTTTTACCCACAAATAGAGCTTTCTTTTGGCGGTATTTGATTACCTCTGCGATTTTTTTTTGCGCAACAACTAAAAAAAGACTGAACATTTTGAAAAAAAATTACGTTTTTATTTTTTTCTGTTAAATTTTTTGTAAATAAGTAAGTTTTCTCTTTCAATTACGGGCACTGATATGGCAGCACTGATGGGCACCGATGAGGTGGCACTGATTGGCGGCGCTGGTATGCGGCACTGATGGGCACACATAGGCGGCACTGATGGGCACTCATGGGCGGCACTGATGGGCACTCATGGGCGGCACTCATGGGCGGCACTGATGGGCACTCATAGGCGGCACAGATGGGCACTCATGGGCGGCACTTATGGGTGGCACTGATGGATACTTATGGAAGGCACAGATGGGCACTGTGGGGTGGCACGGATGGACACTGTGGGGTGGTCAATGGTGGCCATATTACGCCAAGAATGTTTAGAGATGCCGGTGACATTCTTGGCCTAATATGGCCACCATTGTAAGGGACATTCTTCCTGATGACAACCAATGTAATGAGCATTCTTCTCTATACATTGGTTGTAATAGGGAAGAATGTCCCTTACAATGGTGGTGAATGGTGGCCAAATTAGGCCAAGAATGGTTGGAGATGCTGGTGACATTCTTGGCCTAATATGGCCACCATTGACCACCGGTGTAAGGGACATTCTTCCTGATGACAACCAATGTAATGAGAATTCTTCTCTCTACATTGGTTGTAATAGGGAAGAATGTCCCTTACAATGGTGGCCAAATTAGGCCAAGAATGGTTGGAGATGCTGGTGACATTCTTGGCCTAATTTGACCACCGGTGTAAGGGACATTCTTCCTGATGACAACCAATGTAATGAGCATTCTTCTCTCTACGTTGGTTGTAATAAGGAAGAATGTCCCTTACACCAGTGGTCAATGGAGGCCAAATTAGGCCAAGAATGGTTGGAGATGCTGGTGACATTCTTGGCCTAATTTGACCACCGGTGTAAGGGACATTCTTCCTGATGACAACCAATGTAATGAGCATTCTTCTCTCTACATTGGTTGTAATAAGGAAGAATGTCCCTTACACCGGTGGTCAATGGTGGCCATATTAGGCCAAGAATGGTTGGAGATGCTGGTGACATTCTTGGCATAATATGACCACCATTGACCACCATTGTAAGGGACATTCTTCCTGATGACAACCAATGTAATGAGCATTCTTCTCTCTACATTGGCTGTCATCAGGAAGAATGTCCCTTACACCGGTGGTCAATGGTGGCCATATTAGGCCAAGAATGGTTGGAGATGCTGGTGACATTCTTGGCCTAATATGACCACCATTAACCAAAATTGTAAGGGACATTCTTCCTGATGACAACCAATGTAATGAGCATTCTTCTCTCTACATTGGTTGTAATAAGGAAAAATGTCCCTTACACCGCTGGTCAATGGTGGCCAAATTAGGTCAAGAATGGTTGGAGATGCTGGTGACATTCTTGGCCTAATATGGCCACCATTGACCACCGGTGTAAGGGACATTCTTCCTGATGACAACCAATGTAATGAGCATTCTTCTCTCTACATTGGTTGTAATAAGGAAGAATGTCCCTTAAACCGGTGGTCAATGGTGGCCAAATTAGGCCAAGAATGGTTGGAGATGCTGGTTACATTCTTGGCCTAATATGGCCACCATTGACCACCATTGTAAGGGACATTCTTCCTGATGACAACCAATGTAATGAGCATTCTTCTCACTACATTAGTGGTCAGTGAGAAGAATGTCAACCTGTCAACCTTAAGAACAGCTAAATGGTTGATGTCGCTGGAGGTTTATCCATCACTTTCCAAGGAACCTCAAGCAACCTCAGGAGGAACCCTGGTTAAGAATGGTCATCTTACACACTATATCTTGACTATATTTTATGTCTACATGTCTGCAGATGTTAAACTGTCTTTTCTTTTTTTTTCTAAAGTTTCCCGGCCAACAAGCTTCTGTTGTCTTTCTTTTCCTCCCAAACTCGCTGGGCACATTGAGCTCCTCAGCTCAGTCCGGATAGCTCAGCATAGAAAGAGTTAAGCAGCTCAGATGCCTATCTGTGACCATTAGAGGAAGTTTGTGGTTTTCTGCCTGAATGGTTCTTGAAGTTTATTCTAATCTTAATCTAAATTATAAATATAAACCGAGAAAATCTTATCTGACAAACATCACAGGAAACATTCTCCATCGCCGAGATGTTATTGAATCTCAATACAGGTTCCCTCCGGGGAGACCATCAGAAGATCCATGAGAAGCTGCAATGATCTACTAATCTCGTCTTTGGAATGGTTATCCTCAGGTCTGTACCCTTCTACCTCCCGAACGTTCCTATTGGTCAGGAAGGCAGCCCATGACACGAATGAAACAATTGGATCAAGAGGTGGGAGGGAGCGAGGTGTAATTTGATCCTTTTCAGAAAAGTCAAGATTTGCATAGAACATCAGGCGTCTAATCTCCGGATCTGCCAATGATTTTGGAGAACGTTTTTCACCGAAGTTGATCGTTGCTTCTCTTCATTCAAATGTGGTTTGAATTTCCCACGTTTGTGAAAGGTTTCCTTTAACCACTTCCATACAGGGCACTTACGCACCTTCCCGCCCAAGCCAATTTTCAGCTTTCAGCACTGTCGCACTTTGAATGGCAATTGCGCGGTCGTGCGACGTGGCTCCCAAACAAAATTGGCGTCCTTTTTTACCCACAAATAGAGCTTTCTTTTGGGCCCTGGTGAGGCTGCATTTGATGGGTGCTTCATTAAAAAGGTAGGGTTTACATGGGCAGGGAAAAGGGGGTGGAGTCAAGAGTGGAGCCGGGAGGGGCGGCAAAATTAGGTGTCAGACTGACACCCCGCATCACCGATCGCCGCGCTGTGCGCCCCCACGGGCATGAACGTCCAGTCAGGATTTCAAAACCACTTCCCGGACGAAAATCGGCTATAGGCCGGGCGGGAAGTGGTTAAACCACTTGTCTCCCAACTGTGGCCTGTGGGTCAGATGCAGGGCCGGTGCCCCCACTAGGCAAACTAAGCAGCTGCCTAGGGCGCCCGGCACTGTTGTTGCTACTCTCTTCTCCCTGCAGCAATCAACTAAGTCTCAGCATCAGCAGACAGCCGCCGCTCCGTTCGCACATAGAGTCAGGGACACAGCGGTGGCCAAGGACTGTGTCTGTGTCCCGACTCCCAAATGAATGGAAGCAAGCAAACATTCATTAATGGGCGCTGGTGAGGCTGCATTTGATGGCCCTGGTGAGGCTGCATTTGATGGGCGCTGGTGAGGCTGCATTTGATGGGCCCTGGTGAGGCTGCATTTGATGGGCGCTGGTAAAGGCTGCAATTGATGGGCGCTGGTGAGGCTGCATTTGATGGGCGCTGGTGAGGCTGCATTTGATGGGCGCTGGTGAGGCTGCATTTGATGGGCAGTGGTGAGGCTGCATTTGATGGGCGCTGGTGAGGCTGCATTTGATGGGCCCTGGTGAGGCTGCATTTGATGGGCGCTGGTAAAGGCTGCAATTGATGGGCGCTGGTGAGGCTGCATTTGATGGGCGCTGGTGAGGCTGCATTTGATGGGCCCTGGTGAGGCTGCATTTGATGGTCGCTGGTGAGGCTGCATTTGATGGGCTCTGGTGAGGTTGCATATGATGGGTGCTGGTGAGGTTGCATTTGATGGGCGCTGGTGAGGCTGCATTTGATGGGCGCTGGTGAGGCTGCATTTAATGGGCAGTGGTGAGGCTGCATTTGATGGGCGGTGGTGAGGCTGCAATTGATGGGTGCTGGAGAGGCTGCATTTGATGGGCGCTGGTGAGGCTGAATTTGATGGGCGCTGGTGAGGCTGCATTTGATGGGCGCTGGTGAGGCTGCATTTGATGGGCACTGGTGAGGCTGCAATTGATGGGCCCTGGTGAGGCTGCAATTGATGGGCGCTGGTGAGGCTGCATTTGATGGGCGCTGGTGAGGCTGCATTTGATGGGCGCTGGTGAGGCTGCATTTGATGGGCGCTGGTGAGGCTGCAATTGATGGGCCCTGGTGAGGCTGCATTTGATGGGCGCTGGTGAGGCTGCATTTGATGGGCGCTTCATTAAAAAGGTGGTGTTTACATGGGCAGGGAAAAGGGGGTGGAGTCAAGGAATGGAGCCATGGGGGGGCCGCAAAATTTCAAGGGGTATGAATACTTTTTCAAGGCACTGTATAAAAAAATGTAAATTGTAACTGACATCATTTTATTTTACGGGGCCTCTCCTTTTATAAAATATATAATCATTTGGGGGTTTAATGTAATATTCGAGCAAAAAACAAAATGAAGATTGTAAAATGTATGAAAAATTTATAAAAAGCAATTGCCTCAATTTTATTCTACAGGGTCTCTGCTTTCATAAAATATATTCTGTAATTGTTTGGGGGGTTTAATGTAGTATTCTAGCAAAAAAATTATAAAAAATGCAGATTATAGCGTGTATGAAAATGAAAAAAAATTACAACTGTCACCATTTTATTCTACAGGGTCTCTGCTTTCATAAAATATATAATTGTTTGGGGGGGGGTTTAACCACTTCCCGCCCGGTCAATAGCATATTGACGGCTGGGAAGTGGTTTCGTTATCCCAGATGACGTCCGTGGTGACGAAACGCGCAGGCGTGGCTTGCATACTTGACGTCATCACTCCGTTCCCAACGAGGAAGCACGGAGCACATACGAGCAGGAAAAGGAGGTGAAGCCGCCGCCGCCCCTCCCATCATATTTGGATACTTATACACCGCTATCTGTTAACCACTTCCCGCCCGGTCAATAGCATATTGACGGCTGGGAAGTGGTTTCGTTATCCCAGACGACGTCCGTGGTGACGAAACGCGCAGGCGTGGCTTGCATACTTGACGTCATCACTCCGTTCCCAACGAGGAAGCACGGAGCACATACGAGCAGGAAAAGGAGGTGAAGCCGCCGCCGCCCCTCCCATCATATTTGGATACTTATACACCGCTATCTGTTATCTTCGATCCTGTAAGTGCACAACTGTTTGGCTTAATTAAATTGCTCCTTTGGTATTATGCTATGGTCTTTTTTTCTTTCTTTGATCGTTAGAGACAAGCAGACAGAAGTTCAGATATACCACAGAGGGTCCGAAGGGAGACCCCATGTTTGCTGAGACCACCGTTGTAGTGGTCATCTAAACAGGGTAAGGAGACTACAACGCTACTTCCGGGTGTCTTCTCTGGTGGATGAAGTTTTACTCTATCCCTTTACCCAGCATATGGATGATCATTTGAATAACTCTTTAGGGACTATTTTTCCATGTGGATTGGTTCCACACAGTTTTTCACCTATTAGTGTGAATTCTTATTTTTTCCATTCATTGTTTTCTATTTTGAGATTTTGGGGCAGATCCACATACATCTGCGCCGGGCGCAGCGTATGTAAGATACGCTACGCCGCTGTAACTTACTTTGCATTGGTTTGAATCCTGAAAGAATTTGGCCTAGTGTATCTCTCGTGGCGTAAGGGAGCGGAATTCAAATTCGGCGGGTAGGGGGCGTGTTTCATTTAACCACTTGGTTACTGGCCCATAGTCAAAAGACGTCCTGTTTTTAAAGATGGATATCTCGGTAACGGCAGCAGCTGCTGCCACAACCGAGGTATGCATCTTTAGTGCCGACGGTCCTGTAAGCGATAACGGCGGTCTCCGCGGCGGATTCGCCGTTATCGGTGGCGGGAGAGGGGCCCCCCCCTCCCGCCGCTTACCGGAGCCGTCGCTAGCGGCGGAGGCGATCGGGTCCATTCGGCAGCTGACTGGCGTTGCGAGTGAGGGAAAAATCGTCCCCATAGCTCTGCTGGGCGGAAGTGACGTCAAAACGTCAGTCCCGCCCAGCGTCTTAAAGAAACATTTTTTTTTCTGTCATTTGAAAAAATGACAGTTTAATTATTTTTTTTTTATTTTTTTGCATTTAAGTCTAATTATGAGATCTGAGGTCTTTTTGACCCCAGATCTCATATTTAGAGGACCTGTCATGCTTTTTTCTATTACAAGGGATGTTTACATTCCTTGTAATAGGAATAAAAGTGATCAATTTTTTTTTTTTTATTATTTCAGTGTAAAAAATGATAAACTAAATAAAAATAAATAAGAAAACAAAAAAAAATGTTTTTAAAACGCCCCGTCCCGACGAGCTCGCGCGCAGAAGCGAACACATACGCGAGTAGCGCCCGCATATGAAAACTGTGTTCAAACCACACAAGTGAGGTATCACCGCGATCGTTAGAGCGAGAGCAATAATTCTAGCCCTAGACCTCCTCTGTCACTCAAAAAATGCAACCTGTAGAATTTTTTAAACGTCGCCTATCGAGATTTTTAAGGGTAAAAGTTTGACGCCATGCCACAAGCAGGCGCAATTTTTAAGCATAACAAGTTGGGTATCATTTTACTCGGCGTAACACTATCTTTTACAATATTTAAAAAATAAGACAACAATAAATTTTGCCCAATTTTTTTAATTCAAAAAAGTGTTTTTTTTCCAAAAAAAAGTGCGCTTGTAAGACCGCTGCGCAAATACGGTGTGACAAAAAGTATTGCAATGACCACTATTTTATTCTCTAGGGTGTTAGAAAAAAATATATATAATGTTTGGGGGTTTTAAGTAATTTTATAGCAAAAAAAACTGTTTTAGTCTCGTAAACACCGAATCTGAAAAACAGGCTCGGTAATCAAGTGGTTAAATGAAGCGCGTCCCCGCGCCAAACGAACTGCGCATGCGCCATCCCTAAAATATCCCAGGGTGCATTGCTCCAAATGACGTCGCAAGGACATCATTGTTTTCAATGTGAACGTAAATGGCGTCCAGCCCCATTCACGGACGGCTTGCGCAAACGACGTAAAAAATTCAAAATGCGAGGCGGGAACGACGGCCATACTTAACATTGAGTACGCCACCATATAGCAGCTTTAACTATACGCCGGAAAAAGCCGAAAGGAAACGACGTAAAAAAATGCGACGGTCGTACGTTCGTGGATTGTCGGAAATAGCTAATTTGCATACTCAACGCGGATTACGACGGGAACGCCACCTAGCGGACGCCGAAAAATTGCATCTAAGATCCGACGGCGTACAAAGACGTACGCCTGTCGGATCGACCTGAGATGCCGTTGTATCTTGTTTTGAGGATTCAAAACAAAGATACGACGCGGGAATTTTGAAATTGCGCCGGCGTATCATTAGATACGCCGGCGTAATTTCTTTGTGGATCTACCCCTTTGTGTTCACCATTGGTGTTTTGAAAGTTATTTATAGATTGTTTCATTTAAATTTTTTTGTGATCTTGCAGTTTTCAATATTTATTAGTTATAACGGTTTTCAATATTGTTCACTATTACAATCTATTTTCTATCTTATGAGCGCTGTACCCCATATTCCACATATTTTAATTTCAAATAGAAATTGTAAAAAAAAATAAAAAAAAAAATTCTCTTAGCTCGACCTTCTAATTTTTCGTTTCTTTTCTTTTTTTTATGTATGCTATGTACACACACGCTGTAGAAAATAATATATTTTTCTGTTTATGTCGCTCTTGGGTTAGCACGTCTCCGGTTGGCCCATACGTGGAATTCTTAAGTGCCGTTGTGAAAAACTTTTACGCAACTACGAAAGACTTTTATGGTTCTTCTAAGCGACGAGGCTTAAGGTCTGGTAATTTTCCGGAATCCCGGACTCAGGGTCAGGTAATCTCTTTTTTTTAGATCTTTGAGATTGAGACGAGGCTGGTAATACCTGGATGTAGTGAGCCGGGGGGAGGGGTTTAAGGGCTTTAAGGAACCAAAAAAAGAAAAACTCCATAACTATATATAATTAGACAAATACCCACTTAGGTCATGTGATGATCAGACATGTTTATATTACCTGATAATATATCCCTCGTGATCCTCCCCTTCACCTGGATTACACCTGATCTCCTCAAAGCGCCAGATTATCCAACACAAGAGCTACGGAGACGTATCCCTAGATTTCTTTATGAATTCATAATCACCATTAAAGTGAACATTTTTAACCCTTTCATGACTAAATCTATTTCTGACATTTGGTGTTTACAAGTTAACCACTTGACCACTGGGCACGTAAACCCCCTTAATAACCAGACCAATTTTCAGCTTTCGGTGCTCTCACAATTTGAATGACAATTACTCAGTCATACAACACTGTAACCAAATGAAATTTTCGTCCTTTTTTTCACACAAATAGAGCTTTCTTTTGGTGGTATTTAATCACCGTTGGGTTTTTTATTTTTTGCGCTATAAGAGAAAAAAGACTGAAAATTCTGTAAAAAATAATAATTTTTCTTTGCTTCTGTTATAAAATTTGGCAAATTTTGTATTTTTTCTTCATTCTTTTGCATAAATGTGAAAGATGAAGTTACACCGAGTAAATAGATACCCAACATGTCACCCTTCAAAATTGCACACGCTTGTGGAATGGCGCCAAACTTTGCTACTTAAAAATCCCCATAGACGACGTTGCAGGGTATTGTGGGGTATTGCGGAGTATTGTGGGGTATTGCGGAGTATTGTGGGGTATTGTAGAGTATTGTGTGGTATTGCAGGGTATTGCGGAGTATTGCGGGGTATTGCGGGGTATTGTGGGGTATTGCGGAGTATTGCGGAGTATTGCGGGGTTTTGCGGGGTATTACGGGGTATTTCGGGGTATTTCGGAGTATTGCGGGGTATTGCGGGGTATTGCGGGGTATTGCGGAGTATTGCGGGGTATTTCGGGGTATTTCGGGGTATTGCGGAGTATTGCGGGGTATTTTGGGGCATTGCAGAGTATTTTGGGGCATTGCAGAGTATTTTGGGGCATTGCAGAGTATGGGGGTATTGCAGAGTATGGGGGCATTGCAGAGTATGGGGGTAATATTGCAGAGTATTGCACAGGGAGGGAGGGATGGATCTGTGACTGCATGTGATCCGCTCTCTCCCCTCTCCTCTCTCACACTGTACCGTTCGGTACAGAGAGGAGAGGGAGGAACCGGCGTCATCACATGACGCCGGTTTGTTTACTAGTGATCGCTCCGTCATTGGACGGAGCGATCACGTGGTAAACCGCCGCTATCAGCGGCGATTTACCGTGATCCGTGATCAGCCGGGTCCGGAGGACCCGGTGGTCACGGAGACTCCCGTGTGCGCGCCCCATAGGGCGCGCGGGAGCGCGATTCTGGGAGGACGTACATTGACGCCCTCCCAGAGTTAAGCAACCACCTTGTAGACGTATTTCGTCTATAGGGCGGTTGTTAAGTGTTTAAAATCTGTATTTTTTTGCTAGAAAATTACTTAGAACCCCCCAAACATTAACTGCTTCACTTTAACTGAAAATTGCGCAGTCGTGCGACGTGGCTCCCAAACAAAATTGGCGTCCTTTTTTCCCCCCACAAATAGATCTTTCTTTTGGTGGTATTTGATCACCTCTGCAGTTTTTATTTTTTGCGCTATAAAAAAAAATAGAGCGACAATTTTGAAAAAAAATCAATATTTTTTACTTTTTGCTATAATAAATATCCCCCAAAAATATATAATTTTTTTTTCCTCAGTTTAGGCCGATACGTATTCTTCTACATATTTTTGGTTAAAAAAAAATCGCAATTTATAGCGTTTACAAAATAGGGGATAGTTTTATGGCATTTTTAATAATATTTTTTTTTTAACTACTAATGGCGGCAATCAGCGATTTTTTTCGTGACTGCGACATTATGGCGGACACTTCGGACACTTTTGACACATTTTTGTGACCATTGTCATTTTCACGGCGAAAAGTGCTATAAAAATGCACTGATTACTGTGAAAATGACAATGGCAGTAAAGGGGTTAAACACTAGGGGGGGTAAGGGGTTAAGTGTGACCTAAGGGAGTGATTCTTACTGTAGGGGGGCGGGGCTGTAGGCGTGACGTCACTGATCGTCGTTCCCTATATCAGGGAACAGACGATCAGTGTCACTGCCACAGAGAAGAACGGGGAAGGTTTGTTTACACTCACCTCTCCCCGTTCTTCAGCTCCTGTGACCTGATCGCGGGACACCGTTAGCGATCGGGTTCGCGGGCGCAGTCATGGAGCTTCGGACTGGGTCGCGAGCGCGCCGCCGGCGGCCCACGGCTGGGCTCTTAAAGACAACATACACGCATGCTCCGAATCAAGCGGACGCATGCTCGGAAGCATTAAACTTTATTTTTCTCGGCTCGTCGTAGTGTTTTACGTTCACCGCGTTTTGGACGGTCGGAATTTAGTCTGACAGTGTGTAGGGAAAACTGATGGAAATCGGCTTCATCGGAATTCCGACGGAAAATTCCATCGGAAATTCCGATCGTGCGTACGCGGCATAAGGGTACAAACTTTTCATCCTCGGAGTTAAGCTTTAGTTCTTTGAATATAACGATTACATCATCCGATGACCTCATTAGTTTAGCAAATATTTAATTTTTTAATTCATAAATCATTTATTATTTTTTATTCATTTTTTTTTTGTAATATTCAGCATTTTCTTGGATTGATCTGTAAATGTCGGCATTGCCTCTGGTGGGGCCCATCTGCACGGCCATCATCTGATCCCTGTTATGACAGGTGTCATAGTATCTTAACGCATGACTGACCCTCCCCCCCCTCCCCTCCCCCCCCCACACCCGTCCTATTTTAATTATTCAATTCCACTCCAATGATGTCCGAACCGCCACATCCTAATTTAGTAATCCATGAAAAATCAACCTGAATCTCATTTGCAACGACCTTCACAGAAGCCGAGAAGACAAATATAATTAGACTCGTACAAAGAAGACGGAGAGGAGAGTGTGGAGTGGGAAGAACGCTGAAAAAAAGAGGAAAATCGGATATTTCCAGCCATCTATCTACCATTAGGCACACGTGGCCGGTGTCTAGGGGCGGGGGCGGAGCCAGAGTCTCGTCTCGAGAGGGGCACAGCCACAAAAATAAGGTTTCCCGCTGGCAATTTATTGGGTGAAATGGCTGGTGTTGGCGCTTCAATCATCACGGCACCATGATTGTTATGGTGTCAGGATGATTGAAGCGCATTATTTCTATTATTACATTCTAAAATAAAATAAAATAGTTCAACTCACCATCATGCAGATTCAGTGGGAGCCACGAGCGTGTCACTTGCCACCAGATTGTCACCTGCCACCACATGCCGATTGTTACTTGCTTGCCACAAGTTGTGGATTATCATTTGCCATGTAATTTGCTATAAGATGCAGATTGTCACTTGCCACGTCACTTGCCTGCTAAAAGATGCGGATTGTCACGTCACCTGCCACCATATGCGGATTGTCACTTGTCATATCACCTGCCTTCCACAAGATGTGGTTTGTCACTTGCCATGTAATTTGCTATAAGATGCGGATTGCCACTTGTCATGTCACCTGCCCTCAGATGCAGCATGTCACTTGCGACCAGATGAGGATTGTCACTTACCATGTCACCTGCCACCATATACGGATTGGCACTTGCCACATCACCTGCCACCAGATGCAGCATGTCACTTGCCACCAGATGTGGATTGTCACTTGTCACGTTACCTGCCTTCCACAAGATGTGGTTTGTCACTTGCCATGTAATTTTCTTGCCACAAGGTGCAGATTGTCACTTGCCACGTCACTAGCCTGCTAAAAGATGCGGATTCTCACTTGTCACGTCACCTGCCACCATATGCGGATTGTGACTTGCCATGTCACTGGCCACCAGATGCTGATTGTCACTTGCCACGTCACTTGCCACCAGATGCAGTGTGTCACTTGCCACCAGATAGGGATTGCCACTTGCCATGTCACCTGCGCTCAGATGCAGCATGTCACTTGCGACCAGATGCGGATTGTCACTTGTCACGTCACCTGCCACCAGATGCAGCATGTCACTTGCCACCAGATGCGGATTGTCACTTGCCATGTCACCTGCCTTCCACAAGATGTGGTTTGTCACTTGCCATGTAATTTGCTTGCCACAAGGTGCAGATTGTCACTTGCCTGCCACAAGTTGCGGATTGTCACTTGCCACATCACCTACCACCATATGCGGATTGTCACTCGCCATGTCACCTGCCACCAGATGCTGATTGTCACTTGCCACTTCAGTTGCCACCAGATGCAGTGTGTCACTTGCCACCAGATAGGGATTGCCACTTGCCATGCCACCTGCCCTCAGATGCAGCATGTCACTTGCGACCAGATGCGGATTGTCACGTCACCTGCCACCATATACGGATTGGCACTTGCCACATCACCTGCCACCAGATGCAGCATGTTACTTGCCACCAGATGCGGATTGTCACTTGTCATATTACCTGCCTTCCACAAGATGTGGTTTGTCACTTGCCATGTAATTTGCTTGCCACATGGTGCAGATTGTCACTTGCCACGTCACCTGCCACCAGATGCAGCGTGTCACTTGCCACCAGATGCGGACTGTCACTTGCCATGTCACCTGCCTTCAGATGCAGATTGTCACTTGCCACGTCACAAGGTGCAGATTGACACTTGCTGTGTCCCAGAGTGAAGGCAGGCAGCAGAGAGATGATGTAATTTCTCTGCTTCCCACTGCTGCATATTGAGGGCGGAACTGCGGTGATGCGCGGTGGGCGGTGAGAGATGATGTGATCTCTCTGCTCGCTGGCCCGCCCGCTCACTGTCCTGCCTTCCCACTCACCCATCGGCCCACTTACTGGCATGACTGTCCCCTCTGCTCACCCATCGGCCCGCTGTCTGGCCTGTCGGCCCGCTCACTATTTTCTTGCGGGGGGGGCAATTTCCCAGTAGCCCCCCTGGATCCGCCCCTGGTACCCAGTAGAGTTCCCCTTTACATCAGATGGGGGTACAATTTCACCGTGCCCCCCCCCCAGATCCGCCCCTGGTCTAGGGTGTGAGTGAGCATCACCAAAACACAACCGAGAAGTTGAGTTTATTTTTTTTTCCTTTTGCCTTGGTTGGCTAAACCTCATAACACATTACAATCTGATTGTACAATCTCCTCGACCAACAGCTGTGCAGTGCATGGGCCTTCCTGATTGAATAGTTTAGGGAGGTACTCATATTACATTGTTTTCGTACAATTTGGAGGGTTTTGGAAAAGGTTCGTGCACTACTTTGGTGCGACTTCTGTGCAATTTTAGTCCCATAGACTTTTATGTTAACCACTTCAGCTCTGGAAGTCCCCCCCCCTTTCCTGACCAGGCCATTTTTTGCAGTACGGCACTGCGTTACTTTAACTGACAATTGCGCGGTCGTGCGACGCTGTATTTAGGGGCGGACAGACAACTCATGGGGCCCCAGGGCAATAGGAGATTATGGGGCCCCCGGGCAATAGGAGATTATGGGGCCCCCGGGCAATAGGAGATTATGGGTCCCCCGGGCAATAGGAGATTATGGGGCCCCCGGGCAATAGGAGATTATGGGGCCTCCAGGCAATAGGAGATTGCGTAAGTCGTCCGTGAATGGCGCTGGACGCCATTTACGTAAACGTCTAAGCAAATGACGTCGGGGCGACGTCATTTAGCGCAATGCACGTCGGGTAATTTACCCGACGGAGCATGCGCAGTACGCTTGGCGCGGGAGCGCGCCTAATTTAAATGGTGCCCGCCCCATTTGAATTGGGCGGGCTTGCGCCGAGCGATTTAACGATACACTGCCGCAAGTTTACAGGTAAGTGTTCTGAGAATCAGGCTGTAAACCTGCGGCGGTGTAACGTAAATCACATACGTTACGCTGCCCAGGAGCAACGTAAATGTATGAGAATCTGGGCCTATGTGTCCATTTAGCTAAAAGAGCATTTGTGGGGTCTGGTACTGATGGTGGCTGAGAAGACCTGCCTCATAATTGGCATTCTAATTCACCCCAAAGGTAGAGCTGAGGTCAGGGCTCTGTCCAGGCCACTTGAGTTCCTTCACACCAAACTCATCTAACCAGGTCTCTATGGAGCTGGCTTTGTGCGAAGGGGGAAATAATGATGGAATCAATAATTGGGGCCTTCACCACACTATTGCTGCAAGGTTGGAAGCAGTTATCAAAAATGTCTTTGTAAGGTGCAGCATTGGCGCTACCCATTAATTCAAACACCTGAGCTCAATAATGTGGAGCAATGTCAACATTCTACTGCTTATAAAGTAGGTGTGATGGTTGGGTGTCCACAAACCTTTGGTTATATAGTGTAGTTCTTTTGGTGCATGATTCTTGTGTGTGTGGGGGGGTGGCAACTACCACTATGACCATCCAGGAAAGGGTACCAGTCAGTGGCGGCTGGTGCTCAAAATTTTTGTGGGGGCGCAAACAAACTGAAAAAAAAAAACAACCACATCACTTGCAGCTACTGTGCCATCAAACACAGCCACCGTGCCATCAAACGCAGCCACTGTGCCCATCAAACACAGCCACCGTGCCATCAAACGCAGCTACTGTGCCCATCAAACACAGCCACCGTGCCATCAAACGCAGCTACTGTGCCATCAAACGCAGTTACTGTGCCCATCAAACGCAGCCACTGTATCCATCAAACGCAGCTACTGTGCCATCAAATGCAGTTACTGTGCCCATCAAACACAGCCACTGTGCCCATCAAATGCAGCCACTGTGCCATCAAACGCTGCCACTGTGACATCAAACACAGCCACTGTGCCATCAAACACAGCCACTGTACCCATAAATTGCCACCACTGTGCACATTAAACGTAGCCACCGTGCCATCAAACGCAGCTACTGTGTCATCAAACGCAGTTACTGTGCCCATCAAACACAGCCACTCAACCCATAAATTGCCACCACTGTACACATTAAATGTAGCCACTGTGCCCATCAAACGCAGCCACTGTGCCCATCAATTGCTGCCAGTGTGCCCATCAATTGCTGCTACTGTGCCCCATCAGATGCTGCCAGTGTGCCCATCAATTGTTGCCACTACTGTGCCCCATGAGATACTGCCAGTGTGCCCCATCAGATGCTGCCAGTGTGCCCCATCAGATATCGCTAATGTGCCCCATCAGATGCTGCCCGACACTTACCTGTCTCGCAGCGGGTCAGTGGCCATCTCCTGCATGTCCTCCATGTCTTCTTCCGTCCTCTCTCAGGCGTCCACTCACAGCGCCAGACGTTTCAGCCAATCAGGTGACCAGTAACAGACACGGCAACCTGATTGGCTGAGAGGCAAATTCAGTGTTAGCAAAGCGAATTCCTTCGCTTTGCTAACACACAGCTGAGTGAACAGCGAAAGCCCAGCATGGCGCCCGCTGTTCACATTATTGGGCGCCTATTAGAGCCTATGGTTCTAAACAGGTGCTTCCAAAAAAACACCCCCACAGGTGTTATTCAGGTGCCCGAAAAGGAACCAGACACCTGAATAGGGGGTGTCAGTGGCAACCATAGATAGATTCATACAATGCATGAATCTATCTATGGTGATTAGAGTGGTGCAGGAGAGAGGGGGCGCTCTTTTTGGACGCACCGCCACTGGTACCAGTAGAGACTTTGAAGCAATCTGGTGAAGCTTGGATTGGCAGGTTCGTCTGAACCTTGTGTCAAAACCAGACAAGTTCCACACCTAGAGCCCCTTGCCTTGTACCAATTAATAACCGGGGTGGATTCTGGCAGGAATTTTGCCCCTTACACACTATAACGGGAACCTGTCTTCTCTTATGAGTGCAAAGCAAATAGCATGCAGACTAGAATAGAACCAATCTTGGGTTGGTTATCAATATCTTAGTTATGTAACATGGTTGTTGACCGAAGGAGTGGCGCCAAATCTAAATGACATAATTATTCATATGATGTGTACCTACAACAGCATGACTGATAAATATAGCTGGGAGATTTTGGATATTTGTCTACAAGTAAGACTGAGCAGAGCTTGAGGATTCAAAGGCGGGCAATTGTACTTATTCAAGGGATGGAAAGTTCATATTATACCAAAACTCGAGTAGAAGCCAAGTTTTTCAGCCCTTTCCAACTGGAGGATGTCCCCATGTTGATGGGGACAAGGGCCTCATCCCCACAACCCTTGCCCGATGGTTGTGGGGGTCTGCGGGCAGGGGGCTGATCGGATTCTGGAAGCCCTCTTTAACAAAAGGGACCCCCCAGATCCCGGCCCCCCCATGTGAATTGGTAACGGGATACATTGTACCCTACCATTTCACCCAAGAAAGTGACTAAAATGCTAAAAAAAAAAACGTGACAGCTCTTAAATAGCCAAGGGCGGGGCCACCCGTTGCGTAATTTCCGTTCGTGGGTTTCTCTTAATATTCATACCAGACCCAAAGGGCCTGGTAATTGACTGGGGGGGACTCCTGCCATTTTTTTCGATTACTTTTATCTGCATTGCCGGGACCCGACAATTTACTATAGCTGCGAGTAGTTTTGAATTACCTTTTTTCCTTTAGAAATTACATTTTGTGCAGGGACTGTTCTAAACACGGGGAAAAATGCGCCACTTTACAGGCATACTATAGACACCCCCAGGTACGAAATTTAAGAATTATTAAAATCACTGCTATCGAAAAAAACTTCAGTTTTTAAAACTTTTGTTTTGCATTGATACATGTCCCCAGGGGCAGGCCCCCCCCCCCCCCCCAAACACTTTTTATGACAATAACTTGCATATTAACCTTTAAAATGAGCACTTTTGATTTTTCACGTTCGTGTCCCATAGACTTTAATGGTGTTTGAATGTTCGAACAATTTTTTTGCCTGTTCGCATGTTCTGCTCCAAACCGAATCAGGGGGTGTTCGGCTCATCCCTACTCCTAAACCTTGTGGACAGCCTTCCCAGAAGAGTTGAAGCTGCAAAGGGCGGGCCAACTCAATATTAAACCCTACGGACTAAGACGCCATTAAAGTTCATGTGGGTGCAAAGGCAGGCGTCCCAATACTTTTGGTGATATAGGCCCGGATTCATAAAGCACTTACGCCGACGTATCTCGAGATACGCCGCATAAGTGTAAATATGCGCCTTCGTATCTATGCGCCGGACTCTGAAACCAAAATACGCCTGAAAATAGGCTTCATCTGACCGACGTAACTTTCCTACGCCGGCGTTTCGTGGGCGCATATTTACGCTGGCGCTCCCATTGATTTTCTATGCACATATGCAAATGAGTGAAATACGGCGATTCACGAACGTAGATGCGCCCGGCGCATAATATACGCGGTTTGCGTAAGACTTACGTCCGGCGTAAAGTTATTCCCCATATAGGAGGCGCAAGTCATGCAAAGGTATGGACCAGGGAACACAGCTGTCGTATTTTACGTCGTTTACGTAGTACGTGAATACGGCTAGGCGTAGGTTACGTTCACGTATTCAACGTATCTTAGGCAGTTGTTTCGACGTGATTCTGAGCATGCGCACTGGGATGCGTCCACGGGACGGCGCATTCGCCGTACGTTATTCGTATCTTTATGACGCTCAATCCATCATTTACATGGGGTCACGCCTCATTAGCATGGCTCACGCCCACTTCCACCTATGCTGGCTTACGGCGAGGAAACCCAGCATAGATTTGGGGGCGAGTGCTTTGTGAATACTGTGCTTGCCTCTGTGCGTTGCGTCTGTGTAGCGTATATATTCGAGACGCTACGCTGGCATATATATGCGCCGATGTATGTAAATCCGGGCCATAGTGTATATATGTATGTATATATATATATTAGGGCCGTTACTGATTAAAATGTTTGTGTTCGATTAATCGACTAATTTCGATTAATTATAGCGCACATACAGATCCAACTACTTTTAGCTGATCTCCTTGCAGGCTGATTCCCAGTGCAGCTACCAACCACTGGAAAAATGGATAGCAGGATACAAAACACACACAAAGGCAGCACTCGATGGGAATAGCATTAAAACTTTTATAGTCTTCAAGTAGGTAACAAAATAAATATCGCACTGGAGATAAACTCGATGTAGCTACATAAACTGTAAAAATGGTGCGAGTAATACCAAACGGTAGCAAAAGCAGTCATGAAAACATGTAGCCAAGTATGATACTGGTATAAAAATGTGTACAACGATACCACTGCTGAATCCAGATGAGGAGGGGTTAACATCAGTCCGTCGGCATGTAGATGTCCCGGGAAGGGAACTATCACAACTCCCAGTGGATGGCTGTAGAATCCCAGGACTGATGAAGGGAAGTGATAGAGGGAAGTGATAGAGGGAAGTGTAACAGCCCTTGCGTGTGGCAGATAGGAAGGTCCCGCCGGCATGCAGATATGAAGGCACAGCAAAGGAGCCCTTCAGATGGACACGGCAAGCCCCGCCGGTGTCCGTGACGTCACCGGATCTCCAACGAGAACTCCCTGAAGGCCTGGAAGCCGGCGGAGGGGTGAGTACCAATCAAAAGAATTTTGATCGATCAAAAAAATTAAAGATTAATCGATGAATTAATAGTTAATCTCCCCAGCCCTAATATATATATATATCCTGATATATATATCCTGACCTGTAAGTCTCTTTTACGCCGTCGGATCTTAACTGCATATTTACGCTGGCCGCTAGGTGGCGCTTCTGTATATTTACGCGAGGAATATGCTAATTAGGTATATACGCCCATTCAGAAACGTACATCCGGCCGGCGCATTTTTTTACGTCGTTTACGTTAGGCTTTTTTCGGCGTATAGTTACCCCTGCTATATGAGGCGTTTCCTAATATACATAAAACACGCCCACATCATCCACATTTGAATTAGGCAGGCTTGCGCCGACACAGATTCGTTACACCGCCGTAACTCAGTTGTTTCTGAATACAGAACTTGCGCCCTAAATTACGGCGGCGTAACGTATCTCAGATACGTTACGCCGGGCGGATAGATACACCATTGTATCTGAATCCAGCCCTATGGGGTAGATCAGTGTTTCTCAACTCCAGTCCTCGGGGCGCACCAACAGGTCATGTTTTCAGGATTTCCCTCAGATCAAACTGCTGTGGTAATTACTAAGGCAGTGAAACTGATAAAATCACCTGTGCACAATAATGGAAAGCCTGAAAACAAGACCTGTTGGTGCGCCCCGAGGACTGGAGTTGAGAAACACTGGGGTAGATTCACGTAGAATGGCGTTTCTTTGTGCGGGCGTAACGTATCCTATTTACGTTACGCCTCCGCAACTTTTACAGGCAAGTGCCGTATTCTTAAAAGAAAGTTGCGGCGGCGTAGCGTAAATAGGCCGGCGTAAGCCCGCCTAATTCAAATTGTGAAGAGGTGCGTGTGTTATGTAAATTAACCCTGACCCAACGTGATTGACGTTTTACACGAACAGCGCATGCGCCGTCCTTGGAAGTTCCCAGTGTGCATTGCTCCAAAGTACGCCGCAAGGACGTCATTGGTTTCGACGTGAACGTAAATGACGTCCAGCCCCATTCACAGACGACTTACGCAAACGACGTAAATTTTTCAAATTTCGTCGCGGGAACGACGGCCATACTTAACATTGGTACGCCGCACTTACGCCTCATATAGCAGGGGTAACTTTACGCCGGGAGAAGCCTAACGTAAACGGCGTATCTGTACTGCGTCAGACGGGCGTACGTTCGGGAATTCGCGTATCTAGCTGATTTACATATTCTAGGCGTAAATCAGCGTACACGCCCCTAGCGGCCAGCGTAAATATGCAGTTAAGATCCGACGGCGTAAGAGACTTACGCCGGTCGGATCTAATAGAAATCTATGTGTAACGGATTCTAAGAATCAGGCGCATAGATACGACCGCCCAGACTCAGAGATACGACGGCGTATCTCCTCTGTGAATCTACCCCTCAGTGTCCATCATTTCTACATAATACAGTATATGATACAGAGACCACTGATATGGGCTACATTCACACCTCTGTATTTTTGATAGATCCTTAGCAAGTGACACCACCGCCAAGCACCGAGGTGTGAATATAGCCTCACCTCACCCCACTTCACCTCTATTGTGGACGGTATAAGAAAAAAGTAAACATTCGATGTCCAATTGGACCATCACAATAAGGTCACCTTTAGACTAAAGTGAAACCATTTTATCGCTAAGAGGTTCTTCTTCATTAATGGTCAGGCTTCGGGAGTTTTCTGCCAAAGGAGGTGGTGAGGACCAACAGGATGAGTGAATGTGGTTTGGATGCCCTTCTTGCGAGACGTGCCATCACTGGCTATAATTAGTAGATTTACTAGTCAAGTGATTATCGAGGGAAGAATTATGATTGCCCTTGATGGGGTCAAGAAGGATTTTTTTTTTTTCTTCACTTCAAAGGAAGACTGGCGGATACATCACTGTCTGTTCTTCAGCCTTCTTCTGGATAGACGGCATTAGGATTAGAAGTTGAGGAACATCGGGGCATTTGGTTCCTCATCAACCTCACTGCAGGGGACCTTCTTTTAAAGGCCTTATAAAAAAAAATTTAATGAATATATTCTGGTACCTGGATGGGGTTAATAATGATAGTATTCAGTATTTAAATCCCTTTTTTTATTTCCCTTACCTTAAAGCTGAAATGCAGGCTAAAAAAATATTGTGCAAGGAAGGACTGGTTAGTTTCAGTATGAAAAGACTAGTGTGGGCACATACACCAGTGGTCTTCAGCTCATTCTTGTTAAGCTCAGTGGCTGCAACTGTTGGGCACAGTAGTGGCATTTGATGGCACAATGGTTGCATTTGAAGGGCACAACAGTGGCTGCGTTTGAAGGGGCACAGTGGCTGCGTTTGAAGGGGCACAGTGGCTGCGTTTAAAGGGGCACAGTGGCTGCGTTTGATGGGCACAGTGGCTGCGTTTGATGGGCACAGTGGCAGCATTTGATGGGCACAGTGGCAGCATTTGATGGGCACAGGGGCTGCATTTGATGGGACACAGTGGCTGCGTTTGGGGCACAGTGGCTGCGTTTGATGGGGCACAGTGGCTGTGTTTGGGGCACAGTGGCTTTGTTTGATGGGGCACAGTGGCTGCGTTTGATGGGGCACAGTGGCTGCGTTTGAAGGGGCACAGTGGCTGCATTTTAAGGGGCACAGTGGCTGCGTTTGAAGGGGCACAGTGGCTGCGTTTGAAGGGGCACAGTGGCTGCGTTTGATGGCAGCACAGTGGCTGCATTTGATGGGCACAGTTGCTGCGTTTGATGGGCACAGTGGCAACCTTTGATGGGCACAGTGGCTGCCTTTGATGGGAACAGTGGCTGCTTTTGATGGCACAGTGGCAGCATTTGATGGGCACAGTGGCTGCCTTTGATTGACACAGTGTCTGCAATTGATGGGCACAGTGGCAGCCTTTGATTGACACAGTGTCTGCAATTGATGGGCACAATGGCTGCTTTTGATGGCACAGTGGCAGCATTTAAAGGGCACAGTGGCTGCCTTTGATGGGCACAGTCGCTGCAATTGATGGGCACAATGTCAGCAATTGATGGGTACAGTAGCTGAGTTTGATGGAACAGTGGCGGCAATTTATGGGCACAGTGGCTGCCTTTGATGGGCACAGTGGCTTCTTTTGATGGCACAGTGGCTGCATTTCATGGCTGTCAACAAGTGCGCCAGGTGGCTCTGTATTTTCGTCTGTGGTGCGCATTGTGTGGAAGAAACACCTGTGTAAGCAACTGATGTACATATGTACTTTCCTTTTATTGAATAAAAGTGGGCTGCCGTGCCCTCAAATATAGTTTTGGACTGGAACAACTCATTGTAAACGCACCTACCACTTGAAAAGGAAATGAGGAAAAGAAAAAGGAAATGAGAGAAATAGAAAAAAAAAAACGAGGAAGGGAAGAAAGAACAGAAGAAGGAAGAAAGGAAGTAAATGGAGAAAGAAAGAAAGGAAGGAAGGAACACCATTTCAAATCAGTTTTCCAATGGCAAACAAACCTATAAAGATGGTAAGAAAGAAGGGAGGGAAGAAAAAAAGAAAGAGAGGTAGGAAGGAAGGAGGGAAAAAAAGAGGTAAGGAAGGAATGAAAAAAAGTAAGGAAGAAAAGGAAAGAAGGGAGAAACGAGGAAGGAAGGAAGGAGGAAGTGAGGAAGGAAGGAATGATGGAAAGGAAGGGATAAAGAGGAAGACAGGAAGGAAAAGAAAGAAGATAGAAAGGAAGGAAGGAGGGTAGAAGAAAGAGAGGAAGGAAGGAGAAAGTGAGGGAAGGAAGGAAGGGACAGGGAAGAAAGAACAAAAGAAGGACATGGAGTAAATGATGGAAAGGAAGGAAGGGAAAAAGGAGGAGGAAAGGAAGTAAAAGAAAGCAGATAGAAAGGAAGGAAGGGAGGAAGGAAGACGAAATATAGGAAGGAAGGAAGGAAGGAAGAAAGGAAGGAGAACCATTTCAATAAAATTTCCCAATGGCAAACATACTTATAAAGATGGAAAGAAAGAAGGGAGGGAAGAAGATAAGGAAGAGAGGTAGGAAGGAAGAAGGAAGGAAGAAAGGAGAAGAAGGGATACAGTTAAAGATAGAAGGAACCAAGGAAGGAAGGAAGCAGAACCATTTCAAATCCATTTCCCAATGGCAAACAAACTTATAAAAGATGGAAAGGAAGAAGAAAGCAAAGAAGAAAAGGAAGAAGGAAAGAAGGAAGGAACCAAGAATGGAAGGAAGGGAGAGAGGAGGAGGGAAGTAAGGGAAGAAGGAAAGAGAAAGCAAGGAAGGAAAAGAAGATAGGAAGGAAGGAGAACCATTTCAAACTAATTTCCCATCAGCAAACATACCTATGACAAGGAGGTCGATGACGGCCTCATCGGAGTTTTCGCTGGCGATGTCCTCCACGAAGCAGTGATAGGTGTCGGCATCCTTCAGAGTAACGTTGCGCAGGAGGAGCGTCAGTTCTGCGGACCCAGTCCCATTGCGGAGGGACGCTCTGCCCACATACTCGGTGCTCTGCTGGTCTTTCTCCTTCTTTCCGTTCTTCATCAGGAACACAGTGGAATAAAACATAGAGCGGAACCAGTGCACCTGGAGGCCGGCGGGCCCAAGGGGAGGGGAGAGACTGCATTGCAATATGGCATCTGATCCCACTTCTACAACCTGCTTGGAGTCTGGTGATTGGACCTGGAATTTACCTGCAAGAAGCATCACAACTGTGAATAGTGGTGGGGTAATAGCCCTCAAAGCTGATCCCTATATATGAATATAGTTACATGGGGTGTATATGATATATGCATATAGGACGAGTATAGCAGAAGCCCCCCAAAATTCTAAAGCTGACTAAACACTCTGGCCCGGATTCACAGAGAGCGGGCGCACATTACGCCGCCATAGCGCAAATAATATACGCTACGCCGTCGCAGCGCAGAAAGGCAAGCATGGAATTCACAAAGCCAATGCTGCCAAAACTGCGCTGGGTTTCGAAGGCGTAAGTCGGCGTAGGTGGAAGTGGGCGTGAGCCATGCAAATGAGGCGTGACCCCATGCAAATGATGGTCAGAGCGCCAGACAAGTATGTTTGACGAACTGCGCATGCGTCGTGCCGTGGACGCATCCCCCTGCGCATGCTCACAACCACGTTGGAACAACTGCCTAAGATACGCCGGATCACTGCCTACGCCATGAACGTATCCTACGCCCAGCCACACTCATGTCCAACGTAAAATACGCCGGCTTGTATTCCTTGGTGCAGACCTTTGCATGTCTGTTGCTGAGTTACACCTCCTTTATGGGGCTTAACTTTACGCTGGATGTACAAAGAGAGGAAGGATGAAGAAAAGGAAGGATTTAAAGAAGTGATGAGGGACAGACGGAAGGAAAGAATGATGGATGGATGGTAGGAAATAAAGAAAAAATAAACAAAGGACAAACAGAAGGAAAACGAATGGAGACGAGATGAATTGAAGGAAAGAAGCAAGGAAGAAAATATGGAAATAAATAATTAAGGAGAGAAGGAACGGAGGAATCGAGGAACGAAGGAAAAGGTGGAAAGACAGAAGGAAAAATAAGGGAAGAAGGATGAAGTAAAGAAAGGAAGCAAGGATGGAATGAAGGAGAGAAGGGCGGAAGGGGAGAAGGAAGGAAGGAAGGAAGGAGAAAAGGATGTAGGGAAGGAAGGGGGAGGAGTCAGGAAGGACAGAAGGAAAAAAAATTAAAGAGAGGAAGGATGAAGGGAAGGAAGCAAGCAAGGATGAAAAGAAGTAATGAGGGAGAGCAGGGCTGGCCTTAGGTGTTCAGGCGCCCTGTGCGAGCTAATCCTGTGCGCCCCCCCCATCTTAACCCCTCGCCCCCTGGTCACCTAAACATACACAAAGAGGAAAAAATTCCACCGCGGGTGTAATACAATCACGCAGGGGGGTGCCGGTCTGCCCCCCCCCCCCCCCTATTGTGTGGTACCCGGGGGAAGCTCACCCCCCCTTTAGTACGCCTCTGGGTGGCCGCACAGCGCCCCTGTTGCCCATGGCGCCCTGTGCGGCCGCACAGCTCGCACACCCCAAAGGCCGGCCCTGAGGGAGAGAAGGAAGGAGGGAATATTAGATGGATGGAGGGAAGGAAATAAAGAAAAAAGAAACAAAGGAAGAACAGAAGGAAAAGGAAGGGAGAAAAGATGAATTGAAGGAAAGATGCAAGGAAGAAAAGATGGTAAGAAATAATAAAGGAGAGAAGGAAGGAAAGCCGGAAAGAAGGGAGGAAGCTGGGAAGGAAGGAAAAGGAGGAAGGAGGGAAATAAAGACATAAGGGAGGAAGGATGAAGTGAAGGAAGGACGCAAGGATGGAAAAAATAAATGAAGCAGAGAAGGGAGGAAAAGGGGGGGGGTTAGGGAGGACAGAAGGAAAAAGAAAAATAGAAGAGAATAAGGAAGCAAGGATGGAAAGAAGTAATGAGGGAGAGAAGGAAGGAATGATGGATGGATGTAAGGAAGGAAATAAAAGAAGGACAGAAGGAAAAAGAAGGATGAAGGGAAGGAAGGAAGCCCGGATGAAAAGAGGTAATGAAGGAGAGAAGGGAGAAAGGGGAAAAGGAAGGAAGAAAGTAAATGGAATTCTTGGTTCAGAACTCTAAATACCAACACCGAGTGACAATGCCACCATCCCATCTCTGAATATTAATGATATTTCTCGGGTTTTGCTCCCACACTGAGCCTTTCAGCTCTCCAGCCACCCCCCGCAGCCATTGTTCTCCGCTCCCTGCTGCGTCCGCAGGGGGTTAGCTGGAGGAGACGTTCACTCCGCCAATTAATTGGACATCATTGTCAAAAATCCCTTTTTCATGGACGCATTGTGTGCTTATTATTGAACAGAATTCCGAGTCGGCATCAGCTAAATACAGTATAATTCTAGAAAGTTCTCTCCCCTGTTAGTGTAAAGTGGACCTGTAATGCAAAGACACGTGTCACCAAATGACATTCCATTTCTCAGAGAATGGAGAGACGCTCTCGGCTCCACCGTCTCACTTACAGCCCACACCAGCTTTTACCACCGAGGAATCATTGAAAAGACTTTCAGGTCTCAGGGAACTCCACTAATAATGACTCTACAGATCACCGAGCATGCGTGTGATCAGCAGGATGAGATATGAGAATAAATAAAAGGAGAAAAGATGTGGTACTTCATGTATTTACACTGAAGACAACTCTATACAACTGACTTATCTTCCGTGATAAGGAAATTAAAAAAATAATCAATAATAGCCAAAAAAGAAAGAAGAGTGTTTTTCACATTGGTGATCAGTGGGAAGAATGTTCCTTACATTGGTGATCAGTGGGAAGAATGCTCCTTACATTGGTGATCAGTGGGAAGAATGTCCCTTACATTGGTGATCAGTGGGAAGAATGTCCCTTACATTGGTGATCAGTGAGAAGAATGTTCCTTACATTGGTGATCAGTGAGAAGAATGTCCCTTACATTGGTGATCAGTGGGAAGAATGTCCCTTACATTGGTGGTCAGTGGGAAGAATGTTCCTTACATTGGTGATCAGTGAGAAGAATGTCCCTTACATTGGTGATCAGTGGGAAGAATGTCCCTTACATTGGTGATCAGTGAGAAGAATGTCCCTTACATTGGTGATCAGTGAGAAGAATGTCCCTTACATTGGTGATCAGTGAGAAGAATGTCCCTTACATTGGTGGTCAGTGGGAAGAATGTCCCTTACATTGGTGATCAGTGAGAAGAATGTTCCTTACATTGGTGATCAGGGGGAAGAATGTTCCTTACATTGGTGGTCAGTGGGAAGAATGTTCCTTACATTGGTGATCAGTGAGAAGAATGTCCCTTACATTGGTGATCAGTGGGAAGAATGTCCTTTACATTGGTGATCAGTGGGAAGAATGTTCCTTACCCCTGTACAAATCATTAGTAAGACCTCATCTGGAATATGCAGTTCAGTTTTGGGCACCAGTTCTCAAAAAGGATATAGGAGAACTGGAGAAAGTGCAGAGAAGAGCAACCAAACTGATAAGAGGCATGGAGGAGCTCAGCTATGAGGAAAGATTAGAGGAACTAAATTTATTCACTCTTGAGAAGAGGAGGTTAAGGGGGGATATGATCAACATGTACAAATATATAAGAGGTCCATACAGTGAACTTGGTGTTGAGTTATTCACTTTACGGTCATCACTGAGGACAAGGGGGCACTCTTTACGTCTAGAGGAAAAGAGATTTCACCTCCAAATACGGAAAGGTTTTTTCACAGTAAGAGCTGTGAAAATGTGGAACAGACTCCCTCCAGAGGTGGTTCTGGCCAGCTCAGTAGATTGCTTTAAGAAAGGTCTGGATTCTTTCCTAAATGTACAGAATATAACTGAGTACTAAGATTTGTAGGTATAGTTGATCCAGGGTAAATCCGATTGCCTCTCGGGGGATCAGGAAGGAATTTTTTCCCCTGCTGTAGCAAATTGGATCATGCTCCGCTGGGGTTTTTTGCCTTCCTCTGGATCAACTGTGGGTATGGAGTTGGGTGTATAGGATTTTACTGTGTTTTTTTATTTTGTTTTTTGTGGTTGAACTGGATGGACTTGTGTCTTT
Source organism: Rana temporaria (assembly GCF_905171775.1). Classification (NCBI taxonomy): domain Eukaryota; kingdom Metazoa; phylum Chordata; class Amphibia; order Anura; family Ranidae; genus Rana; species Rana temporaria. The sequence continues at coordinate 170,583,493 of NC_053497.1, forward strand.
TTTCAACCTGACTAACTATGTAACTATGTAACTTACATTGGTGATTAGTGGGAATAATGTGCCTTACATTGGTGATCAGTGGGAAGAATGTCCCTGACATTGGTGATCAGTGAGAAGAATGTCCCTTACATTGGTGATCAGTGAGAAGAATGTCCCTTACATTGGTGATCAGTGGGAAGAATGTTCCTTACATTGGTGATTAGTGGGAAGAATGTCCCTTACATTGGTGATCAGAAGGAAGAATGTCCCTTACATTGGTGATCAGTGAGAAGAATGTCCCTTACATTGGTGATCAGTGGAAAGAATGTCCCTTACATTGGTGATCAGTGAGAAGAATGTCCCTTACATTGGTGATCAGTGAGAAGAATGTTCCTTACATTGGTGATCAGTGGGAAGAATGTTCCTTACATTGGTGATCAGTGGGAAGAATGTCCCTTACATTGGTGATCAGTGAGAAGAATGTCCCTTACATTGGTGATCAGTGAGAAGAATGTCCCTTACATTGGTGATCAGTGGGAAGAATGTTCCTTACATTGGTGATCAGTGGGAAGAATGTTCCTTACATTGGTGATCAGTGGGAAGAATGTCCCTTACATTGGTGATCAGTGGGAAGAATGTCCCTTACATTGGTGATCAGTGAGAAGAATGTTCCTTACATTGGTGATCAGTGGGAAGAATGTTCCTTACATTGGTGATCAGTGGGAAGAATGTCCCTTACATTGGTGATCAGTGAGAAGAATGCCCCTTACATTGGTGATCAGTGGGAAGAATGTCCCTTACATTGGTGATCAGTGGGAAGAATGTCCCTTACATTGGTGATCAGTGGGAAGAATGTTCCTTACATTGGTGATCAGTGAGAAGAATGTCCCTTACATTGGTGATCAGTGAGAAGAATGTCCCTTACATTGGTGATCAGTGAGAAGAATGTTCCTTACATTGGTGATCAGTGAGAAGAATGTCCCTTACATTGGTGATCAGTGAGAAGAATATTCCTTACATTGGTGGTCAGTGGGAAGAATGTTCCTTACATTGGTGATCAGTGAGAAGAATGTTCCTTACATTGGTGATCAGTGAGAAGAATGTCCCTTACATTGGTGATCAGTGAGAAGAATGTCCCTTACATTGGTGATCAGTGAGAAGAATGTTCCTTACATTGGTGATCAGTGAGAAGAATGTCCCTTACATTGGTGATCAGTGAGAAGAATGTTCCTTACATTGGTGATCAGTGGGAAGAATGTCCCTTACATTGGTGATCAGTGGGAAGAATGTTCCTTACATTGGTGATCAGTGAGAAGTCTACCAGAGGCAGCCGATAAAGAAGAGAGAGGAAGGCAGCTGATGCGGTTTGTGTGGGAAAACCGTCTCACGGGTGGAGAAACGCTTTATTGCTGGGAAAAGATAACTGGTAACGAAGGGCCGCGCGGCGCCGTCTCCGCAAATTGCTGCCCGTCCAGAGCGCCTCCCCCGCTGCGTTTTGAATTTATGTGAAGGTAGCTTGCTGGGATCTTGTCTGCCAATACCATTTCAATTTATGTGAATAAAATTGTTTTATTTTTTTTTCTCAGGCCGCGCTGAGGTTTCCTGCCTTTTGTCCCCGGCCGCGGCTCATTAGCGGCCGTTTGCCGATGTCAATATTTCGTCATTCCCGCTGATGTACGGCCCGTTGTCTGCATTTCAATCAACGACGCCTAAAGTCCTTCTGATTTTTATCAGCCTTGTACCAAACATAATGGACTTAAAGGGCCCCTATGAGGAGGGTGACTACAAATCATGGTGCCCCCCTAGCTACATTTTGATGGGGCCCCCCAGCTACATTTTGATGGGGCCCCCCAGCTACATTTTGATGGGGCCCCCCAGCTACATTTTAATGGGGCCCCCCAGCGACCTCTGTGCGGCACCTGGCACCGTCAGTTGTGTAAGATGGGGGTTATTTATAGAAAAAAAACTTCCAAAGCTGTTCATTCATTGAAACTGCACACAGTTTAGGGGCTTTAGGGGGTGAATACCGCATTTTGGCCACTAGATGGCGATAAGGAGCATACCTATTTCCTATGATACTCAGCGCCATCTATTGGCCATAAATCTGCTTTCACAACACCCCATTGAAAAAAAGATAGTAAAAACACACATGCATTTTGGCCACATTTGTGATGCATTCCGGGTGCATTTTCTGGGTGCCTATTACCAAAAATGCAACGCACATGCATTTTTGATCCATTTATTTCTATGGAGGGCCTGTGTTTTTGGTGCTGTTTTGATGCGCTTTAGATGCATTGAGTATTCATTTTAATGGGGACTTGCATTGTTGGTGTGGTTTTGATGCGCTTTTGGCACGTTTCGTATTTATTTTAATTGGGACCTGCATTTTTGGTGCTGTTTTGATGCACTTTCGACGCATTGTATATTCATTTTAATAGGGACCCGCATTTTTGGTGCCGTTTTATGTGCTTTTGATGCATTTTCCATTCATTTCAACGGGGCCTGCGTTTTTGGTGCTGTTTTGATGCGCTTTTGATGTGTTTTCCATTCACTTCAATGGGGACCTGCCTTTTTTATGCTGTTTTGATGCACATTCGATGCATTTTATATTCATTTTAATAGGGACCTGCATTTTTGGTACTGTTTTGATGCACTTTTGACGCATTTTCCATTCACTTCAATGGGGACCTGCATTTTTGGTACTGTTTTGATGCACTTTTGAGGCATTTTCCATTCATTTCAATGGGGCCTGCTTTTTTGCCGCTGTTTTGATACACTTTTGACACGTTTAGTATTCATTTTAATTGGGGCCTTTATTTTTAGTGCTGTTTTGATGCGCTTTTGACACGTTTTCCAGTCCTTTCAATGGGGCCTGCGTTTTTTTTATACGCTTTTGACACGTTTTGTATTTATTTCAATTGGGGCCTGCATTTTTGGTGCTGTTTTGATGAGCTTTTGATGCATTTTTCATTCATTTCAATGGGGCCTGCTTTTTTGGTGCTGTTATGATAAGCTTTTGACAGGTTTTGTATTCATTTCAATCGGGACCTGCATTTTTGGTGCTGTTTTGATGCGCTTTTGACGTGTTTTCCATTCACTTCAATGGGGACCTGCCTTTTTTTTATGCTGTTTTGATGCACTTTCGATGCATTTTATATTCATTTTAATAGGGACCTGCATTTTTAGTACTGTTTTGATGCACTTTTGATGCATTTTCCATTCATTTCAATGGGGCCTGCTTTTTTGCCGCTGTTTTGATACACTTTTGACACGTTTAGTATTCATTTTAATTGGGGCCTGCATTTTTAGTGCTGTTTTGATGCGCTTTTGACACGTTTTCCAGTCATTTCAATGGGGCCTGTGATTTTTTTTATACGCTTTTGACACGTTTTGTATTTATTTCAATTGGGGCCTGCATTTTTGGTGCTGTTTTGATGAGCTTTTGATGCATTTTCCATTCATTTCAATGGGGCCTGCTTTTTTGGTGCTGTTTTGATACACTTTTGACACGTTTTGTATTCATTTCAATCGGGACCTGCATTTTTTGGTGCTGTTTTGATGCGCTTTTGACACTGTTTTCCAGTCATTTCAATGGGGCCTGCGTTCTTTTATACGCTTTTGACACGTTTTGTATTACATTAGGGCCTGCATTTTTGGTGCTGTTTTGATGAGCTTTTGACGCATTTTCCATTAATTTCAATGGGGACCTACATTTTTAATTCTGTTTTGATGCACTTTTGATGCATTTTATATTAATTTTAATAGTGACCTGCATTTTTGGTGCTGTTTTGATGCACTTTCAACACGTTTTGTATTCATTTCAATGGGGCCTGCGTTTTGGTGCTGTTTTGATACACTTTTGATGCATTTTCCATTCATTTCAATGGGGACATGCATTTTTGGTGCTGTTTTGATGCCCTTTTGACATGTTTTGTATTAATTTCAATGGGAATCTGCATTTTTGGTGCGGTTCTGATGAATTTTTGACATGCAGTGTTATCATTTCAATGGGAATCTGCATTTTTGGTGCGGTTTTGATGAATTTTTGACATGCAGTGTTATCATTTCAATGGGTACCTGCGTTTTTGGTGCTGTTTTGAAAACTGTATCAAAGATGCAGCATGTAAAACATTTTCAAAATGTACGGCACCTGCCGCTCAATGGTGTGAAGAGTCCCATAGGGTTCAAAGGGATTGCATTTTTGTCGCTTTTTAGCATTTTAAAAGCACAACAAGAAAAAAATGCATTAGTGTGAAAGCAGTGTTTTCCCCATTCAGCTTCATCGTTTTCATTGAGTTACATTCAATCTGCAGGGAATAAAGTCTGAGAACATTCGATTTTGCGCCACTCAGGCAGAGCGAAACTAGGGAGTAGATCTGGGGATAGACGTTGCCAGGGAAGAGCAGCAGTGCAGGGAATCAACTTTACATTTGTTAAGTGAGAGATCCGAGGACTTTGTTGTAAATTCTAAACCCTTCCACCTCCCCAGCCAGAAAAGTAAAAAAAAAAGAAGAAAAAAAAACAGATATAGGGCCAGATCCACGAAGCGCGGCGCTTCTTTCCGTCCGGCGTAGCGTATCTCTGATACACTACGCCGCCGTAACTTACAGCGTAATTTCTGTATCTTGAAAGAATTTGCGCCGTAAGTTACGGCGGCGTAGTGTAACTTTGGCGGCGTAAGGATGCGCAATTCAAATGTATGAGATGGGGGCGAGTTTTATGTTAATACGTCTTGACCCGACGTAAATGACGGATTTTTTGAACGGCGCATGCGCCGTCCGTGGGGGTATCCCAGTGCGCATGCTCGAAATTAACCCGCAACAAGCCAATGCTTACGACGTGAACGTCATTCTACACAAATCCCTATTTGCGAACGACTTACGCAAACAACGTAAAATTTTCGAATTTCGACGTGGGATTGACGGCCATACTCAACATAGGATACGCCTCATATAGCAAGGGTAACTATACGCCGAAAAAAGCCTCACGGAAACGACGTAAAAAAATGCGCCGGACGGACGGACGTTCGTGGATCGCCGTATCTAGCTCATTTGCATACTCATTTGGAAATCGACGGAAATGCCACCTAGCGGCCAGCGTAAATATGCACCTTAGATCCGACGGCGTACTAAGACGTACGTCAGTCGGATCTAGCCCAGCTTCAGGCGTATCTTGTTTTGTGGATACAAAACAAAGATACGCCGGAGCAAAATAGAAGTTACGCGGCGTATCAATAGATACGCCGTCGTAACTTCTTCGTGGATCTGGCCCATCCAGTGTATGTGTGTATATAACTTTAATTTGCTAGGTAGAGGTAGGATTAGGGTGACCACATTTCCAAACTACCATTCAGGGACACCTTCCCTTTGCAAAAATCAGCTTGTGCTGTAACGAATCACAGCACAGTGATTGGACACAAGAGGCGGGATTTATGATTTCTCGAATCACAAGCAGGGGGCGGGGACTGTGCTCCTCCAGGCATTCCCGGCCAGGACAAGTACTGTCAGTGAGTAAAGCGGTGATGTGGCGGCCTTTTTTGGGGGCATCAGATTGGCCCGGGGGTAGCTGTTTTAGTTTCATTCTGGGACACTGTATTATCCTGGAATGACGGTGCCCGGGACAGACCGGCAAAATGTGGGACTGTCCCAGGCAATCCGGGACACGTGGTCACCCTAGGTAGGATAGGCTTGTAGGCGGGGTGCAGTGGAACTACACAGTCAGTCCCGGTGCAATGAAAGAACTTGTATTGAAATAATTCAGAGACCGATCACAAGGGGAAGGCAGCTCAACCGGGAATACTCACAGTTCCTACAGCGTGCAGAGAGCCGCATACACCCAATCTGACAGCGCCTGTAGAGAGGGGAAGAATGCGGCCTGCCTGGCCATCTTGTGCCAAAGCAGGTAGGTTTCCAGAGAAGCTTTTCCTTCTTGTCAGGAACCTTTCCTGCCACTAGTGCTGTCACTACCAGGCTGGGTACCTGTCCTTACTCTACCAACTGGCAAATGCGTGCCAAACCTGGAAGCAAGGGCCTTAAAAAATGCTCTGCCTTACCCAAGATGGCCGCCAGAGTAACATGGGGAGGCAGCCCAGTGACCCAGGAAATCAGAGAGAAATCACATTCTTAATGATTTTATCTCCAACCGCTGTGCTGCTGCAGAGGAGCGCCATCTGCTGTGGAGGTAGTAGACTGCACTTGCCTACAGGCTTTCTAGAAAAGACGAGTTTTCAGGGAAAGAGTAGGAGAGTACTCGGTCTGTAAAGTTTTAAAAGTATTTTATACATATATATATATCTATCTCTCTCTCTCTCTCTCTATATATATATATATATATATATATATATATATATATATACCGTATAGGTATAGGCCCTGCCTAAAGCTGTGTAAGGGGCCCCAACATTTTGGATGGCGCATGCTTATGTACTTGTAAGTGAACCCAATGTCATTCAATTTTTTAATGATCTCAAACCTCAAAAAAAAAAAAAAGAAAAAGCTGTGTAAATGATGAAAAATTTACAGTATTTTGTTTATTATTATTATAGTTATTATTATTATTATTATTATTTATTCCCAATAAAAACCAAGGAATTAAAAACATATATCCAAATTTCCTAGCAAATTAAAACTCTATCTTTCCCCCATCCAAAAAATAAATAAAAAAATCTATAATACTGTATGTTAGTGTAGACTAAAAATGCTAAAATGTGCAGAACCGACAAAAAAAAAAAAAAAAAAAAAGAACAATAGAAAAAAAAAAAAAAAACGTTGGGACTCAAGGGGAATTAGAGATTAAGGGACTGGATTGGTTAAGATTATATAAGATTTAGGGTTTGTGTGTTGCATTTATTTTTAAGATAAACTCCAGGCAGAGCAATTATTATAAAAATGCGTTAGTAATGCCTTGCCTAACCAGAGTCTCCTGTTCCCTTTATCATCAATAAATTCTTGGATGTTCAGGTGCTATGTAACAGCACACGCGCAGTGACACCAACTGCGTTTAGTTGCTATTAAACAGCACACGTGCAGTAAGAGAGACTGCGTTTCTGTGCAATTCAATAGCCCACTTGCATTAACAGCGACTGCGTTTCTGTGCAAATAAATAGCACACGTGCAGTAACAGGTAATGCGTGTATGTGCAATTAACTAGCACACGTTGACTAACAGGGAGTACTATGTTTAGGTACTATGTTTAAGCTAAACCCTAATGCAGGCAATACAACACGTTAGAGCACTGCATCAAGCACAATCTCCTGCCTGACAGATACTAATAGCAGATCTAGCTGAGCTATACAGTTTATAAATATATTGACAACTCCTAGGGATGTGAATATATTCTCTACAAACTGTAAATTTAACTATACTGACTAGCCTTCCTGCTCTTATGCCCTCATATCTTTGGCTGCATTCTTACGCAGGCCGCTAGGTGGCGTTCCCGTTGTGGTCAGCGTATAGTATGCAAATTGCATACTAACGCCGATTCACAACGTTACGCGAGCCCTGCGTACGCAGTTTACGTCGTTTGCGTACGGCGTTTTTTTGCGTAAGGCTGCCCCTTCTATAGCAGGGGCAGCCAATGCTAAAGTATACCCGTCGTTCCCGCGTCGCGAAATTTGAGATTTACTTTGTTTGCGTAAGTGAATCGTGAATGGCGCTGGACGCCATTCACGTTCACTTTGAAGCAAATGACGTCCTTGCGACGTCATTTACCGCAATGCACGTCGGGAAAGTTTCCCGACGGAGCATGCGCACTACGCTCGGCGCGGGAACGCGCCTAATTTAAATGATTCCTGCCCCCTACGGGATCATTTAAATTGCGCGCGCTTACGCCGGGCATTTTGCCGGAGAGCCCACGCAATTTACGGAGCTACTGCTCCGTGAATCGAGGGTAGCGCAGAAAATTTGCGGGGGCTCAGGGCAAAAACGGTGCCCTGCGCCTACGTAAAAACTGCGCAAATGTTAATGAATCTACCCCACTGTGTCTCTATCTATCTTTCTCTCTCTAACTGTCTGACTGCTCCTCTCTTTCACAAAGCCGGAACACACTACACAAGGCCGCCTTGCAGGCTGCCTTTTATAGTGTGGGGCGTGTACTAAACCCCCCTGAGCCATAATTGGCCAAAGCCACCCTGGCTTTGGCCAATTATGGCTCTTCGTTTTTTGCACGCTGTGATTGGCCAAGCATGCGGGACATACAGCATGCTTGGCCAATCATCAGCGCTCAACGCCGCAGTGAATCATGGGACGTTTTGCGTCACTCGAATTTGACGCGAACGACCCGTTTTGTTCGAATTTCGATGTTCGAGTCGAACATACGTTCGTATCGAACGCGAAGCTCATCCCTAGTGGTAACAATTGATGGCACAGTGGCTGCGTTTGATGGCATGGCACAGTGGTGACCATTGATGGCACAGTGGCTGCGTTTGATGGCATGGCACAGTGGTGACAATTGATGGCACAGTGGCTGCGTTTGATGGCATGGCACAGTGGTAACAATTGATGGCACAGTGGCTGCGTTTGATGGCATGGCACAGTGGCGACAATTGATGGCACAGTGGCTGCGTTTGATGGCATGGCACAGTGGTGACCATTGATGGCACAGTGGCTGCGTTTGATGGCATGGCACAGTGGTGACAATTGATGGCACAGTGGCTGCGTTTGATGGCATGGCACAGTGGTAACAATTGATGGCACAGTGGCTGCGTTTGATGGCATGGCACAGTGGCGACAATTGATGGCACAGTGGCTGCGTTTGATGGCATGGCACAGTGGTGATACTTGATGGCACAGTGGCTGCGTTTGATGGCATGGCACAGTGGTGATAATTGATGGCACAGTGGCTGCGTTTGATGGCATGGCACAGTGGTAACAATTGATGGCACAGTGGCTGCGTTTGATGGCATGGCACAGTGGTAACAATTGATGGCACAGTGGCTGCGTTTGATGGCATGGCACAGTGGTGACCATTGATGGCACAGTGGCTGTGTTTGATGGCATGGCACAGTGGTGACAATTGATGGCACAGTGACTGCGTTTGATGGCATGGCACAGTGGTGACAATTGATGGCACAGTGGCTGCGTTTGATGGCATGGCACAGTGGTGACAATTGATGGCACAGTGGCTGCGTTTGATGGGCACAGTGAGGCTGCAATTTTTTATTTTTCCGTTTGCGCCCCCCCCCCCCCCCCCCCCCAATAATTTTGAGCACCAGCCGCCACTGACTCCTGTGATTCACAGGAGAAGTACAGCCACATGAACTTTGGCTGTACTTCTCCTTTAAGGGATCTAGTTATAAAACACTAGTTGGACAAGCGTCTCCAGCATACCTGACCCGGGGTGAGTCGCTATCTGTAGATACCAGGCGGTCTTATCTCCTTCACCACCCAGTTCAAGATCTCTGACCGGTTCAATATTTAACATATTTCTTTTTTTCTCAGTCACACTTCCCTTTTGGTGTTTATTCTCCGATACACACGGATCTCATGGTCGTGTGCACAGCGGGCGTGCTTGCACTTATGTAACCCTGCAAACGCAAAACATTCAGGGCGACGTGCAACATGTACAGCTTTCCGAAGCCAAACCAAGACACAGACACAAAGGGCCACCTAGGGCTGGATCTGGGTCTAAATAAAGTGACGTAACCTCAAAATACAGTATCTCACAAAAGTAAGTACACCCCTCCCATTTTTGTAAATATTGTCTTCTATCTTTTCACGTGACAACACTGAAGAAATGACACTTTGCTACAATGTTGTGTAGTGAGTGTACAGCTTGTATAACAGTGTAAATTTGCTGTCCCCTCAAAATAATTCAACACACAGCCATTAATGTCTAAACCGCTGGCAACAAAAGTGAGTACACACCTAAGTGAAAATGCCCAAATTGAGCCCAATTAGCCATTTTCCCTTCCCGGTGTCATGTGACTCGTTAGTGTTACAAGGTCTCGGGTGTGAATGGGGAGCAGGAGTGTTAAATTTGGTGTTATCGCTCTCACTCTCTCATACTGGTCACTGGAAGTTCAACATGGCACCTCATGGCAAAGAACTCTCTAAGGATCTGAAAAAAAAAAATTGTTGCTCTACATAAAGATGGCCTAGGCTATAAGACGATTGCCAAGACCCTGAAACTGAGCTGCAGCACAATGGCCAAGACCATGCAGCGGTTTAACAGGACAGGTTCCACTCAGAACAGGCCTCTCCAATGTCGACCAAAGAGGTAGAGTGCACGTGCTCAGCGTCATATCCAGAGGTTGTCTTTGGGAAATAGACGTATGCAGAGCTTTTTTTCTCAGAAAATAGGGGCAGGAACTCAACCACGACCAAGGCTTCTGATTGGGAGACAGGTATCCTGATCATGTGACCTCTTTGAGAGCCAATCACAGTGATCACATGATACAGAAACTACTCCGCCCCCCCACGCATTAAAGCCCACTAGAGAGGCAAAGAAAAAGAATATTATTGGAAAAAAATAACACGGCATCTATCACTAAAACTGTCACCAAGGCGCCGCACCTCCGACCCAAGCCTTATAGAGATATAAAGCAAAATATAACACAAAAGCAATATCAGGCCACAGCAGGGCCGATCCTAGGGTCATAGGCGCCTAGGTGCAGAAATATTTCTGGCGCACCCACATGGGCGTTGTCATTTTACTAACTCCTCCCCTTTACATCTCATTATATATCACATCTGTAGATGGACTAGGCGCAGGAATGGGCAGGGGCTGTGTATCCTATGTAATCTATCATGCCATAAAACATCTAGAGCAGGGGCAGCCCAGAGCACATGTAAAGGGATGCTGGGGATGCCATCCCCCAGCACACTGAACACTGTGACTCACCTTGATTCTCTCTCTGTGCAGCCTGAGATAGAGATGGGAGTGGGAGGCATTCCAACTGGAGTTGGTGGAGACAGTGCGGGATCCAAGACTCCCAGTGTTAGGAATTCATTCCTGCACATCAGCACTCAGCAGCCACTGAAAACTAGAACTCTCATGTCAGGAAGAGGAGCGGCCCCTCCCCCGAGCACTGTCAGGCTGGACGGGCTGCCCTATACTCACACATCAGTTCTGGACGGACACACACCTATGCTCAGAACACTAGTTCTGGACGGACACAAACAAGAAGAGAAGGAGGGAGGGGAGAACTCTGGCACTTCGGCGCCCCCACCTCTGCAGGCGCCTGGGTGCAATGCACTCTGCCTAGGATCGGCCCTGGGCCACAGAATTAGAGATAAGTCTCTGGAGTCGGGCACGCGCGGTCAGGTCCTTGTTATGAGCTGGCGCTATCTCCTTTACATTATATCTCCAGCGAGTGACTCTGCAGGAAGCCCGGGAGAGGGGAACGCCGGGACCGCAGTGTTTGGCTAGCTTGATGTGTTTTGTTTGCTCGGTGTGCAAAGTGTGACAGTTCTGTGTGATAAGTTGTGTGACATTTACTCCACAAAGACTCTCTATTGTGTGCTGGGAATATCTATACAGCCTGGCAGATAGCAGCGTCCCGGCGGAGACTGATGATATTTATAGTGACTGGCAGGAATATTCTCTAACCACAGCCCCCTGTCCACCAACGTCGCCCATCGGCGCAGATGTCTGCAACTTTGAACAATTCCCGAGAGCAATTTGCAGCCGAGTTGGTTAAAGTGTCAAGCCGCCCAAATCTGATATCTCGGTGCCCCCCCCCCCCCAGATATTCTCTTCTATCTCTTCAGAGCTCCATTAGTGAGATCCCTGTGTTGAGTTCTTTGGTCTGTACCCCTGCCGTGCCCATTATGAGGGGTTCCCACCATCCCTATGCTAAGTTCTCGGGTCTATACCCCTGCCGTGCCCATTTTCAGGGGTTCTCAGGATCCCTGTGCTGAGTTCATGGGTCTGTACAGCTGCTGTTTCCATTATGAGGGGTTCCCACCATCCTTGTGCTGAGTTCCCGGGTCTTTACACCCGCTGTGCCCATTATGAGGGGTTCCCACCATCCCTGTGCTGAGTTCTCGGGTCTGTACCCCTGCCGTGCCCATTTTCAGGGGTTCTCACCATCCCTGTGCTGAGTTCCCGGGTCTTTACACACACTGTTCCCATGATGGGTTGCACCATTCCTTTGCTGAGTTCTCGGGTCTGTACACCTGTTGTGCCCATTATGAGGGGTTTCCACCATCCCTGTGCTAAGTTCCCGGGTCTGTACACCCGCTGTGCCCATTATGAGATTTTCCCACCATTCCTGTGCTGAGTTCCTGGGTCTGTACACCCACTGTGCCCATTATGAGGGGTTCCCACCATCCCTGTGCTGAGTTCCCGGGTCTGTACACCCGCTGTGCCCATTATTAGGGGTTCCCACCATCCCTGTGCTGAGTTCCCGGGTCTGTACACCCGCTGTGCCCATTATGAGGGACCCCATCATCCCTGTACCAAATATGAGAGATTCCCACCATCCATGAACTGAGTTCCCAGCTTTGCATGCCTGTTGTGCCCATTATGAGGGGTTCCCACCATCCCTGTGCTGAGTTCCCAGGCCCTCTCCCCCTGCCGATAACGGTGATCTCGTGGTGAATCTGCCGCAGAGACCACCATTATAGTTTACTGAAAAGATGGACATCTCGGTTGTGGCAGCAAACGGAAATATTACTTTTGTATGGACGCAATAAGTGCTTACATGCCCAAAAATTGCACAAACTGCAAATAAATAAATAAATAAATAATAAGAAATAAATAAAAAAATAATATGGATCCCCAGCAAAGAAAATAAATAAGTAAAAGAATATGGATCCCCAGCAAATAAAATAAATAAATAAATAAATAAATAAATAAAAGAATATGGATCCCAAGCAAATAAAATAAAAAATAAAAATAAAAGAATATGGATCCCCAGCAAATAAAATAAATAAATAAATAAAAGAATATGGATCCCCAGCAAATAAAATAAAAAAATAAATAAAAGAATATGGATCCCCAGCAAATAAAATAAATAAATAAAAGAATATGGATCCCCAGCAAATAAAATAAATAAATAAAAGAATATGGATCCCCAGCAAATAAAATAAATAAATAAAAGAATATGGATCCCCAGCAAATAAAATAAATAAATAAATAAATAAATAAAAGAATATGGATCCCAGCAAATAAAATAAAAAAATAAATAAAAGAATATGGATCCCCAGAAAATAAAATAAAAGAATTTGGATCTCCAGTAAATTAAAAAAAAAAAAAAAAAAAAAAAAAGAATATGGATCCCCAGCAAATAATAAAAAATAAAAAAATAAAAGAATATGTATCCCCAGCAAATAAAATAAATAAATAAAAGAATATGTATCCCCAGCAAATAAAATAAATACATAAATAAAATAATATGGATCCCCAGCAAATAAAAACATAAAATAAATAAAAGAATATGGATCCCCAGCAAATAAAATAAATAAATAAATAAATAAAATAATATGGATCCCCAGCAAATAATAAAAAATAAAAAAATAAAAGAATATGGATCCCCAGAAAATAAAATAAATAAATAAAAGAATATGGATCCCCAGCAAATAAAATAAATAATTAAAAGAATATGGATCCCCAACAAATAAAAACATAAAATAAATAAAAGAATATGGATCCCCAGCAAATAAAATAAATAAATAAATAAATAAATATAATATGGATTCCCAGCAAATAAAAAAAATAAAAAAAAAATAAAAGAATATGGATCCCCAGCAAATAAAACATACAAATAAAATACAAGAATATGGATCCCCAGCAAATAAAAAAAATAAATAAAAGAATATGGATCCCCAGCAAATAAAATACATAAATAAAAGAATATGGATCCCCAGCAAATAAAATAAATAAATAAAAGAATATGGATCCCCGACAAATAAAAACATAAAATAAATAAAAGAATATGGATCCCCAGCAAATAAAATAAATAAATAAATAAATAAAATAATATGGATTCCCAGCAAATAAAAAAAAAAATAAAAGAATATGGATCCCCAGCAAATAAAACATACAAATAAAATACAAGAATATGGATCCCCAGCAAATAAAAAAAAAAAATACAAGAATATGGATCCCCAGCAAATAAAAAAAAAAAAAGAAAAGAATATGGATCCCCAGCAAATAAAATAAATAAATAAAAGAATATGGATCCCCAGCAAATAAAATAAATAAATAAAAGAATATGGATCCCCAGCAAATAAAATAAATAAATAAAAGAATATGGATCCCCAGCAAATAAAATAAATAAATAAAAGAATATGGATCCCCAGCAAATAAAATAAATAAAAGAATATGGATCCCCAGCAAAAAAAAAAATATGGATCCCCAGCAAATAAAATAAATAAAAGAATATGGACCCCCAGCAAATAAAAAATAATAATAAATAAATAAAGGAATATGGATCCCCAGTGAGGGAATAATTATCACCTCGGTGACAGGGGGGGGGGGGACACTATCAGCCTCCTGTTTAGGAATGGAAGAATGTCATAGAATTTCACATCCGCAGCTGCAGACGCGCGCACATCTGTCAGTTAATTATTGGAGATAATGACAGAGCGCGCGGAAGCCATAATGACACGGTCGGAGGCAGAGAGACAAGGCGGTGATGAGGGCTGTGTGATAATGGCTGATTGATAAATTTAGAGCTATTTTTACATCGCTCTGAGTTATTATTTGCTATTGTAGCAATTCTTTATTTATTTTTATGAAAAAATCAATTTGTATAGTCGGTGGAATGATGGAACAATTCCTGGGTTGGTTGGACGGAGCCTCTGATGTCAGAGAAAAGGAAATGAATACGCAGAATAAATACACGCCTCCCATACATAGACAGAGCGCAACCCATTGTATGAGTTTAATAAGAGGAGGGCGTGTTTTCCATCATTATTGTGAAGTTTGTTCAAAAGTCATATCTGATGAGAGGGTCGCAAAAAGGTCGCACGTGCAACTTCGCCCTGGGGGGGGGGGGATGCGGAACGTAGACACTGCTACGACCCCAACGTTAGCACTGCTTGCTACTTTAACTGCTTCCCGACCAGCGCACGACGATATACGTCAGCAGAATGGCACGGGCAGGTAGAAGGACGTCCCCTTTAAAAAGCGGCATTGGGGACACGCGCGCCGCAAACCCGACCGCGGGTCCCACAGACTCGATCGCCGCAGGGATACTCGCGATCGTCTCACGGTGAGGAAAACCGGGGAAATGCTGATGTAAACAAGCAGTCTTCCTAGTGACAGGACACTGATCACAGATTCCTGTATGTGGAAGCGGTGATCAGTGTCGTGTTACTTGTAGCCCACCCCCCCTACAGTTAGAAGCACTCCCTAGGAAACACTTAAAGGGGTTGTAAAGGTAAATGTTTTTTCATCTTAATGCGGAGGTTCACCCAAAAGAGAACCTCCGCTTTTCGGAACCCTCCCCCCATCCGGTGTCACATTTGACACCTTTCAGGGGGGAGGGGGTGCAGATACCTGTATAAAACAGGTATTTGCACCACTTCCTGGTATAGACTCCCACAGGAGTCTGGCCCCTCCCCGTCACCCCCCCCCCCCCCGTTGTGTTCTGGGAAACACTCGGCTCCCAGAACACAGCGGGGACCAGTAGGAGCGGCGCAGCGTGACTCGCGCATGCGCAGTAGGAAACCAGGCAGTGAAGCCGCAGCGCTTCACTTCCTGATTCCCTCACCGAGGCTTCGGCTGCAGACGTCACGGGCGACTTGGAATATATATATATATATATATATATATATATATATATATATATATATATATAATTAAAGGGCCCAGAGGTCCCCAGGCCCCTGGATGGCAACCCCCCTTTTTTTATAAAAAAAAATATATATTTTTTATATTATTTTATTTCTTTATTTTTCTTTTTATTTCTTTTTATATGTGTGTGTGTGTGTGTGTGTGTGTATATATATATATATATATATATATATATATGTTTTGTTTTTTTTTTATTAAAGGGCTCAGAGGTCCCCAGGCCCCCCCGCTTCTCAATTTCAAATTTCAGGCGGAAGCACCCCTCCCCCCTGTTCTGCTCCAGGGGGCCCATGCCTGAAGCTGTGTAAGGGGCCCCATAATTCCTGATGGCGGCCCTGGTGTCCTCAGTACCACCCCAGACAGGGGCACGATCCGCATGGAGTTTGCATGTTCTCGCTGTTCTTGTATGGTTTACTCCCACACTCCAAAGACATGCTGCTGGGTTAATTGGCTCTTGGTGTAATGTCAGTATGTAATGAGGAAGGGAATTTAGATTGAAAGCTCCTTGAGGGCCGGGACTGACATGAATGTACGATGTAAAGTGCAGTGTAAATTATCATTGCTATAGAAGTACCTGTAATAATAAATAAATGTGTTGTTTCCTATAGCAGTGTGATGACAGGCGCGGGAACGCACGTTCTTTTTTTTTTTCCATTATAAAGATAGACTAGAAGGGAAATGTTCAAATCTCTCTATCAAATTCCTTCCCTGTAGCGTGGAACAGAAAAAAAATGTGTAAATCACATATAAAATGTCTTCCCAGAAAGATAACAATTCTAGCAGCAGGACTCAATAAAATAGTCGGCAGACCTTCTCTTGTCAACGCCGGGATTTGGTAATGACTTGCAGTTTCATTACTGGATGCCTATTCCACTTAAAGGGCAACTCCACTCTAATGGGATATATATATATATATATATATATATATATATACACACATACATATACATTATATGTTCCATGGGGTGATGGTGTCCGTGTCCCTGACCCCAGATGAGAAGGGGTCCCTGTGTCCACGTGAGAAGGGGTGCCTGTGTCCAGGTGAGAAGGGGTCCCTGTCTCCGGGTGAGAATGGGTCCCTGTCCCCAGGGGTGATGGGGTCCCTGTCCCCAGGGGTAATGGTGTCCCTGTCCCCAGATGAGAAGGGGTCCCTGTCCCCAGGTGAGAAGGGGTCCCTGTGTCCAGGTGAGATGGGTCCCTGTGTCCAGGGGTGATGGGGTCCCTGTCCCCAGGTGAGAAGGGGCCCCTGTCTCCAGGTGAGATGGGTTCCTGTCCCCAGGGGTAACGGTGTCCCTGTCCCCAGGGGAAAAGGGGTCCCTGTGTCCAGGTGAGAAGGGGTCCCTGTCCCCAGGTGAGAAGGGGTCCCTGTCCCCTGGGGAGAAGAGGTCCCTTTCCCCAGGTGAGATGGGTCCCTGTCCCCAGGGGTGATGGGGTCCCTGTCCCCAGGGGTGATGGGGTCCCTGTCTCCGGGTGAGAAGGGGCCCCTGTCTCCAGGTGAGATGGGTCCCTGTCCCCAGGGGTGATGGGGTCCCTGTCCCCAGGGGTAATGGTGTCCCTGTCCCCAGATGATAAGGGGTCCCTGTGTCCAGGGGTAATGGGGTCCCTGTCCCCAGGTGAGAAGGGGTCCCTGTCTCTGGGTGAGAAGGGGCCCCTGTCTCCAGGTGAGATGGGTCCCTGTCCCCAGGGGTGATGGGGTCCCTATCCCCAGGGGTGATGGGGTCCCTGTCCCCAGATGAGAAGGGGTCCCTGTCCCCAGGTGAGAAGGGGTCCCTGTTCCCAGGTGAGAAGGGATCCCTGTGTCCAGGTGAGAAGGGGCCCCTGTCCCAAGGTGAGAAGGGGCCCCTGTCTCCAGGTGAGATGGGTCCCTGTCCCCAGGGGTGATGGGGTCCCTATCCCCAGGGGTGATGGGGTCCCTGTCCCCAGATGAGAAGGGGTCCCTGTCCCCAGGTGAGAAGGGGTCCCTGTTCCCAGGTGAGAAGGGATCCCTGTGTCCAGGTGAGAAGGGGCCCCTGTCCCAAGGTGAGAAGGGGCCCCTGTCTCCAGGTGAGATGGGTCCCTGTCCCTGTCCCCAGGGGTGATGGTGTCCCTGTCCCCAGATGAGAAGGGGTCCCTGTCCCCAGGTTAGATGGGTCCCTGTCCCTTGGTGAGATGGGGTCCCTGTCCATAGGGAAAATGGGGTTCCTGCCCTTACAGGAGATGGGGTCCCCGTCCCAAAGGCAGACCCTGTAATTTTCTGTAAAATGCAATAAGGCCACCCGGAGGCACTCAGTACACAGATGATATACAGAACACTCCACAGAAATGTCATTTCCTGCTTGTGTGATTGGCTCACTGATTTTGCCGGAATTCTACACTAAGAAACAAGTCAGATTTTGGGCATCCCCTGCAGCGAAAAATACATTTTTGGTGAGATATTCCCAATGGGAAATCATGCCTAAAGGGATGCAGACCCTGCAACTTTCTTCCTTAGAGCCCTGCAAGTGCATCAGCTGATTGATAATGATAAAATCACTCCCATACAGGGGCACAGACAGTCATTTCTTCAGAATAACAAAAGGTAGAAATGTGTTCCAATCCTTGCAATGTACATCGATCACTTTGGGGGAAGGGGGGCGTTCTGTAGTCTGAAGAGAGATGGGAGCAATGCTTACTGATAAGAGTACTCCTGTGTGTACGGGAAATTGCACAGATGTCGGCAAGCTGCACATGAAATCGCACTGACCGACGGCTTGGAAATGGCGCTGAAGAAGCACGATTTCAAAGCCGCATTCAGTGTGACCGGGAGCTTAAACGTATGTAAGCGTATGTGAACCCCAATAATGAACGTCTCTTATTTGCTCCCATTGGAAGCGTTTTGGTATATCTATCCGATAAATGCAAAAATAATTGCTGTTGATCCTGCCATAAATCCTGTGATGTTATAAATTCTTCAGATTGTGATCACAGACTGGGGGGAATAGAACAGACTTCCTTCATCAAAAGATATTACAGAGCTGCTACAATATAATACATGTCTGACGGTGGAAGTCTACAGTTCCAAATGGGGCAATGTGCTGAGTTTATACTGACTGTAGCACCACCTTCTGGTATATACTGATCACTGCAGGGAAGACAGGACAACCTGAGGAGGACCACAAGCTATAGTTCCTGAGGTATAAATTGTTGTGTCCCTAATGTTTCTCTATGAGACTAAAGAGACCGGCCTCCTCCAGAAGAAAAAGCTTGTATATAATATTTTATGAATATATGAAAAAACAATTCCTTCTTTCCTCTCATCTTTTTTTTCCTCCCTTCTTTCCTCTCTCCTTTCCCCCTCCTTCCGCTCTCTCTTCCTTCTTTTTCCCTTCTCCTTCATCCTTCCTTTCTCCCTTCCTTATTTTTTCCTCCTTTTTCATCATTCCTCTCTCCCTTTCTTTTTTTTCCTCCTTCCCCTCTCCCTTTTTTACTCCTTTTTTCTTCTCTCCCTTCCCTAATTTTTCCTTCTTTTTTCCAATTTCCTCTCTTCCTTCCTTCTTCTTTCCTCTTTTTTTCCTTCTTTCTCTCCCCCTTCCTTTTTCCTCTTGCACACTTCCTCTCCCTTCCTTCTTTTTTTTCCTCCTTTTTCATCCTTCCTTTCTCCTTTTTCATCCTTTCTTTCTCCCTCCTTTCTGTCTCCCTTTTTTACTCCTTTTTCCTCTCTCCCTTCCTTCCTTCTTCCTTCTTTTTTCCAATTTCCTCTCTTCCTTCCTTCTTTTTTCCTCCTTTTTTCCTTCTTTCTCTCTCCCTTCTTTTTTTCCCCTCCTTTTCCATCCTTCCACTCTCCCTTGCTTCTTTTTTCCTCCTTTTGCATACTTCCTCTTTCTCTTCCTTCTCTTTTTCATCATTCCTTCCTCTCTTCCTTTTTCTTTTCTCCTTTTTCATCTTTCCTCACACCCCTTCTTCTTTTTTCCTCCTCCCTCTCTCCCTTTTTCCAATTTCCTCTCTTCCTTTCTTTTTTTTCCCTCCTTTTTTGATTCTTTCACTCTCCCTTCCTTCTTTGTCTTTTTTCATCCTTCCTCTCTCCCTTCCTTCTTTTTTCTCCGTTTTATCTTCCTTCCTTCTTTTTTCCTTTTTCGTCTTTCCCTTCCTTTTTTCCTCCTTCCTCTCTCCCTTTTTTCCTTCTTCCTCCATTTTTCGCCCTTCCTTCCTCTCTTTTGTTTCTTCCTTTTTTCTTTCTTCCTCTCTCTCTCCCTTCCTTCTTTTTTTTCTTCTTCTCCCTTACTTCTTTATTTTTCTCCTTTTTTCAACCTTCCTCTCTCTCTTCCTTCTTTTTTTTCTCTTTTTTTCCCCATTTCCTCTTTCCCTTTTTTTTTCTCCTTCCACTTTCCCTTTCTTCTTTTTTCCTCTTTTTCCTCCCTCCCTTCCTTCTTTTTCCTCCTTTTTTTTCATTCTTTCTTTCTCCCTTACTTCTTTGTTCCTCCCTTTTTCCTTCTTCCTCTCTCCCTTCGTCCTTTTTTTTTCCTCCTTCCTCTCTCCTTTTTTTCTTTCTTCCTCCTTTTTTCTCCCTTCCTCTCCTTTTTTTTTTCTTCCTTTTTTCCTTCTTTTTTTTCCTTCTTTCTTTCTCCCTTACTTCTTTGTTCCTCCCTTTTTCCTTCTTCCTCTCACCCTTCATCCCTTTTTTTTCCTCCTTCCTCTCTCCTTTTTTTTCTTTCTTCCTCCTTTTTTCTCCCTTCCTTCCTCTCCTTTTTTTTCTTCCTTTTTTCCTTCTTCCTCTCTCCCTTCCTTATTTTTTCCTCCTTCATCTCTTCCTTCCTTCTTTTCCCCCCTTTTTTCCCCTCTCTTTTTTTCTTTCTTTCTCTTTTCCTTCCTTCCTGCCTTTCTTCCTATCTTCCTTCTTTCCTTTTCTTCCCCCTTCTTCCTTTCTTCTATCCACCCTTTGTTTCTGCTTTCCTCCTTTCCCTTCCTGTCTTCACTTCTCTTCCTCCTCACACTGATCTGAGGGGTTCACCATAAGGGGTCCTGTAGTGCATGTTGGGTCCCATTCTAAAGCTGCAATAGGTTCTGATGACTGGAGACAAAAGGAGCTCCAACTTCAGGAAAGTTCCATTCATAGCCCCAGGATATTGTGAAATACAGATGGGGTACTCATCGTGTGTCCCCAGTTTTTAGTGAATCGAGTAGAATATTCCAAACACACGCGTTTCGGCAACCGGCTGTAAGGGTAAGCGGGTGCTGCAGCGACCACCGGCTGGGAAGCAAAGACATTCAAAGCGAAAAGTATTTCATCAGCACCCCGAGGATTTCCAGAACGGCTCAGATACTTTAGTTAGCGATCACATCATAATTACAACAGTGATGTTTCGGGGCACACAGGACCCCTTCATCAGGCATATGACCAACATGCATGATGAAGGGGTCCTGCGTGGCTCCGAAAAATGTTGCGATTGTAACGATGATTGTGAATGATAAATAAAACTTGGGAGCCTTTCTGGAGATCCTCAGTGTGCTGAGGACAGTCTTTGATAAAGGAAATCAGGAAATTGTGTAGGAGGCGTCCATCTTTGAGTTTGTGTTTCGGATTCCAGGAAAAACATCCTCTCCATGTTATGACATCATCCATACTTCTAGGAATTGGGAATGTGATCATATCACAAGTTTATTAGCCAGATTCAGGTAGACGTGCCTAACTTTAGGCAGGCGTAGCGTATCTCATATACGCTACGCCGCCGTAAGTTAGAGAGGCAAGTGCTGTATTCACAAAGCACTTGCGTCCTAAGTTACGGCTGCGTAAATGTGCCGGCGTAAGCGCGCCTAATTCAAATTGTGAAGAGGTGGGCGTGTTTTACAGTGGGTGACCGCGATATTGTGTCAATCTTGCTCCCTTTCTAGGCGAGATTGACCACCTGCGAGCCCCATCGCGGGAGCCAGCGCCGAGCTGGCTTGCCGCGATAGAGACAAATATCGCCTCCCGCCCGCATACCCCGACAACCAACAGCCAGGGTTGTCGGGAAGGGGCCCTGTCTTCATCAACATGGGTCTGGTATGGCAAGTTAGGGTGGCATTGGGCAGGTTGGGGTGGTATAGAGCAAGTTATGGTGGCATAGGGCAGATTGAGGTGGTACAGGACAAGTTAGGGTGGCACGGGGCAAGTTGGGGTGGCATGGGAAAGTTTGGGGTGGTACAGGGCAGGCTGGGGTGGTACAGGGCAGGCTGGGGTGGCACAGGGCAGGCTGGGTGGTACAGGGCAGGCTGGGGGGGTACAGGGCAGGCTGGGGTCGTATAGGGCTGTTTGGGGTGGTACAGTGCAGGCTGGGGTGGCACAGATCAGGCTGGGGTGGTACAGGGCAGACTGGGATTGCACAGGGCAGGCTGGGCATGTCAGCAAAAAAAAAAAAAAAAATACGGGATGGTGTCACCCCTCTAGCCGGTGTCACCCGGTGCGGACCGCACCCCCCCGCACCCCCCTATCAACGCCTCTGAGCACTACATGTTTTTTTTTCACCAATGCCAGATATCTACAGTCAGATAACAGTTCACAGTTCCTCCAGAAGAAAAACAAAATCTGAACATTTGCCCAACCGGAGATTTGAGCTACGAAGCCTTTTCTTGTCGATTGTTTACATATGAATGGCGTAGTAATGATGATCGCTCGGAGTGCTCGCTCGGAGGCATGCAGAAAATGCCAAGACTCCATGTGTAAGGATTAGACCAACACTTGTGCGCCTTCCAACCCCTTCCCCGAGTTTCTCCTTTTGTTGTCAGGCTTGCACACAGCTCCCAGCTCCCCGGTGAAGGGTTTACCGGTATTTCTGCTTTTGCTGCCAGCGCTATTAACTCTCACTTGTCTAAACAGATCATTGTTATCATTAGAAACTGCTTTGGCATTTCAGGACTTGTGCCTGTTGCTCATCAAGCCGCAGCGACGTCATTTGTAACCGTTAATAAAAAAGAAAAAAAAAAACAACAACCAAAAACAAATATTTTTAGAGGAAGTCGGTTAGCGCACCCCGGGGACTTCCTGACCTCCATCAGAACTGTGTACCAGCCCTATCACCACTAAGCTCAAGGCTCACAGCGCTCTCCTGGGCATGCTGGGACTGGTAGTGCTGCTTAACCACTTAAGGACCGGACCAATATGCTGCTAAATGACCCAAGGGGTTTTTACAGTTCGGCACTGCATCGCTTTAACTGACAATTGCGCGGTCGTGCGACGTGGCTCCCAAACAAAATTGGCGTCCTTTTTTCCCCACAAATAGAGCTTTCTTTTGGTGGTATTTGATCACCTCTGCGGTTTTTATTTTTTTGCGCTATAAACAAAAATAGAGCGACAATTTTGAAAAAAAGCAATATTTTTTACTTTTTGCTGTAATAAATATCCCCCAAAAACATATATAAAAAAATATTTTTTCCTCAGTTTAGGCCGATACGTATTCTTCTACCTATTTTTGGTAAAAAAAATCGCAATAAGCGTTTATCGATTGGTTTGCGCAAAATTTATAGCGTTTACAAAATAGGGGATAGTTTTATTTTTTTTTATTTTTTTTACTACTATTGGCGGCGATCAGCGATTTTTTTCGTGACTGCGACATTATGGCGGACACTTCGGACAATTTTGACACATTTTTGGGACCATTGTCATTTTCACAGCAAAAAATGCATTTAAATTGCATTGTTTATTGTGAAAAAATGACAGTTGCAGTTTGGGAGTTAAACACAGGGGGCGCAGAAGGGGTTATGTTTCACCTAGTGTGTGTTTACAACTGTAGGGGGGTGTGGCTGTAGGTCTGACGTCATCGATCGAGTCTCCCTATAAAAGGATCACTCGATCGATACGCCGCCACAGTGAAGCACGGGGAAGCCGCGTTTACATACGGCTCTCCCCGTTCTATAGCTCCGGGGAGCGATCGCGACGGAGCGGCTATAAACGAATAGCCGCGCCGTCGTCCCGGATCGCTCCCCGCAGGAATCCGACCGCCGCATGTAGCGGGGGGGGGGGGGGGTCCTGATTGGACCCCCGACCCACGTCTAGGCAGGGACGTACAGGTACGCCCATCTGCCTGTAAGTGCCATTCTGCCGACGTATATCTACATGTGGCGGTCGGGAAGTGGTTAAAGCAGTAAAAAACAAAAACAAAAGCAAACATTTAATATATTGCAGCTTACCAATTTTTAGATGTGATGGCTGCATTTGTTTTATTTTTTACTATTTCTTACATTTATTTTTATCTGGCAATCCTGCCAGTGAGTCTGGTGTTTTTCAAAAGAGCAAGCTCTCTGTCAGTTACAGGGATGAGACAAACCATTTAGCACCGACGGGTGCTTACAATGATCAGCTTTTATTTATTTATGTAAAACCTTTACATACCTCCCAACCTTTTGAGATGAGAATGAGGGACAGAAAAAGTATGCAGGCATAGGACACACCCCTTGTCACGCCCCCTTAAAGGAGTATTGTACAAAAAAAACAAGATTGTTTAACCACTTAAGGACCGCCTCCTGCACATTACGTTGGCAGAATGGCACGGCTGGGCACAAGCACGTACCTGTACGTCCTCTTTAAGTGCCCAGCCGTGGGTCGCGCGCCCGCGACCCGATCGCCGCTGGAGTCCCGCGATCGGTCCGCGGAGCTGAAGAACGAGGAGAGCCGTGTGTAAACACACCTTCCTCGTTCTTCACTGTGGCAATGTCAGTGATCGTCTGTTCCCTGATATAGGGAAGCACGATCAATGACGTCACACGTCCAGCCCCGCCCCCCAACAGTTAGAAACACAGATGAGGTCACACTTAACCCCTTCAGCGCCCCCTAGTGGTTAACTCCCAAACTGCAATTGTCATTTTCACATTAATCAGTGCATTTTTAATGCATTTTTTGCTGTGAAAATTACAATGGTCCCAAAAATGTGGCAAAATTGTCCGAAGTGTCCGCCATAATGTTGCAGTCACAAAAAAAAATGCTGATCCCGCCATTAGTAGTAAAAAAAAAAATTATTAATAAAAATGCAATAAAACTATCCCCTATTTTGTAAACGCTATAAAATTTGCGCAAACCAATCGATAAACGCTTATTGCGATATTTTTTTACCAAAAATAGCTAGAAGAATACGTATCGGCCTAAACTGAGGAAATTTTTTTTTTTTTATATATTTTTTGGGGATATTTATGGTAGCAAAAAGAAAAAAATATAGAATTTTTTTTCAAAATTGTCGCTCTATTTTTGTTTATAGCGCAAAAAATAAAAACCGCAGAGGTGATCAAATACCACCAAAAGAAAGCTCTATTTGTGGGGGAAAAGGGACGCCAATTTTGTTTGGGAGCCACGTCACACGACCGCGCAATTGTCAGTTAAAGCGACGCAGTGCCGAATCGCAAAAAGGGACCAGGTCCTTTACCTGCATAATGGTCTGGGTCTTAAGTGGTTAAGGTTTGGGTATTGATTTACTCATCTTATATATTTTCCCCAAAAAATTTGATTGTTTTTTACCCTAAAATTTACTTTAGTGTTAGCTTTGCGGTAATATTGTGTAAAATAAAAAATTGGAACTACCACTATTTTATCTTTTAGGGTGTCTGCTTTCAGAAAAGATTCATAGCCAGATTCAGAAAGACTGGCTTAAGTTTGTGCGGGCGTAGCGCATCTCAGATACACTACGCCGCCGTAACGTAGAGAGGCAGGTACCGAATTCACAAAGAACTTGCGTCCTAAATTACAGCGGCGTAGTGTAAATGGGGCGGCGTAAGCCCGCGTAATTCAAAGTAGGTTGTGGGCGTGTTGTATGGTAATGAATCGTGACCCCACGTAAATGACGCGCCTAACGAACGGCGCATGCGCCGTCCGTGGACGTATCCCAGTGCGCATGCTCAAAATCACGTCGCAAATAGTCAATGCTTTCGACGTGAACGTAACCTACGCCCAGCCCCATTCACGTACGACTTACGCAAACGACGTGAAATTCGACGGCTGTTCCGACGTCCATACTTAACATTGGCTGCGCCATCTTTTAGGTGGTTTATCTTTACGCCTGAAAAACGCCTTACGTAAACGGCGTAGCTTACTGCGACGGGCGTACGTACGTACGTACATACGTACGTTCGTGAATAGGCGTATCTTGCTGATTTACATATTCTAGGCGTAAATCAACGTACACGCCCCTAGCGGCCAGCGTAAATTGGCAGCTAAGATACGACGGCGTAGGAGACTTACGCCGGTCGTATCTTAGCAACTGAGAAGCGTATCTCATTTTGAGAATACACTTAAAGATACGACGTCGTAAGTCTTTCTGAATCCGGCTATTAATGTTTGGGGGGGGGGAGGGGCTATATGTGCAAAAAAAAACGCAGAAGGGTTAAGCAGTTCAGCCACCAATGCATTTCACAACCCAAGAAGGTTTTTCTTTTAGAATTGCTCTTACATCTAAAACGCTTTCACTTTCACTTTCACTTTCCATAATGAGGAATTCAGCATTTTGGTAGAATTTTATTTCGGTAGCAGATCTAGAGTAACAGATCTAGAGTAAATCTATTTTCATTTTCTAGGAATTAATTAGTAAGAAAGAAACAAAAATAAAATAAGAACATTTTTGTCTCCGGTTATTTTTTTGTAACATTGTATTCACTTAAAAGAGAAGTATGGACAAAACTTTTCTTTCTTTTTTGGCTGAACTTCTCTTTTGGGTCACATGGGGGATTTTTATTAAAGGAGAACCGCATTGCGTCTGGGAACACCAACCAAAAATGTTATTTCATTCCTTTTTAACCACCGCAGTACCAGGCACTTTTACCCCCTTCCTGCCCAGACCAATTTTCCGCTATCAGCGCTGTCGCATTTTGAATGACAATTGCGCGGACATGCAACGCTGTACCCATATGATATATATATATATATTTTAAATCCCACAAATAGAGCTTTCTTTTGGGGGTATTTGATCACCTCTGCAGTTTTTATTTTTGTTGCGCTACAAATTATAAAAATGACGGAAATTTTGAAAAAAATAATGTTTTTCTTTGTTTCTGTTATAAAATGTTGTAAATACGTTTAGTTTTCTCCTTCACTGATGAGCACTGAGAGGTGGCACTGATGGGTAGCAATGATGGGCACTGATGAGAAGGCACTAATATACAACACTGATAGGCAACACTGATGGACACTGAGAGGTGGCAATGATGGGCACTGATGAGGAGGCATTAATATGCAGCACTGGTGTGCACTGATAGGCGACACTGAGAGGTAGCACTGATGGGTGGCAATGATGGGCCTTGATGGGTGGCACTGATCAGCAATGATAGGCACTAATGGGTACTGATGGGCACTGATGGGTGGCACTGATGGGCAATGATGGGCGGCACTGATGAGGAGGCACTGATAGGCATTACTAATGGGCACTGATTGGCATCCTTTATGGGCACTGATTGGCATCACATGTCGGTACAGGTGGGCACTGATTGGCATTACTGGCAAGCATCACGGGTGGGGTACTGATGGGCATTGCTGATAGGTCTACACTGATTAATAGGCTGATTATCAGCGCAGACCCCCCCTGTCAGGAGACCCACTTATCAGCTCTCCTCTACCCCCGCCTTGTCAGCGCGAATGGAGGAAGGCCGATAAACGGCACTTCCGGGTTACCATGTGATCAGCTGTGATTGGACACAGGTGATCACATGGTAAAGCACCTATGTGTTGGATTGACACCACACCACTGATCGGGTGGGAGCGAACGAGCGGCTTATCCTGCTGGACGTCGTTTGATGCCCAGTCAGGATAACTGATCCCCGCTGCGCCCGTTATTCTGGCCGGGCGGGATGTGTTGTACCAAATACCTTCCACTTCTTAATAATAGAAGTCACTGTGCTTTTAGGCATTGATAAAGCCTTTGATCTTTTTTTGTATCCATCTCCTGACTTGTGCCTGTCCACAACTTTATCCTGGAGATCTTCAAAAGTGCCTTGCCACCCACAGTTGATTGTTTGCTTCAGCTGCTCTACCAGGGACTGAAATGCTCCATGAAAGCTCTTTTCATTCTGAGCTAATCAAAATGACCACATCTGAAAGTAAAATGTATCTGTGTGCCATTGAGAAGGTGACACCTCACTGAGTTTGAAAGTCATTTTTTAGGAAGGGGGATCCTTTTTCCAACTCGGTGATTCTGTTTTTTATTTTTTCTCTGACATGTTGGTGTTATATCTTTAACTTGGATGTTATAAGTTGCACTGAGTAAATACAGCTGGATAAAACAAAAAACGTTTTTGTCTTCATTTAAGGCTGCAAAGCAACAAAATGTGATTATTTTAAGGGGGGGGGTTCGTTTCTATACCCGCTGTATATTATAGGGCCAAACATTACTAGACACTTGATTATCAAACCAATAATGTGCCATTGAGAAGGTGATTAGCTATACCCGACTGAGTTTGCAAGTCATTTTTTAGGAAGGAGGGTGGTCCTTTTTCCAACTCAGTGATTCTGTTTTTTTTTTCCTCTGACATGTTGGTGTTATATATTTCACTTGGATGTTATAAGTTGCACTGAGTAAATACAGCTGGATAAAACAAAAAATGTGTTTGTCTTCATTTAAGGCTGCAAAGCAACAACATTTGATTATTTTAAAGGGGGGGGGTTCTTTTCTATACCCGCTGTATATTATAGGGCCAAACATTACTAGGCACTTAATTATCACACCAATAATGTGCCATTGAGAAGGTGATTAGCTATACCTGACTGAGTTTGCAAGTCATTTTTTAGGTGGGGGGTCCTTTTTCCAACTCTGTGATTCTGTTTTTGATTTTTTTGATTTTTCTTTGACATGTTGGTGTTATATATTTCACTTGGATATTATAAGTTGCACTTATTTTTAGAGGGGGGTGATTCTTTTCTATACCAGCTGTATATTATAGGGGCCAAACGTTACTAGGCACTTAATTATCACACCAATAATGTGCCATTGAGAAGGTGATTAGCTATACCTGACTGAGTTTGCAAGTCATCTTTTAGGGGGGGGGTCCTTTTTCCAACTCAGTGATTCTCTTTTTGACTTGGGGGATGATTCTTTTCTATACCCATTGTATATTATAGGGGCCAAACATTACTAGACACTTGATTATCATACCATTATAGAAGGGGGGCGTAATGGCATAGTTTGTTCGATTATTTTAAAATGCGATTATTTTTATAGTTTTACGTTTTCATTTTTCTCGTCTCAGTTTTGGAAGTGCAGGACTGTTGTTTGCTGTAATCAACCAGAAATAGATCACTATAGCAATGTTGTTTGCTGTCATCAGCCAGAACTAGATCACTATAGCAATGATCCGCGGGGGGGGGGGGGGAGAGTTGTCATTCTCCCACCCCATCCATCGCCTTTAACCAATAGAATGCCAGAAATAATGCCACACAAGTGGTCTGTGAATGTCCACATATTGGGGAAGGAAAATGTACTTGGATTCGGCTTCTAGAAATATATTTCCAAGAAAACGTTAGAAAAAAGAGCTTGGTATTTTGGACAGCTATTTTATCTAAGAGATATTCCCAAAACATGGCCTGTTGGGGGTACTTGAGGACAGGGTTGAGTACCCCTTAAAGCGGAGGTTCACCCTAAAAACATGTATATAACATTACATTCTGCATACTTCCAAAATTTACAGTATGCTGTTTGTTTTTTATTTTTTTGCTGTACATACCGTATTATTGATATTTTTCACCCGGCTTCGAGGTGCTCACTCCCGCGGGAGTAGGCGTTCCTATGCAGAGGCGCAGTGTCATGTGGGACTTCGCCCAGAAGATTGACGTCTTGAGAAAAACTTCCCCCCGGCGGATAAGGCGCTTCACGAGTTTCCGAAAGTAGCCGAACTGCGAGTCGGCTCTATACGGCGCCTGCGCAGTCAGCTCTACACGGCTCCTAGTCGGTGCGCAGGCGCCGTATAGAGCCGACTCGCAGTTCGGCTACTTTCGGAAACTCGTGGCGCACCTTATCCGCCGGGGGGGGGGGAGTTTTTCTCAAGACGTCAATCATCTGGGCGAAGTCCCTCATGACACTGCGCCTCTGCATAGGAACGCCTACTCCCGCGGGAGTGAGCACCCGGAAGCCGGGTGGAAAATAACAATAATACGGTATGTATAGCAGAAAAACAAAAACAAACAGCATACTGTAAATGTTGGAAGTATGCAGAATGTTATATACATGTTTCTAGGGTGAACCTCCGCTTTAATACTTATATTGATACGTAGTTATAGTATCATCTTAGTTTACATATAGAGAGAACACAGAGAGAAGAGACACCCAGACTGTACCTGAGACGGCTGCAGCCAGCAATGTGATGAGAAAAAACAAACGGGGGTGCTCCATTGTCATCATCACTCTCTTGCATCTCCCTCTGTCTCTGACTGTCTCATTGTGTCTCTGACCCTATCGCACGGTCTCCGACTTGCTGGGTTTCAAATACTCGTCTCTCGCTTCCTGTTTGTTGCAATGCAGTCTGATGATCATGTGCTCTGTGTCTAAAGGAAATAGGGAGTTTTTGTATGCATTAAAGCAGCAGCATAGTGTGTTAGGGGAGAGACAGAGCGAGAGCAAGAGAGAGAGAGAGACAGAGAAAGAGAGAGAGAGAGACGGAGAAAGAGAGAGAGAGACGGAGAAAGAGAGACGGAGAAAGAGAGACAGAGACGGAGAAAGAGAGACAGAGAGGGAGAGGGGCGGAGAAAGAGAAAGATCGAGAAACAGAGAGAGAGAAGAATGAGGATGGGTGGAGAAGGGAGATGGTAAGGGGAGAGAGGGAACAAAAGGGGTAAGAGAGAGAGAGAGAGGGATTAGGGCGACAGAGAGATCAAAAGGGTGAGGGGTTGGAGAGACAGAGGGAGTGAGATACATAGCGCTAAAAGGAAAGGGTGGGGAAGAGAGGGTAAAGGAGAGAGAGAGTAAAAAGAGGAAGAAAGAAAAAAGAGAGCAGAAAGAAAGGAGGGAAAGAGAGAGAGAAACAGAAAGATAAAAAAAGGGAGAGGGGAGAGAGAGAGAGGGATTAGGGCAACAGAGAGATCAAAAGGGTGAGGGGTTGGAGAGACAGAGGGAGTGAGATACATAGCGCTAAAAGGAAAGGGTGGGGAAGAGAGGGTAAAGGAGAGAGAGAGTAAAAAGAGGAAGAAAGAAAAAGAAAGAGAGAGAAAAAAAGAAAGAAAGGAGGGAAAGAGAGAGAGAAACAAAGATAAAAAAAGGGAAAGGGGGGGAGAGAAAGAGAAAAAAAGAAAGAAAGAAGAAAAAAGAAAGAAAGAGAAAACGAAAGAAAGAAAAAAGAAAGGAGTGAAAAAGAGAGAGAAAAAGAGACAAGAAAGAAAGAAATAGAAAAAGAGAGAGAAAAAAAAAGAGAAAGGGAAACAAAGAAAATAAGGAGGGAAAGAGAGAGAAAAAAAGAGACAGAAAGAGAAAAAGAGAGAGAGAGAGAAAGAAAGAAAGAAAGAACGAAAGGAGGAAAGAAAGGAGGAAAAGAGAGACAGAAACAAGAGAAAGAGAAAAAGGAAGAGAAAAAGAAAGGAAGAGAAAAAGAAAGAAAGAGAAAAAAAAGAGAGAGAAAAAGAAAGAGAGAGAAATAAAAAGACAGAAAGAAAGCAAAAAAGATAGAAAGAAAGAAAAGGAAAAAGAGGAAGGAAATTACAAAGTGAGATAATAGGCAGATAAAGAGAAAGAGACTAGTCAAACAATAGAAAGAGGAGAGGGAAGGGGAGCAAGTTAGAATATAAGTGAGAGAGCGATAAGGACCAAGAGGGGAGTCGGGGGGTGAATATTGGGGAGACTGATAAATGAGGGTAGTGGGATAGTGCATGGGATAGACACAACCAAGATGATATTTACCAATACTGATTGAGAGAAAATAACTATAAAACCAGACAGACTTTGACATGTATGGTGTACACACCAATATCTAGCACCAAGGATGGAGAGACTCTTCATATATCTGGCTCTGGTTTCAGCAGCTACAGGTAAGTCCGCTCTTCCGCCTCTCACTAGACTTCTCATAGGGATCATAGGGATGTGTAGAGAAGCAACCAACCAAATTTCAGCTTTACTTTTGATAGAGCAGATTTGAGAAAGCTGCTAAGTAGAGACGAGGTTCAGGTTCGCTGCTACCATGGGTTCAAGGCAAACCCCGCTTGTCCGAAGTTTGCAGCTCCAGCAAATTTATGAAATTTGACAAACTAAATTTGTAACCATAATGCATTGCATGGCCTTTGAACATAGGCCAGACGGCTTAGAAGGACTAATACTGGGGACTTTGTTATATGTAAACGTCCTCACTTTAAGGGGTGGGCTCCCAGCATCCATTTATCAGTGTTTATTGAAATAGTTTAGGAAGAGCAACTTTTCTGTGGATTTTGGTCTGAAGGGCCTTGGCCGTGAACTTGTTCTGCATACACAACAGCCAACATTCACCAAACCACGTGGTTCTTCAGCTCTTTACCACCACCCTTTGGGCAACTCCTGCTATTGTTGTCTGATGTTTAGCATTGTTTCAGAGCATGCGTGTTTGTACTTTGGATTTGAGTTGGATGGACTTTCGTACACACGATCGGATAATCCGACGTAACAGATTTATTGCCCAACAATTGGTGAGCGTGAACAGCCAACTTTTGTTGTCGTGAATTAGGCCAACAATTGTCTGAAGGTGTATACACACGGTCGGATTATCGGACACAACACGTCCGTCAGACAAATATGGCCATAAAGTTGGATCGCGTGTACGAGGCCTAAGAGTTTCTATACTTTGCTACATTGCGCTAAATTAAGCCTACCATGCACTGATCAAACTTCAGCCAATTTCTGATGATCGGACTGAAATTTGAGCTGTGAGCGGCCCTGTCAGCACCCTGTCACCTGAGAACCTTTGATCCAAAATTTGAAGGTGCCAGGAAGATACTTTGTAATAGATTAATTAATTTCCTGCCACAATTTCTCAGAGCGAAACCCATTCTGCCACTTGTCCAAATTATATGGTGAAATGTGCAATCCAGACAAAAAGATTTACATCTCACCTTTCCAGCTTCTCAGCTCAACAGAGGGGGCTATGGCACACACAGCTTCCTTTTATTAAATGCATAGAATCACAAATACATGCATTTGATTGGTTAGCTTACACATCTCCCAGCCCCCTTACCCACCCCCCTGTGTGGCTTGTCCTTAGCATGAAGCCCTCATTGGTCAGTTCATATAGGGATGGTTTCCTGTTCCAAGTTCTTCTTGGAAATCCATTCTTGGGCATGCACACACCCTTGTGAAACCACGTGTCATAAAGAGTCCATTGTCAGCTCAGCAAGTTTCCTTCCAAGCGTCACACAAGCTTTCAGGAGATCCGAGTGAAAAGGAGGGGGAGGGGAAGGCTTTCCTGTTACAATTTGAAGTGAAGCTATTTAGGAATACAGAGTAGGAAGAAGGTCTGAACAGATTTGTAACATGAGGGGAAAATGGAGGATGACAGCATCTGCTCTTAATAATAATCCTTTGTATTTTCAATGCTGAGTTCATTACTTTAAAACAATATCTGATATAAAATCCTCAAGGAAAATAAGCAGTATTGATCATTCCCATACATACATATGCATAATGTGTATAAAAACAAATAAACAGTATAAGGAATATAGGAAAGAGAAACATTTCAGCGATTCTAATAATAAAAAGAATTAGCCTAATTTGAAAATAGGAATTTTAGAATCATCCACCACAACTTCTTGGCTGAACAGTGACTACAGCCAATCGGCTGCAGTCACTGTTTTATTGCGCCCACATTCTGATAGTTCCCGACACTGGCTATAAGAATCCGATAGCCTCAGTGGGAGAGATTAGTCCACCTGTCTTTATCTTGGATGGAGAAATCTGTTCTGTAAATTCTAATATGCGCCATTTTTTTTCCTAGTCCTCCTTTCTGCAGGAGGAAGATTTTGGTCATAGACAAACATACCTCCTTTCAGATATTGAGGATGAGGAAGATAGCACCATGACCATGGAGGTAGAGGACCTCAGGCAGGGAGTAGTATGAGGCAGTGATTTTCCATGAGTAGCATGTAGGCAGGTGTAGTTTGGCCTCCCTGCACAGGTGGCGCTGACAGCACCACCAAGCAAGTAGGGTGACGAACAGGAGGAACTCCTGTTCCTTGTAGGCCTCCATAGGGGTCATCAGGTGGGCAGCTGTCCAATTGGACATTGTTGCCCTGAATGACCCCACGACCCATCTATGGTGAGGACAATGCTTAAAAAAGCACTAACTCCCTGCAGTTGGTGCGCATTGTGTGTGAGGCTGGGACAGGAACCTGCTGGTTAGGAAGAGTTTACCTAGCGCAGGGGGAAGTTCCAGTGGAAGCGGGACAGAGTATGGAATGGTCGCCAGTTCATCAGTGTGGAGCCTTTCACTACAACTTATAGTTGCATCATTGCCTGCAAGCTGCCTCCTCCATCATTTTTTAAGCATGTCATTAGAGCCAGAGGCTCTAATTGGCTTAAAAAAAGGGTGGGCTCAGTTATGTGACAGTCAGTAAGCGGGAGGTGCGCAATTGGCTGAGGGGAGAAGCGATCATATTGGCCAGTACCGCGGGCGGGGGAAATGTATGGGGAGATCTGGACGGTCGTCGTCATTGGAGCATCAGAGCGACCGCATTAGTACCACCCACGGGGGGGGGTTTTCGGGGTCGGGTGGTCTGATTGCCACCGCCATAGGGGCTTTGGTTTTTTTTTTACGCCCCCCACCAGCTGGAGCACCAGCCACTACTGCTTCTGGGTATCCAATTACCGGGTCTTCACACACAAGAAGTTTACTGCAAAGTTGGCTCAGGTAATGATGAGGAAGTGGTGGATGAGGTCGCAGACCATGGGTGCCACTAAGTGGAGAGAAGGAAAGTTCTGAGGGAGAGGCATTACATCAGCAAGGGAGAGTTTTGTCCAGAGCCAGCTTG
This sequence comes from Rana temporaria, assembly GCF_905171775.1. Classification (NCBI taxonomy): domain Eukaryota; kingdom Metazoa; phylum Chordata; class Amphibia; order Anura; family Ranidae; genus Rana; species Rana temporaria. Next base: position 170,618,087 of record NC_053497.1, read on the forward strand.
CAGAGGACTTAAGGGAACGGCCATCCTAACCCACCTGGCAGCACTGCCCCACCAATACTGCTATCCGCAGGGCCATTTTTACATTGTGGACTTATTGTAGTATCTGCTGCTGACAGCAAAGTTGTGGTCTGTAGCCTCTTCCTACAGCGTATCAGCCATAGTAAAAGTACAATTAGCCATCTGGGTATTGCATCATGAGAAAACACATGACTCTGAACCACAGAGCTCGTTGGGAGCCGCACCTCAAGACAAGTCACAAGCAAAAGACATGCACTCCCCCCCTCATCATCCCTCACTTTCTACATCTCCCCCTTCCACAACATTCTCTGTCACATCTGCAATCTCTAATGACAGGGAACTAAAGAAGAATAGGGCGCTTCTGCCAAAAACCTCCTTCCAATGAGCTGTATCAGGGATTCATCATGGGGGAGATGTATAAAGACTGGAATGGCACTGGAGCAGCACTTTGGTGAGCAGAAGCAGGGGGTGTGTTGGGTGTGCCTGGGCCGATAAGCAGGGCCGTTTGAAGGAATTTGGGGCCCCAAGCAAAATGGGGGCCCCAAGCACCCCCCCTCCGCATGCAAAGCCTACGTTAGCGCTACACTCATTTTTTAAACCCATGTTCTTACTCCCCCCCCCCCCTTGTCCCTATGTGTTTCTAATCTCACCTCCACATCTTCCCTGTAGGCTGCCGCTGTAGCGTGGCTGAGCTCCTCTTCCTCTTGTCAGTCCGGTGTTCTATCATTATGGGTCCCCAGCCCCCTATCAGATAGTGCCTGGGCCAGGCCGGGTACCGCGCGGTACAGGAGATTCAGTTTCCTGTGTTCCCGGCCGGACTGAAGTCCTTCCTGTCAGTCCAGCCGGGAACAGGAAACAAAATCTCCTGTACCGCGCGCGGTACCCGGCCAGACTGACAGGACTCCAGGAGGAAGGAAGAGGAGCTCGGCCACGCTACAAGTTGGGGGCCCCAGGCCAGCTTGGGGCCCCAAGCAATTGTTTGTTTTGCCTGTCCTGTAGCGACGGGCCTGCCTGCTGTAGGGGGAGGAACAAAAGGATCGGTATCTGCAATAAAGCAGTACAGCCTGCCCGCTTGTACCAGGCCCATTAGTTCAAATGGGGGGTCCTGGGACGAGGACTGGCTGTACTGCTTTATTGCAGATACCGATCCTTTTGTTCCTCCCCTACAGCACTGTCAGCTTCTCCTCTTCTTCCTCTCCCCGGGAGTGCTGCTCTTCCATCTTGTCCTCAGTTTTCTTTGTCAGTAAGGACATCAGGAGTCAGTGTAGAACCCTGACATTTCACCAAAGGTCCCCAAAAGGGCAAATAAAAAATTAAATAATAAATTTAAAATGTAAAAAGAAAAATGTAAACCCCCCCCCCCCAAAAAAAAAAAAAAAATTAAGGACTCGTTAACGTGTGCTTTGCATCGTGTAATTTCTGCCATGGTTGCGAAACATAACAAAGTGGCTGTGACATGTGTACACCCCTAGCCACTTCCCCTGTTGTGGTGTTTGAGCTTTGGGGTCAGGGCCAGGACAAGGGGTGAGCAGGAGGGCCGGCTTCCCTGGGGACTGTGGTATCATGTGAGGTGGGCACTTTGAGGAGATGGGGGAGGAGATTTATGTTGGTAGGGGGAATCTGGAGGGAGGGCGGCAGTTCTAGGAGGGGAAATTTTGGGGGGAAGGGGTGCTAGTGGTGGTGATTTAGGGAGATTTGTGTTTCGGGGGGAGGGGTTAGAGGATTTTTGCTTGGAGGGGGAATTTAGAGGGCTTGTGATTGAAGAGGTCATATAGTAGCGAGGGGAGGGGAAATAGAAATATATATGTTTTTGTAGGGGGGGTGGTATTTGTGCTAGGAGGGAACATTTTTGGGGGGGGGGGGGTTTGTGCTAGGAGGGGTGATTTTGTTATTTTTTTTTTTTTTGGGGGGGGGGGGTTGTGCTGATGGGGAGCAAAGATGTGTACTAGGAGTAGGGATTTCAGCAAGGGGGACAATTTCTACTGGGAGGAGAGGGGAGGTGTGCTTAGGGTGTAAGCATGCAGATAAGTGCTCAATTTTTTGGGGGCGGGGGGGTTTGCTGACACATAATCTTGAGGGGGGGGCGTAGTTTGCCATGCTCGCCCTGGGAGCTACATAACGGCCATACTTAACATTGGTACGCCGCACTTACGCCACCATATAGCAGGGGTAACTATACGCCGGGAAAAGCCTAACGTAAACAGCGTAACTGTACTGCGTCGGCCGGGCGTACGTTCGTGAATTCGCGTATCTAGCTGATTTACATATTACGACGCGTAAATCAGCGTACACGCCCCTAGCGGTCAGCGTAAATATGCAGTTACGATCTGACGGCGTAAGAGACTTACGCCTGTCGGATCTAAGGGAAATCTATGCGTAACTGATTCTAAGAATCAGGCGCATAGATACGACGGCGCGACTCAGAGATACGACGGCGTATCTGGAGATACGCCGTCGTATCTCTTTTGAGAATCTGGCCCACACTTTTCACATAATTATTTGTAAATAATGTTGAAAACCATTTATAATTTTCCTTCCACTTCACAATTATGGGCCACTGTGTTGGTCTATAACATAAAATCCCAATAAAATACATTTAAATTTTTAGGTGTAACGTGACAAAATATGGAAAATATCAAAGGGTATGAATACGTTTTCAAGGCACTGTGTGTATATATATTTATATGTGTGTGTGTATATATATATCCAGGGCAGGACTTAGGGTGGTGGGGGCCCCTGGGCTTAATAATCGAAGGGGGCCCCTGGAGTAGAGAAGCGGGGGGGGGTGGGTTGTTACCGCCGACCGATCATAGTTGTTGAGGGGGGGGCTGGATCCGCCGACCTGTCTCGAAGTTGTTGGTGAGCGGGGGGGCAGTAATTTTGGGGCCCCTTACACAGCTGCAGTGAAGGGGCCCCCCTAAAGCATCGAAGTTGTTAAGTTGTTGGGCGGGGGGTGCATCCATCCGCCGGAGTTGTTGAGCGGGGGGGGTGCCGAAATTGCAGCGAATCGGGGATTGCCGCAAAATTGCGGGAGGGGGTTGCTGCGATTGCTGCGAAATTGCAGGAGGGGGTTGCCGTGATTTCTGCGAATGGGGGATTGCCGCAAAATTGCGGGAGGAGATTTCCGCAAAATTGCGAGAGGGGGTTGCCGCGTTTGCTGAGAACGGGGGGTTGCCGTGATTGAGCCCGGGGCCCCTATTGGATTACACAGGTATCTGTTCCCTCCTCCCCCCTGAAAGGTGCCAAATGTGACACCGGAGGGGGGAGGTATCCAAAAAGCGCAAGTTCCATTTTTGGGTGGAACTACATGTAACGGTATGGCCCGTGGGACCCAGAGGCTCTTGAAGGATGCGGGGTACTTCTGTTTCAGCTTCACCAAGGACTCTTGGGTCTAGGGTCATCCTATGTCCACTAGGGGCATAGGATGACTGAGAAATGATATCTTGAATTACATGAGATGGGACAGAAAGGATAAATCACAATGTATTGCAGGATATCTTGAAAGGTGGTTAATTCTGAACCCAACAGGTCAATAATAGTGTGATTCATTCAATTTGGGGACACATTACTGTTAAGGTGTTAATTAAGTCTGGCTCCTAAGATATTTCATTGTGTGATGCTAATTAACACTGTATTGTGTGAAAGTTCTATTGATGCTAATATGTGTTGTGAGTTAGCACACTCTAAAGGTCAGACGTCTGACTTATGTTTACTAAAGGAACGTGTATTGTGTAGCACGTGAGAATAGCTTATCGCGGAGTCAGAATGTCTGTCTAAGATGTGGATTAAGGGGGACTCGTTAGTACCCATTGTATGATGTTGTGGGCGGAGTGTGTCATTGTCCCTTTGATTACTGCAGCATGCTTTTTACTGTATAAAAAGAGCCTGAGTATGTCATTAAAAGAGCTATTCGTTTGGAACCAGAGAACAGAGCTGTTTGTCTCGTTTTCTTGGGGAAATCCAATGGGTTCTGTCTGCTGGATTGTTGAGTGTCGGAAGCTCTCGTGGGTTGGTGGAATGGAATATCGTAACGGCGTTAACCCCTGACCGTTACACTCCACTTTAAAGTGTAATTGAACAAGCTGATGTTAGAAGCTGATTGGCTACCATGCACAACTGCACCACATTTTGCATTCTCCAGCTTTAGTAAATCAACCGCATAGTGCTCTTACTTGAAACAAATACACACTATATGCTTTGTTCCTATTTAATGTCTGAGGTTTACAACCGCTTTAAAAAAAAATTCAGAATGTTATTCTGTACATCTATGTTAGTGAAAGTACTAGCTAGGAAAATCTGTCAATAGATAAACACAGAGGCCGCCATTACTGGCCCCTTGCTCTGAAAACCATGCTAGCTTACGACCATCTTGACCCTCTTGCTTTGAATCCTTATGCAGATGAGTCCTTCCATCTTTCAACTGACTTTATATATCTCTATCCCTTTTTTCCATTTCCAGCAAAGTTTCATATTCAAACTCAGCAGAAACTCCTGGTGGCAGAGGTGGGATCGGACGTTATCTTGCCCTGCACTGTAACCCCACCATCGCCTGCCGTTGGCCTGGAGGTGCGTTGGTTTCGTGACCTTTACCACAATGTCGCCTTCCTGCTCAAAGATGGCAACGAAGACCGCCAGCAACAGAGTCCAGATTATCGCGGGCGGGCCTTTATGCTGGCCGGACCAGACAAAGGAGACCTGTCACTTAGTCTGCGCCAGGTCTGCCTCTCCGATGCAGGCGAATATCACTGCTTTGTGGAGAACACCACGGCCAACAGCGATGAAGAGGGAATCATGACGCTCAGTGTTGTGGGTTAGTCTGACCAAAATGTGTTACTTTTTTACCCATTAGCATGTGGACATCGCTGTATTGAGCCTTTGCTTCTTTGCACTGGCTCTGCATGTAGTGCACCCCTAAACTATGCACTCTGTAACCCCCCCGCCAGAATTCTGCACTCTGTTTGTGATGCACTCCTGGTATTTAATGCCCCTCTAAGACCCTTCTACTGTTAGCAATTTGACCACACCACTTTTGATGCGGTTTCAAGGGTGTGTGTGTGTGGGGGCCGTTGGAGGGTCATGATTGAGTTCCTGCACCTAATTTCTGAGATAAAAAAGTTCTGGCTAAAAATATTGTTTTGCCTTGAATCTTTCAAATCTGAATAGAATTCTGCAAACTTGAATGTTACAACTGACACTTTTATATGTACTGTACGTATTAATTTAAAGGATAACTGTTTCTTTGGTATAAGTTGTTCTTTAGAGCCCTTTCGTGCTGCCAGCGCCCGAAAAACGCTGGAAAAATGCTGCTAAAACAAGCGGCGCTGTACCAGTGTTTTTCGAGCGCTAGCAGGGCGCTTTTAACCCCCCGCTAGTGGCCAAATAAAGGGTACAAAGCACTGCTGCCAAGGCTTGTTTCAGAAAGGTCATCCAACCCAATGAGCACAGTGGTCTTATTCCCTCCTATGGGGAAAGCCATACTCTGCAAGATTGCTGGAGGTGCTATGAGTATGGCTCCCCATAGGAATGAATAGGGCCATGGCTTGGATGTGCAGGATACAAAGTACCAAGGAAAGATGTTTTCTAAAGAAAGACTGGGCAAGGCCACACAGCGGAGACTGATGGAATGGGGACAGAGGCAAGTATAAGACCAGGTGGGCAGCACAAAGGGAGGTGGGACCAAGTCTAATGCCGCATACACACGATCGGAAATTCCAACAAGAAAAGTTTGATGTGAGCTTTTGGTCGGAAATTCCGACCGCGTGTAGGCTCCATCTGACTTTTTCTGTCGGAATTTCCGACAGCAAAAATTTGAGAGCTGGTTCTCAAATTTTCCGACGGGAAAAGTTCTTGTCGGAAATTCCGATCGTCTGTATGCTTGACGCATGCTCTGAATCATTGAACTTAATTTTTCTTGGCTTGTCATAGTGTTGTACGTCACCGCGTTCTTGATGGTTGGAATTTTGTGTGACCGTGCAACACAAGTTTGAGTCAAAATTCAGTCGGAAAAAAAAATCCAAGATTTTCTTGTCAAAATTTCCGATCGTGTGTACGCGGCTTTAAAGGACAACTTGTGGTAAAGTTACAATTGTCCTTTAAAACTCAACTCCTGGATCAGCACCCTCACCCAAATCATTGCCCTTGAGTCCCCACCCCAAACAATATGTTATGTTATATTTTATATAAAATATAAACGGTTGGAAGAGAAGAAAGAAGGAAGAAAAGATGGATGGAAGGAAGGAATGGGAAGAACACAAAGGAAGGAAGGATGAGAGGAAGGAAGGAAAGAATGAAAGAAAAAGGGAGGGAAAAAGCAGGGAAACAAGTAAGGGAATGAAGGTAGGAAGGAAGGAATGAATGGTATGGGAAGAACAAAAAGGAAGGAAGGAATGGGAAGAACAAAAAGGAAGGAAGGACGTGAGGAAGGAAGAAAAAGGGAGGAAAAAGGCAGGGAAACAAGTAAGGGAATGAAGGTAGGAAGGAAGGAATGGTTTGGGAAGAACAAAAAGGAAGGAAGGACGTGAGGAAGGAAAGAATGGAAGAAAAATTTAGGAAAAAGGCAGGGAAACATGTAAGGGAATGAAGGTAGGAAGGAAAGAAATGAATGGTATGGGAAGAACAAAAAGGAAGGAAGGACGTGAGGAAGGAAGGAAAGAATGAAAGAAAAATTTAGGAAAAAGGCAGGGAAAACGAGTAAGGGAATTAAGGTAGGAAGGAAGGACGTGAGGAAGGAAGGAAAGAATGAAAGAAAAACTTAGGAAAAAGGCAGGGAAAACGAGTAAGGGAATTAAGGTAGGAAGGAAATAAATGAATGGTATGGGAAAAACAAAAAGGAAGGAAGGAATGGGAAGAACAAAAAGGAAGGAAGGACGTGAGGAAGGAAAGAAAAATTTAGGAAAAAGGCAGGGAAACAAGTAAGGGAATGAAGGTAGGAAGGAAGGAATGGTTTGGGAAGAACAAAAAGGAAGGAAGGACGTAAGGAAGGAAAGAATGGAAGAAAAATTTAGGGAAAAGGCAGGGAAACATGTAAGGGAATAAAGGTAGGAAGGAAGGAATGAATGGCATGGGAAGAACAAAAAGGAAGGAAGGACGTGAGGAAGGAAGGAAAGAATGAAAGAAAAATTTAGGAAAAAGGCAGGGAAACAAGTAAGGGAATGAAGGTAGGAAGAAAAGAAATGAATGGTATGGGAAGAACAAAAAGGAAGGAAGGACGTGAGGAAGGAAGGAAAGAATGAAAGAAAAATTTAGGAAAAAGGCAGGGAAACGAGTAAGGGAATTAAGGTAGAAAGGAAGAAATGGTATGGGAAGAACAAAAAGGAAGGAAGGACGTTAGGAAGGAAGGAAAGAATGAAAGAAAAATTTAGGAAAAAGGCAGGGAAACAAGTAAGGGAATGAAGGTTGGAAGGAATGAATGGTATGGGAAGAACAAAAAGGAAGGAAGGACGTTAGGAAGGAAGGAAAGAATGAAAGAAAAATTTAGGAAAACGGCAGGGAAACAAGTAAGGGAATGAAGGTAGAAAGGAAGAAATGGTATGGGAAGAACGAAAGAGGAAGGAAGGAAAAATTATGGGAGGAAGCAAGAAAAAGTAAGCCAGGAAGGATGAAATGGGGAAGGAAGGAAAAATAAAAAATGGGATGGTAAGAACGAAAGAGGAAGGAAGGGAGGAAGGAAGGTGAAAAGTAAGTCAGCAAAAGAGGAAGGAAGGATGGCATGGTATGGGAAGAATTAAAGAGGAAGGAAGTGAGGAAGGAAGGAAGGAAAGAAATGGAGGCATTTTATGGAACAAATTAAAGAGTAGGAAGGAATGAGGAAGGAAGGAAGGAAAAAATTAAAGAAAAAGGAAGGAAGGAAGGAGAGAGAGAGAGAGAGAGAGAGAGAGAGAGAGAGAGAGAAACTTTATTGATAGAAATAATTGCTACCCTTTTGGCCATATGATAAAATGAGGGATGTCTGTAGCCACGTGTATCTAGAGAAAGACAGCCATGACAGTTGCTTAAGGCAGTAAAGAGATGGCATGAAATATCCGGCTTGCAACAAAGATATTGAAAATGTCTCTGAGGCGAGAAGTGTGGCAGACAATGGATTCAGACTCATGTCTACTATATTTATGACATCTTAGGTTTTTTACATCATGGAAAAAGAAAGTCTCATACCGGAATCTGCTCCAACTTGGCTAATTTTAGGTTACGCATGAAATACTCAAAGAACAAGGCACTATTACTAATTCTGGGTCCAAAAAAATTATCTGTAGAGTTAAATTTCTTGTAAGAATGATAACGTCACTCATGTTCTCCATTGGTCAGTCTGACGCCATCTTGTTTCTTGTAGGTTTGGGGACTCCGCCTCTTATAGCAGTTGCTCTGCAGGGCAGTTCTGTTGTTCTCTCATGTTCCTCGGAGGAGTGGTTTCCAGAGCCAACCATGTTCTGGGCGATGGGAAATGGGGAACCATTACCAGTGAATCACAGCATAAAGAAATCGTCCAATGGATTTTTCCATGTTCATAGCAACATTCATCTTCAAGATGCCTCAGGCGGGCATGTCTACTGCGGACTACAACATCCTGTGACAAAGACAGAATCTGGCGTTTATGTGTCAGTTTCAGGTTGGTGTCTTAGGGCCATTGCCAGATTCAGCACCTTAGATCTCAATCTTAAAATATAACCAAAATTCTTTTGCGCTCGGTTTTGTGTTTGTTGTGAACCTGGAAGTTAGCTGTTATTGCTGGGCCAATGACAGGCATAGATACTTCTGACATCATTGACCTAATATGGCCGCATGGCCATAGTATGTTAATCAGATTGACCTACCATGGCCATGTGACCATTTTACATCTATGATGTCATGATCGTCCCTGCCCCTTTGTGTACATGAGCTGGATATCAGGACTGGACGGGCCAGATTCACATAGAATTACGCCGGCGTATCAGCAGATACTCCGACGTAACTCTGAATCTAAGCCGTCGTATGTTTAAGTGTATTCTCAAAATGAGATACACTTAAACATGCCTAAGATACGACGGCCAGCGCCGTCGTATCTTAGGGTGCAATATCTATGCTGACCGCTAGGTGGCGCTTCCAATGCGGTCGGCGTAGAATATGCGAATGACTAGTTACGCTGATTCACGAACGTACGCTTGCCCGTCGTAGTGAATTTACGTTGTTTTTGTAAGAGATACGCGGCGTAAAGATAAACATGCCCCCTAGGTGGCGTATCCAATGTTATGTATGGCCGTCATTCCCGCATCGCAATTTGAAAATTTTACGTTGTTTGCGTAAGTCGTCTGTGAATGGCGCTGGACGCCATTTACGTTAACGTCGAAACCAATGATGTACTTGCGACGTAATTTCGCGCAATGCACGGCGGGAAATTTCGAGACGGAGCATGCACAGTATGATCGGCGCGGGAACGCGTCTAATTTAAATGATCCACGCCCCCTACCTGGATCATTTGAATTAGGCGGGCTTGCGCCGGTGGACTTTACGCTACGCCGCCGCAAGTTTACAGGCAAGTGCTTTGTGAATCAAGCACTTGCCGGTAAAACTTGCGGCGGTGTAACGTAAAGGAGATACGTTACGCCGCCGCAGTTCTACGAGAATCTGGCCCAATATCTCCAACCCACTGCTCATTGACCCAGCAATGACAGATAGCTTTTAGGTTCAACTGAACTTGGGTTTGGACCAAACCTAAGTCTGAACCCAAGCTCATCACTATTCTCCAGCCATTATCTTACCTCCCCTACCTTTTACCCCCTCCAAGTGCTAAGATTAGTTAAGAAAGTTAGTTAAGAACCTAAACCAAAAGCCACGTTTACTTACCTGAATATTCTGATAGTCCCGAGTCTTCTGTTACCTGGACTGCATAGTGGGAGAGGTTCCTTCTTCAGGTGTCCTTCCCATTGGCTATAAAATGGTAGGGTCCTCTCAGGTTTTGGAAGATTGTAACAGAGGGCCAGATTCTTAAACGAGATACGACGGTGTATCTCCAGATACGCCGTTGTATCTCTAAGTTGCGTCGTATCCATGCGCCTGATTCTTAGAATCAGTTACGCATAGATTTCCCGTAGATCTGACTGGCGTAACTGTTACACGGTCGTATCGTAAATGCATATTTACGCTGGCCGCTAGGTGGCGCTTCCGTCGAATTCCGCGTCGAGTATGCAAATTAGCTAGATACGCGAATTCCCGAACGTACGCCCGGCCGACGCAGTAAAGTTACGCCGTTTACGTTAGGCTTTTCCCGGGGTATAGTTACCCCTGCTATATGGTGGCGTAAGTGCGCCGTACCAATGTTAAGTATGCCGTCGTTCCTGCGTTGAAATTTGAAAAAGTTACGTCGTTTGCGTAAGTCGTCCGTGAATGGGGCTGGACGTCATTTACGTTCACGTCTAAACCAATGACGTCCTTGCGGCGTACTTTGGAGCAATGCACACTGGGAAATTCCACGGACGGCGCATGCGCCATTCGGGAAAAACGTCAATCACGTCGGGTCACAGTACATTTACATAAAACACGCCCCCCCTGATCCAAATTTGAATTAGGCGGGCTTACGCCGGCCGATTTACGCTTCCCGTGTTTCCCGGAGCAAGTGCTTTGAGAATACAGCACTTGCCCGTCTAAGTTGCGGAGGCGTAACGTAAATCGGATACGTTACGCCGCCGCAATGATACGCGGTTCTATGTGAATCTAGCCCAAAGTGATTATGTCACAACAAGGGACTCTGAACTCTAAGTTAAAATAGTTTTAAAAGCTTCACATGTTTTCCTTAAAGGGGTTGTAAAGCTTCCCGTGTTTTCACCTTAAAGCAGATCTCAGCCGAAAAAATAAATATTAAAAGCCAGCAGCTACAAATACTGCAGCTGCTGACTTTACTGTGTCTTTTGTTGCCAAAATTAATATAAGACCCAGGCTTATTTTCGGAGAAACATGCTAGCTGTATTTAAAGAAGGTTTACATTTGATTGGTGGCTGGGAGAAACTTCCTTGCACCAACATTCTGTTACATCCGGCTCCCTGTATGTAGGAGACAGCAGGGACCCTGCAGGGACTATTAACTCTCCTGCATCACAAGCCGGGGTTCCCAGATTACCGACAAACGTTGGATTGGTAGACTGGTGCACCGTAAATGAAGCCGTGAGCAGGTAGTCTGTGCCAAATTTTCAATTCGACTCAAAATTTCCGCTCTACACCAATCAATATTCCTTCTCTGACATTTTCCTCCTTGGTCTTCCCATCTTATGTTGCACAGATGACGTCTTTCCTCGATCCTCCCCATGGGCGATTGCCTTCTGGATTTTCTTACTCTTCAGCCTTGCCGGCGCAGCTTTGTTGGCTTGGTTCTTCTACTCGAAACAAAAGGAGAAAGGTAAGGTCGGGTTTGAAATTAAGGTAGAATTTTGGGAATGGGGTAGGCAGGGTACCAGTGGCGGCTGGTGCTCAAAATCTTTGGGGGGCGCAAACGAAAAAAAAAAATTGCAGCCTCACTGTGCCCATCAAATGCAGCCACTGTGCCATCAATTTTCACCACTGTGCCATGCCATCAAACGCAGCCACTGTGCCATCAATTCGCACCACTGTGCCATGCCATCAAACGCAGCCACTGTGCCATCAATTCGCACCACTGTGCCATGCCATTAAATGCAGCCACTGTGCCATGCCATCAAACGCAGCCACTGTGCCATCAATTGTCACCACTGTGCCCTTTAATTGTCACCGCTGTGCCCTTTAATTGTCACCGCTGTGCCCTTTAATTGTCGCCGCTGTGCCCTTTAATTGTCCCCACTGTGCCCATTGTCCCCACTGTGCCCATTGTCCCCACTGTGCCTATTTTCGCCGCTGTGCCCTATAAAGTGCCCCTTTCCCCCCCGCCTGGCACTTACCTTTACTGGAGTCAGCCATCCACGTCCCTCGATGTCTTCTACCGCCCTCGATGACTGACAGGCGTCTCAGCCAATCAGGTTACCGGTAGCCGGAATCGGCCAACCTGATTGGCTGAGACGCCTGTCAGTCTTATACAAGGAGCGCATCCCTAGTGCGTTCCTTGTATAAGCTTCCGGGACCCGAGGGCTGTACTTGGAAAAGCCGTTGGCTCTGATAGGCACTTCTGTACAGCCAACCAGCTGCCGTTATTCAGATGGCCGGACATGAGCGCCGACCATCTGAATAGAACAGCGGCAGCGGCGATAATAACATAGATTCGTGCAATGCATGTGAGAGCCAGAGGGGGCGACGCTCCAGCGCCCTCTATGGACGAACCGCCACTGCAGGGTACCTCCCGGAATCAGGTCGCAACTTTTTTTGAACTTTCCAAACTCAGATAACTCTGTCCTCTAATTTGTGGAGATGTACCAGCTCAGCAGCTTGAGGGATGAAGGTCTTTGAGTTGGGACTCAGGGGCATTTACTCAAGGGTAAAGCCTCGTACACACGATCGGATTTTCCATGGACAAAGCGTAGGACTTTTGTCCGTAGGGCGTTGGCCATAAACTTGTATTGCATACAAATGGCAAAGAATTGTCAGCCAACAAACACAAAACGACATGTTTTTTCAGCTCTTTAGCGCCACCCTTTGGGCAACTTCTGCTATTGTTGTGTTATGGTGAGCATTGCTTCTGAGCTTGCAGGTTTGTACTTTGGCGTTTTGTCCGAAGGACTTCTGTGCAGGCGATCGGATAATCCGACAACACACATTTGTTGTCGGAAAATTTGAAAGCATGCTATTCCACATTTGTTGGCAGAAAATCCGACATCAATTGTCCGATGGAGCGTACAAGCGGTCAGATTTTTCGACAACAGCCTGTCATCACACAATTCCTGTCGGAAAATCCGATCGTGTGTACGGGCCTTTAGGGTACTGCAAAATGTTACACCTATTGTGTCCCGATCAAGGGATGTAGCCTGTTTATCCATTTTTTTTTTTAACCACTTTTAAACACTCAGCTCCGGAAGGTTCTACCCCCTTCATGACCAGGCCATTTTTTTCTATTCGGCACTGCGTTACTTTAACCACTTCCCGACGGCCGTACGACTATATACGGCCGCAGGGTGGTTCTACTTCTCTGGGACGCCGTCTTTTTACGGCCGCCCCTTTCCTCGTTCCCCGCGCGCGCTCCCGAGCATGCATCGGGGAACTTCTGTGCTGGCCGTGGCCCTTGGACACAGCCAATCACAGATCGCCGTGAACGGCCAATCGGAGTGGCCGTTTGGTAGGCGATATGTGCGGCCAATGAGAGATGATCTCATATGTAAACATATGAGATCATCTCTCATTGCCGGCTCTCACAATGACAGCGTCCTGTCAGGGAGAGAGGAGACCGATCTGTGTCTCTTGTACATAGGGACATAGATCGGTCACCTCCCCCAGTCACCCCCCTTCCCCCACAGTTAGAACACTATATAGGGAATACATTTAACCCCTTCCTCCCCCCCTAGTGCTAACCCCTTCAATGCCAGTCACATTTATAAAGTAATAAATGCATATTTATAGCACTGATTGCAGTATAAATGTGAATGGTGCCAAAAATGTGTCCGATGTGTCCGCCATAATGTCGCAGTCCCAATAAAAATCGCAGATCGCCGCCATTTCTAGTAAAAAAAAAAAAAAAAAAAAAAATAATAATTCTGTCCCCTATTTTGTAGGCCTTTAACTTTTGCGCAAACCAGTCGCTTATTGTGATTTTTTATTTTGTTTATAGCGCAAAAAATAAAAACCGCAGAGGTGATCAAATACCACCAAAAGAAAGCTCTACTTGTAGGGAAAAAAGGACGTCAATTTTGTTTGGGAGCCACGTCGCACGACCGCGCAATTGTCAGTTAAAGAAACGCAGTGCCGGAAGCTGACATTTCCCCTGGGCAGGAGGGGGGTATATGTGCCCAGTAAGCAAGTGGTTAACTGGTGATTGCACAACCGTGCACAAAATAAATGTTATATAATTTTCACACAAATAAGGCCATCGTTTGGTGGTATTTGATCACCACTGGTGTTTTAATTTTTTATTAAACGAAAAACAGAAAACAAAGTTTAATATTTTTGACTTTTCGATAAAATCAAATTTCTTCAAAAATGTATTCTGCTACATGTCTTTGTTAGAAAATCTAAATAAGTATAAAACGATCGGTTTTACGTGAACGTTATAGCGTCTACTAACTATGATATGGAGCTTACATGAGGCTGAGGACTCTCTCCCTGCTCCCCTCTGCCCACACCTCCCAACTTTTTGAGATAGGAATGAGGGGCACCTATCAGCAAATGTATGTAGGCATAGGACACACCCCTTGCCACGCCCCCTTAAAGGAGAATTGTACAAAAAAATTGTGCTACAGGTGGTGGGCCGGCAGCAGAAGCAGTGAAACACTGAAGCACCATCCCGACCCAGTCCACTCATAAATTGCCTCCTCAGTCCCATGGTAGGGCCGGCCCTGGGCATTACAGCAGTGCTAAAAAAATAATGGCTACGTGGGCCACACATCTATCATTTTGACAGGCTGTCTGTCATTCTCGGCACAACACCGGCCCACTGAGCTGAAGAACGGGGAGAGCCATGTGTAAACACGGCTTCCCCGTTCTTCACTGTGGCGGCTGCATCGATCGAGTGATCCGTTTTATAGGGGGACACAATTGATGACGTCACACCTACAGCCACACCCCCCTACAGTTGTAAACACACTTTAGGTCACACATAACTCCTACAGCGCCCCCTGTGGTTAACTCCCAAACTGCAACTGTCATTTTCACAATAAACAATGCAATTTAAATGCATTTTTTGCTGTGAAAATGACAATGGTCCCAAAAATGTGTCAAAATTGTCCGAAGTGCCCGCCATAATGTCGCAGTCATGAAAAAAATCGCTGATCGTGATAGTAAAAAAAAAAAAAAATTAATAAAAATGCAATAAAACTATCCCCTATTTTGTAAACGCTATAAATTAGGGTTGTCCCGATACCACTTTTTTAGGACTGAGTACAAGTACCGATACTTTTTTTCAAGTAGTCGCCGATACCGAATACCGATACTTTTTTTAAAATGTGTCCCCAAATGCAGCCATGTCCCTCACATATGCAGCCATGTCCCGAGTCCAGCCATGTCCCGAGTCCAGCCATGTCCCGAGTCCAGCCATGTCCCGAGTCCAGCCATGTCCCGAGTCCAGCCATGTCCCGAGTCCAGCCATGTCCCGAGTCCAGCCATGTCCCCCATACCTTTGCCGCCGCATGGAGAAGATCACAGCATTAATTTGAATAGCTGTGATGTTCCCGCACAGCGTTTAACCCATGCGGCGGTGCGATGCGGCGGCTTTCGATGCGGCGGCGGCGGGGGGGGGAAGTATTCTATTTAGGTATCGGGGGTATTTGCACGAGTACGAGTACTCCCGCAAATACTCGGTATCGGTCCCGATACCGATACTGGTATCGGTATCTGGACAACCCTACTATAAATTTTCCACAAATTAACCGATAAATGCTTATTGCGATTTTTTTTTACCAAAAATAGGTAGAAGAATACGTATCGGCTTAAACTGAGGCAAAAAAAAACAATTTTATATATATTTTTGGGGGATATTTATTATAGCAAAAAGTAAAAAATATTGATTTTTTTTCAAAATTTACGCTCTATTTTTGTTTATAGCGCAAAAAATAAAACCTGCAAAGGTGATCAAATACCACCAAAAGAAAGCTCTATTTGTGAGGAAAAAAAGAACGCCAATTTTGTTTGGGAGCCACGTCGCACGACCGCGCAATTGTCAGTTAAATCGACGCAGTGCCGAATCGCAAAAACTGGCCAGGTCCTTTAGCTGCCTAAAGGTTCGGGTCTTAAGTGGTTAAAGCGCCGCAGTGCCGAATTGTAAAAAGTGCTCTGGTCAAGAAGGGGGTAAAATCTTCCGGGGCTGAAGGGGTTAAAGGCGGGTGAAATATAAAATGAGCGCTTTTATTGAATTTCTCGTTTGTATTGCTGTAACAGACTGTAAGCGGTACGCTCCCTGCAGCGGAGGGCCTCTCAATAGTGCAGTGATGCCGATCGCCCGGCACTTTTTCAATGATGTGAGTCAGCAGCTTTCACTCGCCCCCAAGACCCGGCAGCACATTAATTATCGGGTAGCTGCATCGCGTCGCGTCACAGAGAAGCTAAATTTAAAGCTGAGCTCCGGGCAGATGTAGAAGACACAAATTAATGCAGCTCTGTAATCATTAATACATTATAAAAAATATATATATATGTACCGTATTTATTGGGGTATGGCGCGCTCCCGCGTATAGCGCACACCCCTAAAGTTGGCCAGAAATTCCTGTGGAAAAAAGGATTTTGTACTTACAGTTTTGGTGTCTTGCGCGGCGTCCATCGGCGGCCTCGTCGGGTCCGGCGTCCGTCTGCGGCTTCGGGTGTCCTCTTCGTCGGGTCCGGCGTCCTTCTGCGGCGTCCTCCTCGCTCGTTTCCCGCGCCGAGTTTCAATACTGCGCCGGCATATACCAAACGCAGTACACTCGGGCAGGCTCGGCTACTGTCGCGCTCACGTCCTGTACGTCCAGGACGTGAGCGCGGGAGGAGCCGAGACTGGCCGACTATACACGAGTGTACTGCGCTCGGTATATGCCGGCGCAGTATTCAAACTCGGCGCGGGAAAGCGGGTATCGGCGTATACCGCGCACCCACGATTTTGCCCTGATTTTCAGGGCAAAAAAGTGCGCGGTATACGCCGATAAATATGGTAAGTACCTGAATTTGGCCTGGTATCAGCTTTTTGAAATCCTGGTAGAGCAGAGCTTAGAGTGGGAGAGGAAGAAGCAGCCAAAAGAACCAGTTCATGTGCTAGCAAGAAGCATTCTGATAGGAGAAGAAAGCAGAGTGATAGAGAGAGGAGTTCACCACTGGCAGGGCCGCCATCAGGAATTTTGGGGCCCCTTACACAGCTTCAGGCATGGAGCAGAGAACCGGGGAGGGGGGGATGCTCCCACCGCAAATTGATAAGTGGGGTGGGGGGGGGGCTGCCGCCAATTGAGAAGCGGGGGGTCAGCACATTGAGAAGCGGATGGGGGGCCCCGGGGACCTCTGGGCCCCTTACAAAAAAAAAAATGTTTTATAAAAAAAAAAAGTGAGGTTGCCATCCGGGGCTCTGGGGACCTCTGGGCCCCTTAGGCTTCATTTCCATGGACGTTTTTACAGCCACTTTTCTGAGCGTTTTTTGCAGCTTAAAAACGGCTCTCCATGTTAGTCTATGGCCTCATGCCCACCATGACATTTTTAAGCTGTAGATGGCTGAGCCGTTTTTAAGCTGCAAAAAAAAAAAAACAGGACCAGTGCGTTCTGAAGCTCCAGAGTAGAGCTGTAAAAACACCAGACGTTAAAAAACACGCAAAAACGCTCAGAAACGCTACCGCTGCGTTTTTGAGCTCCTGCTCAAAAATAAATAAATAAACATGGACAGGCGTTTTTTTTTTTTTTTTTTATTTTTTTATTTTTATTGTTTCTTTTTTTTTTCTTTGTTATTGCAAAAGTGCTTTTTTAAATATGTGTCAATACATATACGAAAGGAGAGAAAGGAAAAAATACTTAAATACATAAATAGATACATTAGTTTCCCCTAGCCGAACAAACCCTCGCCCCTCCCTCAAGCCACCCCCAACCCTTATCCCCACCCTCCCCTATCTCCGGAATTCTGTCTCCTATTGAATCGCTCTTTGCCCGTTCACCTTCCTACACTATATCATCCTATCTATATACCTTGGTCCAAGTTTAAAATTAACCCAATCCTGCCATTTTCGTTTAAATCCGCCTTCTCCCTCCTCTCCCATGTACCTGAGCTGTTCAGCATAATATATATCATTAATTCTGCAAAACCAGCTCTTCTCTGTCGGGCTCATAGGGTCCTTCCATTGTTTAGGGATCAGACTCTTTGCTGCATCTAGTACATGGGGAAGTAAGGTTCTCATGTACTGTTTAGTTGACATTTCTGTCCCATGAAACAGGCAGACCCATGGGTCAGGAGGAATTTTAATTCCGGTTATCTCCTCAATTATTAATAATACATTATTCCAGTATGTTTTAATTTTTGGGCAGGTCCACCATATATGTGACATAGTGCCCACCTCAAGACAGCCCCTCCAACAATATTTGGAGGTGTCGTCTTGAAAGCGGTGTGCTATGGCCGGGGTTATATACCATCGTGCTAAACACTTAAAGTTCATTTCGATCAATGCACAATTAAGTGAAGTCGTATGCGTCTTTTTTAATATTTTCCTGACCTCTGTCTCGGTTTTACCCGTTCCCAATTCCTCTTCCCATTTATTAATATAAGGAGGGAGACCGGAGTCTTTCAATCCCATCAGTATTTTATAAATTGCGGATATCGCGCCCCTTCCCTTTGGTGCTAAACACAAACGCTCCAAAGGGAGCAAGTATCTATCTGACCTCAGGGGGGAGGGGAAGGAATCTACAAAGTGCGTCAGCTGCAAGTATCGCCACCTATTCAACTCAAACAGTTCTTTTTTTTTACTTAGTTCCTGGTAGGTAAGAATTTTGCCGTCTTTTAATATGTCTTTTAATTGTGCATCTGGTTTTTTAATCCAGTTACCAAACAGGTCCATTTTCCCTGGTACAAAAAAATTAGTGTCAAATAAAGGGATTAGTGGGGAGTTATAACCCCATCTATGTTTTTTATGTGCCCTATCCCATATAGACATGGATGCCAATGTGATTTTGTGCATGTGCGGATTTATTTGTCTAAAATGTGGCGGTATCCAAATCTCTTTTCCTAACAGTGACTTATTTGAACAACTTTCTAATCTCACCCATCTTTTCTCTTTGTTATCTCTGACCCAATCAACCACCCGTGCCATGTGAATGGCCATATAATATGTGTAAATATCGGGTACCCCCAAACCACCATGTTCCTTATCTCTAATTAACACCTCCATACTTATGCGCGTTTTTTTGTTCCGCCATATAAACCTATTTAATAACTGTTTTAGTATTTTAAAGTAAGCACCCGGTAGTGCGATTGGTAACATTTGAATTATATATAATATTTTAGGGAGAGTAAACATTTTAAAACAATTTATTCTCCCTAGTAGGGATCTTTGTCTCAATGCAATTCTCTTTAAATCTTTTTTAATATCATTTAATAATGGTATGTAATTCTGTAAGTAGATTAAGTCAGGGGATGATGTAATATTAACTCCCAAATATTTTATCTCGGTATCTCTCCAAATAAATGGAAACTCTTGCTTGTATCTCCGTACGTCCTGTGGATTCACGCTAATATTAAGGATTTCTGATTTTAAAGGATTGATTTTGAAATTAGCTACATCTCCGTACAATTTGAGGGTTTTTAATAGATTCGGGAGTGTTATAGTTGGATTCGTTATAAATAATAAGATATCGTCGGCGAACGCTGCGAGTTTATGTTCCCCATCATTTGTTTGTATCCCCCTGATGTCGGGGTTATTTCTAATCCCGGCCAGCAATGGTTCCAAAGATAAAATAAATAAAAGGGGGGACAGGGGGCATCCCTGTCTAGTCCCATTGAACATTTCGAATGTCCCAGATAATGTCCCATTCACCTTAACTCTTGCTGTTGGGTGTTTATACAGGGCGCTTATCCACCTCATCATTTTTGGACCGATCCCGATAAACTCCAATGTGTTCAATAGAAATCCCCAGTCTACCCTGTCGAAAGCCTTTTCGGCGTCTATAGACAGGAGTAGACCTGGGGATTTACTATCTTTTATTATCTGTGTCAACAGAAGTGTTCTGATACTATTGTCCCTGCCTTCCCTCCCGGGGACAAAGCCTACTTGATCAGTATGTACTAAATCTTTCATGATTGTTTGCATTCTCCCTGCTAAGATTTTGGCGAACAATTTTACGTCTGCATTTAATAGCGAGATGGGTCTAAAACTAGAACATAAGGAGGGATCTTTACCTATCTTAGGGATTACTGTAATTGCGGCCTCTAATGCCTCTTGACGAATATCCCAGTTTAAACCAATACCGTTTATATAAGAGCACATCCTGGGGATCAGAATGTCACTGAACTTTTGGTAATATGCAATTGTTAGCCCATCGGGGCCTGGGCTTTTCCCCTTTGGTGACTCCTTTAAATTATTACGAATTTCCATTTCCGTTATAGGTTCTTCTAAAAAACTAATTTTGTCATCTGGTATTTTATTTAAACATGTGCTACTTAAAAATTTTTTTGTATTAACACTTCTCCTTTTAATTTTTTCCGAGGTGTCCCCTTGCGATAACGAATACAACTTCCCATAGTATTCTTGAAATACTCTTGCGATCTCTGATGTTGTATATACCTTACTCCCTTTGCCTGTTTGAATGCATTCTATAAAATTACCCTTAAATTTGTTTTGAAACCCTTTTGCTAGGTATTTACCCGACAAGTCACCCCATTGATACTTCTCTTTCTTACGTCTATAGGATGCCGCTCTATTTTCATATTCGATAAGATCTCTTAATTCCTCTCTTTTTAAAATAACGGTATGCTCCGCTTCATGCTCTCCTGTTAGTTTATGGGTCTGTTCAAGATCCAAGATAGTTTTATATAACTCATCATATTTCTTCTTGGTTTCTTTTTTTTTCACTGATCCTATTGCGATCAGTATGCCCCTAATGTAGGCCTTGTGAGCCTCCCAAACTAGTGATTCAGACATGTGTTCGGAGCAGTTTGTCTTGAAGTACCATTCTAATTCCTGTTTTATCCTTTCTACAACCTCTTCATCCTGTATTAAATCCTCGTTAAGTCTCCATTTGGTGTTACTTTTGGGAGCTCCCTCGATTTTTAAATTAATTGAAACTGGCGCGTGATCCGACAGGGTAGTTATCCCAATTCCCGAGCTTGTCACTACGTCCAATGAGCTATGATCCACTAAAAAAAAATCGATCCTAGAGTACGTCCCGTGCACGGCGGAGTAGAATGAGTAATCACGTGTTTTCGGATGCTGTATTCTCCAAACATCTATCAATTGGAGTTGTTGTAATTTTTTTTTAAGTAATTTTCTTTGTACGTCTCCAGTCCGCTGTGCACGGGACGTACAATCGAGATCCAGATCCAGACAGAGGTTCATATCGCCCGCCACAACTACTCTACCTATCCTGAAGTCCATGAACATCTCGATGGCCCCCTTAAGAAATCTCATGGAGTTCTTATTTGGACAGTAAATATTCGCAATAGAATAATCCACTTCATTTAATTTTCCCCTAAGTAGGAGATACCGCCCCTCGGGATCTGCTTTTCTCTCTACCAGGACGAATCTAACTTCCTTAGCGAACCCTATGGCGACCCCCTTTGCCAGCTTAGTCGGTGAGTCTCCGTAGTACCATAATGGGTAATCCGGTGAGCTTATTTTAAGATTTGATTCCTGCGAGATATGTGTCTCTTGTATGAGTACTATATCTGCTTTAAGATGTTTAATTTCTCTTAAAATATTACCCCTTTTTAACGGGGAATTTAATCCCCTTACATTATATGAGAGTATTTTTAAGGTTCCCATAATATCTACTAGGTAATCACTCGCCCCCCGACCACTCCCATTACATTGTTATTATTGTATTCGGTTGCCATAAGTTGAGTCATGTCACTCGTCCTCTTACATAGGCAGGCTTTCCAATACGCATCGAGGCAAAACCATAACAGGCAGCTTACTTCTAAAACTGATAACCGGAGATACTCCCCCCCCGAACCCTCTCCCACACCCCCCCCACCTCCCCCCATTTACTCTGTACTATGACCCCTCCATTCACCCTAGCCCACCCCCCCTCCCTCCCTTCCCCCACCAATAGGGGCATTACGGCCTTATATAGGCACCTGGATCCGTGGCCAACCTACTCCACCCGGCCCACGGTTCTCGCCCCAGAGGTTGAGCTCTGCGAGTGTGACTGCATCCGAACTGCCACCGCCCTCCCCCCAACCAAAAGGCTGGGGGTGGGTGAGCAGCCCCAGGACCCCGGAACACCCCGGGCCCACACCAGCCGGTCCCCCCCCACCCCCCCACGACCCCCCCCACCCCCCAACCCCCACCTCATCGTCTTCGTTTTTTGTTATTTATCTTGTGTGGGTATTTTTCTTAATTATTTTCCTCTTTTATTTCCTGGAATAAGGTTCCATGTCTGATGGCCCGGTATAGGTGATATCTTCTCTTGTGGTTCATTCCAACCAGGTATCTCTATCAATGGGATGTCCAGTCTCATACAGAACTTAGTCATCTCTTCAGGAAACCTTAAGGTCGCGGACCTGCCCTCCTTCTTCCCAATTAGACACGCTGGGTAACCCCAAGAATATTGGATACCATGTATTTTTAAATGTTCGAGTAGTGGTTTTAGTACTCTCCTTCTAGAGAGGGTCTCGGTGGCAAGGTCTGGAAAGATCTGTAATTCGGTCTCATTGAATGTTACCGGCCTAATGGTTTTAAGACGCTGCCAAATCTGTTCTTTATCTTGGAAATTATGAAATCTTGCGATCACATCTCTGGGTATTCCCGCTGCCAATTCCGCAGGTTTTCTAATCCGATGAATTCTTTCAAATTTGATTTTTTCCGTTTCTATTTTACCCAAAATGTGGCCGAATAATTTATCAAGTTTTACTTGGAGGTCTTCTCCTTCCAGGTCGGGCAAACCGCGTATCCTCAAATTTTTCCTCCGGTTCCGATTTTCTTGATCTTCCATTCGGTACCTCAAGTTCCTTTGTTCTATTTGTAATTCCTTCATTTGCATTTTTAACTCAGACACCTCAGCTGCTTGACTATCCAGTTTTTCTTCAGTTTCTTCCACTCTTCTCAGTAAATGACTCATGTCATCGTGTACAATCGTTATCTCATTTTTTAACGAGAGCTCCATTCGTGAGATTGATAGTTCTAGTCGCGAAAACATCTCTAGTAGCTCTGTTTTTGATGGGGGTAAATCTTTATGGGTGGTACCATGTGGATCCGCAACTACCTCCTCAGACTCTCTGATTGTCACTGTTTCAGAGTACCTTCTCTGTCCATTTTTTTGTTGGCCCATTGATAGTCTGCTTTTTGCCCCAGATGTTTCACTAGGACAGTCTTTAGAAGTGTCTTGTGTCATGTATTTTTTTATAGTACCTGGACTGGCGCTTATTTTGGGGGCGTTTGCCACAGCACCCCTAACTGGGCGACCTCTCATTTCTTATATTCAGTTGATGAACCTCTAAAGAAAGAAAAGTGTCTTCTGTTTTCCTTATTATTTTCTCCTTCTTCTCCTTCTTGTCCTTTATCTCATATCTCCTGCTCAGGCGTCTCCCAACCTTTAATATTTAATGTGTAGTGACAACCAGCGAACTGTGGGAGCGATATGAGCTGGTAAGTGAGCTTGAGCTGAAAGGTGGTAGGGGGCAGGAAAAGAAAGCCACGCTTCCCGGCGCACTATTCTGGCAGACTATTCCCCACACACCCCACACCCCTATATAATCACTTAAGGTGACAATCCGCTATCCACTCTACTTCAACCTCGCTCACTATAGTGCACTGTAGTGCGCTGTACCCTGACGCGCTAATCGCGACTCAATTGCCTATAATTGTAATCGTTTATGGTAGCTTATCGTTGCTTATAGTTGCATGGGTTGCAATATGATTAGCTTGTAATTAGCTGATAGTTAGTAATAATTTTTTTTTTTTTTTTAAGCATTTAGTTAGTTAGTGACAGTCTTCTATCAGCACACCCCTTCAACACTTAGCATCACTCGCATCACTCGCTGGAGTGCAATTTTATAGTATGCAATTTTATAGTTGACTGATGGTTAGCATTTGGCTAGCATTTAGATAGTATTAGTATTGGGTCAGATAGTATTGGGTCAGTGACAGTCTTATATCAATCATTCCTCCTCTGTCAGCAATCCGCTGCAGCTGCAGCCACAATCACTGAGGTGCCTTTATACAGTTTGCTGATGATTAACCTTTAGGTAGCATTGGATAACATAACATTTAGATAGCATTGCGTTAAGGTTGATCAATGGTAATCACAGTCTTTTATATTGATCCACTATCTGTAGTCAGCTGCAGCTGCAGCTTCACTCACTGAAGTGCGCTCTCTGTTCTCAGAACCATGCTGACACACTGACAATCAGGTAATACTGGTAACTCACACACCGCCGAGTCAGACGCCGAGTCAGCTGAGTCAGACGAATCAGCTGCGCTTCCTCACGACTCCTCACACCTCCTCACAGCGCGCCCAGCACACGGAACCCGAACGGAACCGGAGCCCTTCAGCCCTTCAGCTCCTCCAGCGCCTGCCAAAGTCGGGACTCCACACACTCCAAGACTCCGGGAGAACCCCCACGACCTCACTCCACAGCGTGGAGCCAAGGTAGCACGGCGGAAGGAGGGGCGGGGGAAGCAGGGGGGAGAGGCACAGCGGGGGGTAGGGAAGAGACACAGCCTAGCGCGCGCCGGAGGGATCCATGGAGCCCATGGAGCTGCTCAGAGCTAGCAGCCTGTTCTGACGCGCACTCTCATCAGGCCCCTCCCTATACTGGACAGGCGTTTTTAAGCTGTAAAAAAGGCTAAAGAAAGTGGCTGTAAAAACGTCCATGGAAATGAAGCCTTACAAAAATAAATAATAATAAAAAAAAAATGTTTTATAAAAAAAAAGTGAGGTTGCCATCCAGGGCTCTGGGGACCTCTGGGCTCCTTACAAAAATAAATAAATAAATAAAATATAAAAAAAAAATATTTTATATATAAAAAAAGTTGCAATGCAGGGCCCTGGGGACCTCTGGGCCCCTTGCAAAAATAAATAAATAAAAAAAATGTAAAAAAAAAACATTTTTTATATAAAAAAATAGTTGCAATGCAGGGCCCTGGGTACCTCCAGTCCCCTTACAAAAGAAAAAAAAAGGGGGGTTATCATTTGGGCCCCTTGGAGACCTCCGGGCCCCTTACAGGTGAACTTTCTATACCCCCCTGATGGCGGCCCTGACCACTAGGCTGCTTCTCCTTTCACTATCTTTGGGGTCTATCCTGCATGTTCCAGATTTTTGGTCCTTATATGCAGATTTGACTAGGAGGCCTGTTTTAAACCTGAATAGAGATGTGCACTGCCGAAAAAAAAATTGTTAATTTTCGTTACATTCATTTGTTTTCATAGATTCGAAAATTTGCAAATTCCGAATTCAAAAATTCGGAAATTCGAAAATTCGAAAATAAAGGAAAATCCGAAAAATCCTAAAATTTGAAAGAAAATACAAAACTACCAAAAGTTCAAAATCATAACTAACTCATAATTACTATTACATTTTAGGTATTGGAATTTCCTTTCAAATTTGGCCGTTAGTGAAACATAACAAATACGAATTTATCTGAAGTTACGAATTATCCGAAATAAAGAATGCCGCATCTAAACAAATGGAAGGAAACTGAAGAATAATAAATATTACGTTTTTTTTATTATTATTATTATTAATTCACTAAGTTTCATTCGTTTATATACGGCATTCGTTATTACAAGTAATTCGTAACTTTGGATAAATACGTATTCGTTACTTTCACTAACAGCCAAATTTGAAAGGAAATTCCAATACCAAAACATTTATAGTTAAGTTATTTTAGTTAGTTATTATTTCCAATTTTCCAGTCTTCGGGTTATTGAATTTTCAGGTTTTCAATCTTATTTTCGGATTTTCATTCTCATTTTTGGATTTCCGAATTTTTTGCATTTTCGAATTTAGAATTTCTGAATTTCCGAATGACAAAATTTCAAATTTTGGGATTTTCGAATTTCCGAATTTTTCAATTTCCGAAATTTTGTATTTTTGAATTTTCGAAATCTTCGAATATTCAGAAATATTGGGAAATTTGAAAATTCGGATATTACCAAATTACCGAATTTGTCAAAATTCGTTAAAAAACTAATTTGGAACTAAAGGAATTGCACATGTCTAAACCTGAATGCACTGCCTGGCCTTTGAACTATGGTCAGCGGGATTAGAGAGACCTATAAGGGGGCTTTTCGTTATGTCAGCCCCTTCCTTATCCACTTAGGACTTCCCAACCACAATGACGGGTGGCCCGTGCAAGCAAAACAACGTACTGATACATTACTTGCCTGCTTATGGGTTTAGGGCACGCGCATGCACACATCCCCCCCATTGACACCTACAGTGATTGTACACAGTTAGCAGGACCCAGCCAATGATTCATGTCTGGGACCTGCTGATTAGCTGTCACCAATCACAGCCAAGAGCTCTGTGTTGACAATCAACACAGAGCTCTATACAGAGGCAATGATCTCTCTGTTTCTTATCCCTGCAAAGTAGGGAGAAGAAACAAAGAGATTTTTAGTAAAAAGCAGCACACTTTACACCACCCCTTGATCACCCTCGATGTTAACCTCTTCCCTGCCAGTGTCATTAGTACAGTCATAGTGCATATTATTAGCACTGATCACTATATTAGTGTCACTGGTGATGTCAGTGGCAGTTAGTTCCCCCCCTCCCAAGGACAGTTAGTGTCAGATTCTCCCCCACACTATCGCAGTCCTGTTATAAGTTGCTGGTTGCCGCCATTACAAGACCTGTCGCAGAGAATGTGTTTCCAGCACGACGGCATCGCGCTGATTCTCGGCGACATGGTGCCGACATCTTGCACTCACTGGAATATTAGAAAGCACATTCCAGCGAGCGCGTCATAGAAGCGACGGGGATCCGACTTGGATTCCCGCCAATTCTAGCCGCGGCGTTTGGTATGAATCATGAGGGGGAACTCCACGCCAAATTTTAAATGAAAAACCGGCATGGGTTCCCCCCGGGGGCATACCAGGCTCTTAGGTCTGGTATGGATTGCAAGGAGAACCCCCTATGCCGAAAAAACGGCGTGGGGGTCCCCCACAATCCATACCAGACCCCTATCCAAGCACGCCGCCGGCCGGTCAGGAAAGGAGTGGTGACGAGCAAGCGCCCCCCCCTCCTGAGCCATACCAGGCCGCATGCCCTCAACATGGGGGGGTTGGGTGCTTTGGGGCAGGGGGGCGCCCTGCAGCCCCCCACCCCAAAGTACCCTGCCCCCATGTTGATAAGGACAGGGCCTCTTCCCGACAACCCTGGCCGTTGGTTGTCGGGGTCTGCGGGTGGGGGGCTTATCGGGGGGGCTTTAATAAGGGGACCCCCAGATACCTGCCCCCCGCCCAAGGTGAATGAATATGGGATAATTTATTAGTCAGCTCCGGGGGGTCTTCTCCGCTCTCCAGGGGGGGGGGGTCTTCTCCACTCTCCGGGGGTCTTCTTCCGTCTTTTCCGCTCTCCACTGTCCTCTCAGTGCTCCCCGGTTCTTCTCCTGCTCGCTCTCTGGTGCCTTCTTCGGGGCTGGCCTCCGCTATCTTCTATTTACATAGTTACATAGTTAGTCAGGTTGAAAAAAGACACAAGTCCATCCAGTTCAACCACAAAAATAAAAAAATAAAAAAACACAGTAAAATCCTATACACCCAACTCCATACCCACAGTTGATCCAGAGGAAGGCAAAAAACCCCAGCGGAGCATGATCCAATTTGCTACAGCAGGGGAAAAAATTCCTTCCTGATCCCCCGAGAGGCAATCGGATTTACCCTGGATCAACTATACCTACAAATCTTAGTACTCAGTTATATTCTGTACATTTAGGAAAGAATCCAGACCTTTCTTAAAGCAATCTACTGAGCTGGCCAGAACCACCTCTGGAGGGAGTCTGTTCCACATTTTCACAGCTCTTACTGTGAAAAAACCTTTCCGTATTTGGAGGTGAAATCTCTTTTCCTCTAGACGTAAAGAGTGCCCCCTTGTCCTCAGTGATGACCGTAAAGTGAATAACTCAACACCAAGTTCACTGTATGGACCTCTTATATATTTGTACATGTTGATCATATCCCCCCTTATTCTCCTCTTCTCAAGAGTGAATAAATTTAGTTCCTCTAATCTTTCCTCATAGCTGAGCTCCTCCATGCCTCTTATCAGTTTGGTTGCTCTTCTCTGCACTTTCTCCAATTCTCCTATATCCTTTTTGAGAACTGGTGCCCAAAACTGAACTGCATATTCCAGATGAGGTCTTACTAATGATTTGTACAGGGGGGCAAAATTATATCTCTGTCTCTGGAGTCCATACCTCTCTTAATACAAGAAAGGACTTTGCTCGCTTTGGAAACCGCAGCTTGGCATTGCATGCCATTATTGAGCTTATGATCAACTAAAACCCCCAGATCCTTTACCACTACAGATCCCCCCAGTTGTACTCCCCCTAGTATGTATGATGCATGCATATTCTTAGCCCCCAAGTGCATAACTTTACATTTATCTACATTAAACCTCATCTGCCACTTAGTCGCCCAATCAGACAGAGCATTGAGGTCGGCTTGTAAATTGGAGACATCCTGTAAGGACGTTATTCCACTGCATAGCTTGGTGTCATCTGCAAAGACAGAAATGTTACTTTTGATCTCAGACCCAATATCATTTATAAATATATTGAAAAGTAAGGGTCCCAGCACTGAACCTTGGGGTACACCACTCATAACATTGGACCATTCAGAGTAAGAATCATTAACCACGACTCTCTGAATTCTGTCTTTCAGCCAGTTTTCTATCCATTTACAAACTGATATATCCAATCCTGTAGACCTTACCTTACACATGAGCCGTGTGTGCGGAACTGTATCGAACGCTTTTGCAAAATCCAAATATATCACGTCCACAGCCACGCCTCTGTCCAGGGTTTTACTTACCTCTTCATAAAAGGAAATCAGGTTTGTCTGACAACTTCTGTCTTTCATGACTCCATGTTGTCTGCTGCTTAAATAGTTTTTTTCCTGCAAGAACTCATCCATGTGGTCTTTTATTAAACGTTCCAGTATCTTCCCAACTATAGAAGTTAAACTAACAGGTCTATAGTTACTTGGTAAAGACTTTGTTCCCTTTTTAAATATGGGCACCACATTGGCCCTGCGCCAATCCAGTGGTACTATTCCTGTCTTTAATGAGTCCCTAAATATTAGATACAGTGGCTTTGAAATGACAGAGCTCAACTCACCTAGGATCCGTGGATGGATGCCATCAGGTCCAGGTGCTTTATCCACCTTTATTCTGTCTAAATATTTCTGGACCATATCACTTTTGAGCCATTGTGGATTTGGGGCTGTGTCACTCCCACCCCCATTTTGGACATGAGCTCCCCCATGCTCCATTGTATACACAGAGCTGAAGAAAACATTTAGTAAATTTGCCTTCTCTTTGTCCCCAGTCACCCACTCTAGATTATTTTGTAAGGGGCCTACATGCTCAGACTTCACCTTTTTACTATTAATATATTTAAAGAATTTTTTGGGGTTTGTCCTACTATCTTTTGCAATCTGTCGTTCGTTTTGAATTTTTGCATCCTTGATTTCCTTTTTACATATCCTGTTATATTCTTTGTAACATTTAAACAACACTAGTGTTCCTTCATTTTTATATTTTTTAAAAGCTACTTTCTTATTGTTTATAGCTTTTTTAACTTTGACCGTGAGCCACATAGGTTTTATTTTTAGCCTTTTAAACTTATTGCCCATGGGAACATACTTTGCAGTGAGGTTCCACACAGTCTTTTTGAAGAATTCCCATTTCTGTTCTGTGTTCATCTGTGCCAATAGTCCCTCCCAGTCCAAGTCCTGGAGAGCAGCCCTCATCCTTGGAAAATTTGCTCTCTTAAAATTTAGTGTTTTAATATTTCCTGTATGTATTTCTTGCTTATAGTTAACATTAAATGAAATCATGTTATGATCACTGCTACCCAGGTGTTCCTTTATCTGAACATTAGTAATAAGCTCTGCATGGTTTGAGATTATCAGGTCCAACAGGGCATCATTCCTAGTTGGGGCCTCAATAAACTGCACCATAAAATTGTCCTGCAATAGGTTTTTAAATTTTTGTCCTTTAACTGTCCCAGAAGTGCCATTAATCCAGTCAATTTCTGGGTAGTTAAAATCCCCCATTATTATCACCGTCCCAGACCTTGCAGCCCTTTCCATCTGTGCAAGGAGCTGAGTCTCCACCTCCTCATTAACATTGGGTGGTTTATAACAAACTCCAATGATTAATTTTGAACTACGCACATCTGTATGCAGTTCCACCCATAATGCTTCAGCCTCATCACACTCTCCATCAACCAGGTTCTCTTTCACGCTTGCTTTGAGGTCACTTCTCACATAGAGACAGACCCCTCCACCTTTCCTTTTTACCCTGTCTTTCCGAAAGAGAGCATAGCCAGGAATATTAATAGCCCAGTCATGTGAGGATTGAAGCCAAGTTTCAGCAATACCGATTACATCATAGCTCTCCTCATGCATCAGAGCTTCCAGCTCACCTGTTTTGCTTGGCAGACTTCTGGCATTGGTGAACAAACACTTAAATGTATTGTTACATTTTTCTCTGGTGTTTTTCATATAATTTATAGTAGTACAAATGGCACTATTATTTCCAATGGCTGTTTGCAACATGGGAACTTTCTTGTCACCTGCCATAACCCTCCCCCCATCTATCCCCATTCCACTCTCCATTAATGTCTGACCACTAACTGACCTGTCTGCTCGATGTAATTCTAATTCACCCTCCCCCCTCAATCCTAGTTTAAATACTCCTCCAGCATTCCCATAAACCTCTCCCCCAGCACAGCAGACCCCCTTCCATTCAAGTGCAAACCGTCTTTAGCATATAGGCTGCACCCCAATGAAAAATTTAGCTCTCTTACTAGCGGCGGCGCAGCCCGCTCTTCTTTGCCGTCTTCTGCCTTCTTCTTTTCTTCTTATGTTGACGCGTCACTTACTCCTGCTGTAATTAATGTAATGTTTATAGCGCAAAAAAGAAAAACCGCAGAGGTGATCAAATACCACCAAAAGAAAGCTCTATTTGTGGGGGAAAAAAGGACGCCAATTCTGTTTGGGAGCCATGTCGCAAAAAAAAAAAGGAGCTGCAACTAGAGGGATGGACTGAAGATAGACGCACATCTTCAAAGTCAGAAGACGTATTATAATAATACTAATCCAGTGTTTTAAGTCAGTGATTCATGTTTCTTTAATTAAATCCGGATGTAATGAATGTGACTTTAGTAATCAGATGATAAGAATTATTCACAAACTTCATTTCTGTCATTACAGAGAGACAGCTACAAGAAATAAAGGATTCTGCAGGTAAGCAATACAACCTTCAGTCATTATTCACAGCAAGCGTCTCCCAGAGCTGCCAATCACAGTGGTCACATGATCATCAACCCCCCCCCCTTCCCAAAGCCCCACCCCCCAGGAGTACAGACCCTATTAACCACTTCAGAATTTACCCCCTTCCTGACCAGAGCACTTTTTCCGATTTGGCGCTGCGTCGCTTTAACAGACAATTGCGCGGTCGTGCGACGTGGCTCCCAAACAAAATTGTCGTCCTTTTTTCTCCACAAATAGAGCTTGCTTTTGGTGGTATTTGATCACCTCTGCGGTTTTTATTTTTTGCGCTATAAACAAAAATAGAGCGACAATTTTGAAAAAAAAAGCAACATTTTTTTACTTTTTGCTATAATAAATATCCCCAAAAATATATAAAAAATGATCTTTCTCAGTTTAAAAAAAATTGCAATAAGCGTTTATTGATTGGCTTGCGCAAAAGTTATAGCGTCTACAAAATAGGAGATAGGTTTATTTTTTTCGTGACTGCGACATTATGGCGGTGGACAATTTTGACACATTTTTGGACTATTGTCATTTTCACAGCAAAAAATGCTATAAAAATACATTGGGCCAGATTCAGCAATGAATTACGCCGGTGTATCTATAGATACGCCGCGTAAATTCAAAGCTGCGCCGGCGTATCTTCTTTCTGTATTCAGAAAGCAAGATACGCCGACATTAGCCTAAGATCCGACTGGCGTAAGTCTCTTACACCGTCGTATCTTAGGGTGCATATTTACGCTGGCCGCTAGGTGGCACTTCCGTCGTTTTCGGCGTAGAATATGCAAATGACCTAGATACGCCGATTCACAAATTTACGTACGCCCGGCGCTATTTGTTTACGTCGTTTACGTTAGTCTTTTTCGGCGTAAGGTTACTCCTGCTATTAGGAGGCGCATGCAATGTTAAGTATGGCCGTTGTTCCCGCGTCAAAATTTTTATTTTTTACGTTGTTTGCGTAAGTCGTTCGCGAATAGGGCTGGACGTAATTTACGTTCACGTCGAAACCAATGACGTCCTTGCGGCGTACTTTGGAGCAATGCACACTGGGAAATTCCACGGACGGCGCATGCGCCGTTCGGGAAAAACGTCAATCACGTCGGGTCCCCAGGAATTAACATAAAACACGCCCCCTCATCCACATTTGAATTACGCGCGCTTACGCCGGCCCCATTTACGCTAGACCGCCGTAACTTAGAAGGCAAGTGCTGTGTGAATACAGCACTTGCCTCTTTAACTTACGGAGGCGTAGAGTAAATACGATACGCTGCGCCGCCGTAACAATGCGCGCCCCTACCTGAATCTAGCCCATTGTTTACTGTGAAAATGACAATTGCAGTTTGGGAGTTAACCACTAGGGGGTGCTGTAGGGGTTATGTGTGACCTCATCTGTGTTTCTAACTGTAGGGGGGCGGGCTGGACGTGTGATATCATTGATTGTGTTTCCCTATATCAGGGAACACACGATCAATGACTGTGAAGAACGGGGAAGCTGTGTTTAGGCTTGATTCACACCTATGCATGTTGCTTTTGAGCGTTTTTGCAGTGCTTTTTGTGGTGCTTGCTGAGTTTTTTCGACACACGTTTTTACTGCGATTTGCGTTTTTTTAGCCGGCAAAAAAAGTCCCTGCAGGGGTTAAGTGTGTCCTAGGGAGTGATTCTAACTGTGAGGGGGCGTGGCTACATGTGACACGACAGTGATCACTGTTCCCGATGACAGGGAGTAGTAGATCAGTGTCCTGTCACTGGGCAGAACAGTGGAAAAGCCTTGTTTACATAGGCATCTCCCTATTCTACAGCTCCGTGACACGATCGCGGGAGCCCGGCGGACATCGAGTCCACGGGTCCCGCAGGCACGGTCACGGAGCTCGTGGCGTGTGCCCGCACAGCATCAAATTCTAATGCAACGTACAGGTACGTTGCTTTGCGCAGCCGTGCCATTCTGCCAACGCATATCGGCGTGAGCCGGTCGGCAAGTGGTTAAAGGGACGCCCTGTCTAGGCAGGAAGGGGTTAAAGTGGAACTCCAACCTTACTGTCAAAAATAACATTTATTATTTTTATTATTAATTATTAATTTTATGTATTTATTTTTATTATTATTTATATTCCCAAGTCCTCTTGTTTAACCTTTTCATTGCCGTTTTCTGATAATTGTATTTTTTTCTAGAAAATTACTTGAAGCCCTCAAACATTATATATATATTTCTTTTAGCAGAGACCCTAGAGAATAAAATGGCGATCGTTGCAACGTTTTATGTCAAAATTTCATCATCATTTAAAACTGCATTTTGTATTTACTCGCGTTATCTTTGTGCAGTGGCGGTGCGTCCATAAGGGAGCACGGGCGCCGCCCCCTCTCTCCAGCCACCCTCTCTATGACCAATGGATAGATTCATGCATTGCATGAATCTATCCATGGCCGTCCCTATTCAGGCGTCCGGCCCCTTTACCAACGCCGGGCGCCTGAATTACAGCGGCGGGGGGTGTTTTTGAAGCACCTAATTAGAGCCGTAGGCTTCAAAAAAAGTGACCTGCGAGCGCCATGCTTGGTGCTGGCAGTTGACCCAGGTGTGTTAGAACAGCTAATTAATATTTTCTTTCATAACACTGAACCGCCTCTCCACCAATCAGGTGCTCGGGTCTGGGCTGAAATGACAGGCACAGTGATTGGACGCCTATCAGGCATCCAATCACCTATAGGAGAGAAAAAGACATGGAGGAGCATGGAGGACATCGCTTGCCACTGTCACCAGCTGCCCCATTGAGGGTAAGTGCTGGGCAGACGGCAAGCGGGGGGTGGGGGGTCACAGTGGCAGTATTTGATGGGCACAGTGGGAGCATTTGTTGGCACAGTGGCAGCATTTGATTGGCACATTGGGAGAATTTGATGGGCACAGTGGCTGCATTTGATGGGCATAGTGGTTACATTTTATGGGCACAGTGGCTGAGTTTGATGGCACAGTGACAGCGTTTGATGGGCACAGTGGCTGCATTTGATGGGCACAGTGGTAGCATTTGATGGGCACAGTGACTGCATTTGATGGGCACAGTGGTAGTATTTGATGGGCACAGTGGCTGCGTTTGATGGGCACAGTGGCTGTGTTTGTGCACAGTGGCTGCGTTTGATGGGCACAGTGGCTGCGTTTGATGGGCACAGTGGTAGCATTTGATGGCAGCATTTGATGGGCACAGTGGCTGCATTTGATGGGCACAGTGGTAGCATTTGATGGGCACAGTGGCTACATTTGATGGGCACAGTGGCTACATTTGATGGGCACAGTGGCTACATTTGATGGGCACAGTGGCTGCGTTTGATGGACACAGTTGCAGCATTTGATGGCACAGTGGCTGTGTTTGATGGGCGCAGCGACTGCATTTGATGGGCACAAGGCTGCATTTGATGGGCACAGTTGTTGCGTTTGATGGGCACAGTTGCAGCATTTGATGGCACAGTGGCTGTGTTTGATGGGCACAGTGGCTGCCTTTGATGGGCACAGTGGCTGCGTTTGATGGGCACAGTGGCTGCGTTTGATGGGCACAGTGGCTGCATTTGATGGCACAGTGGCTGTGTTTGATGGGCACAGTGGCTGCATTTGATGGACACACTTGCAGCATTTGATGGGCACAGTGGCTGCATTTGATGGGCACAGTGGCTGCATTTGATGGGCACAGTGGCTGCGTTTGATGGGCACAAGGCTGCATTTAATGGGCACAGTGGTTGCGTTTGGGCACAGTTGCAGCATTTGATGGCACAGTGGCTGCCTTTGATGGGCACAGTTGCAGCATTTGATGGCACAGTGGCTGTGTTTGATGGGCACAGTGGCTGCCTTTGATAGGCACAAGGCTGTGTTTGATGGGCACAGTGAGGCTGCAATTGATGGGGTTTTTTTCTGAATTTTTCTGTTTATTTGTCCCCCCCCCCCCCCCCCCAAATGTGTCTTTGTGTAAAATTAAAATGTGATGATCTGAATCATTTCAGTGTGACAAATATGCAAATAAAAAAACAGAAGGGGGCAAATACTTTTTCACAGCACTGTAAGCATCAGACAGCGTCCTGTCTTTACAGAAAACTCTTCATAAGAGAGAAATATCCGTTTTGGGAAGAAATCTTTAAAATAGTTTTCAAGCTCATAATCTGACAATGTGTGAAACACAAGCAATGTCAGGGAAACCTGGATCTCATGCCGCGTACACACCATCGTTTTCTGCGATGGAAAAAAACGTCATTTTCAAAAACGTCAATTTAATTGACCGTGTGTGGGCAAAAACGTCGTTTTATGTCTTCTAAAAAACGACAGAAAAAAATTGAAGCATGCTTCAATTTTATGTGTCGTTTTTGGCCGACGTCGTTTTCTGTGTTCTAAACATTGACCGTGTGTACGTAAAAACGTCGATTTAAGCCCGCGCATGCTCAGAAGCAAGTTAGGAGACGGCAGCGCTCATTCATGTAAAACGACTGTTCAGAATGGAATCAGCACATTCGTTAAGGTGTTTTTCAGCTTATAGACAAGAAAACGAAATTTAAAGCACAGTCACTGAAAATCACGAATCGTATCTCACCAAACTTTTACTAACACGCAGCAACACGATATCAGCAAAAGAGGCCGTCTTCCGCATGGAAACGACCCTTTATAGTGACGTCGTGCGTGATTGACGGAACTGCGCTGTGCTAGAGCGTTGTGAAAAAGCGATGGTGTGTATGCTACGTCGTTGTTCAAATTGAAGTTTGAAAAATGACGTTTTTTTAAAGCACATAAAGCGTCGCATTTTTCCATCGCAGAAAACGATGGTGTGTACGCGGCATCAGAATTACGTGTCGCTGCCGTAACTGAGATGTGTTTTTTTTCTTCTCTTCTTTTACAGAGTCCTTAGAACGAGAAGTCGGTAAGTGTCACAATGTCCTTAAAGTATATCTAAACCCAAAAGCAAAAAATGTATTACAGCTTACCACTCCGGAGATGCGGTGGCTGCATATTTTTTACTAATGACGGTGATCAGCGATTTTTAGCGGTACTGCGACATTGCGACAGACAGATCGGACACTTTTTAGGGACCATTGACAATTATACAGCGATAAAAATGCACTGATTACTAAATAAATGTTACTGGCAGGGAAGGGGTTAACACTAGGGGGAGATCAAGGGGTTAACTGTGTGTTCCCTCAGCGTGTTCTAACTGTAGGGGGATGGGAGTGACTAGAAGAGGAGACATATCGTTTTTCCTACTTAGTAGGAACAAACGATATGTTTTCTCTTCCCTGACAGCACAGGGAATTACACACACAAATCGCACGCGCCCTCTGGTGGCCGAAAAATAGAAGGACGTACCCGTATGGGGTTTTACCCAGGGGAGCCATTCTGCTGCAGTATATCTGCGTGAGCCGGTCAGGATCCGGTTAAAGTGGTTGTAAAGCCTTAACCACCTCAATAACGGGCCTATTCTGGCATTTCTCTCCTTCATGTAAAAATCATAATTTTCTTGCTAGAAAATTAATCAGAACCCCCAAACATTATATATATTTTTTAAGCATACACCCTAGGGAATAAAATGGTGGTCATTGCAACTTTTTATCTCGCACGGTATTTGCGCAATCATTTTTCAAATGCCTTTTTTTTGGGGGGGAAAAAAATGGTTTCATGAATTACATTTTTTTTGTATAATGTGAAAGATGATGTTTTGCCGAGTAAAAAGATAGCTGACATGTCACGCTTTAAAATTGCGCACATTAATGGAATGGCGCCAAACTTTGGTACTTAAAAATCTCCATAGGCGACGCTTTACATTTTTTTTACAGTTTACCAGTTTAGAGTTACAATACAGAGGTCTAGTGCTAGAATTGTTGCACGCGCATGCGATACCTCTTATGTGTGGTTTGAACGGCGTTTATATATGTGGGCGGGACTTACATGTCTGTTTGCTTCTGGGACAGGGGCGTTTTTAATTTAATAAAATTTTTATAAAAAAAAATATTTTACTTAATTTATTTTTACACCTTTTTTTAATTTGTATTTTTTTCATCGCTTTTATTCCTATTACAAGGAATGTAAACATCCATTGTAATAGGAATCACTGTGACAGGTCCTCTTTATGGAGAGAGGCGGGGTCAGACCCCACATCTCTCCTCCAGGCTTAAAAGCATGAGATTGGGAAAAAAAAATCACGATCTCATGCTGACAGCCGCGATTGCGGCTTTGTTGACTTCCGGGTACCCTGGCGCGACGTCATAACGTCGCACCCGGGCCTCCGACGGTCATAGAGATGACCGGTCACCAAATATGCAGCCTCTTGGCGCCAATGATCAGGCACAGAGAGGCCGCATATTTGCATGTGACCGGCACCAAGGGGTTAAACGTGTACTTTTGTTCATCTCTGTTAAATGGGAGAAGGGAAATTATTCTTTTTTAGAGAAGGAAGATAAGATTGTTTGTACTTCCAGTTCAGCTCACAGGAAGTGACAAGGACACAGCATTTCTGGCAGGATCAACGGGTATATAATGTACTGACGGGAAAAGTGTTTTTAGCCTGAACTAGGGGTCCCATCTTTTTTTCAAACCAAACCCCAACACTTTAGCGGCCTGGAGAGGAGTATTGCGGTGGGCATAGCGTGCCACAGCTAACATTGGGTGTGGCCTAATTGCTCTTGCTGGCATCATTGCCCCGCCCCCCCCCCCCCCCCCAGTGATGCTGAACCTGCCCCAGACAGCTGCCTGCAGCTCCGGGAATGGCAACAGATTTGTGTGTAACTATCTTGGTTTATAAGGCTCCTTTCACACTGGGGCTCGATGTGCGGTGGCGGTATAACGCCGCTATAGTTCAAGTTGTGCGACTTGCTTGCGGCTTCCTTGCGACCTGCTTGCAACTTTTGTGATTTAACATTGCAGTCTGTGGCACTCAAATCGCACCAAAGTTGCAGAAAAGTAGTGCACAAACCTTTTCTACCGGCGCCTAACCGAAGGCTCCCTTTCGCTCCTTGTGATCTGGAGTTTTTTCGGATCATGTGACCGCCATGACAGTCAATCACGGTGGTCACGCGCTCTTCTTTTGCCCCTGCTACTTGAGTCAAATTGGGCTCCTGAACAGGAGTGAAGGGCCTTAGGATCAGTTGGAAGGGCCACCCGAGACCAATGCAAATGGCCTGGGACTGATGGAAAAGGTCCTGGTGGCCAGCAGGGCTCTTCATGGTTTCTTGCTCTGGGGCCCTGAAGGTTCTAGTTACACCTCTGATATTGTGGTAGACCAACATTGTTGCTGTAATGAACAAAAAACCTAAGAATGGAAATATTATACTCATTTTTTTTTGCTTTGTTTTTAGAGTGGAGGAAGATTTCCATTATAAAAGGTGAGTAGATATTTGCATCCACCGCCTGTTTCATGTGATTTTTTCACTTAAACATTTTAGCCACGTGGTTCATTCCCATGGTTGTCCCTTAAGTCTTGCACTAGCCACAAAACAATTGCAAAAAAAAAAATTGCAGCCTCACTGTGCCCATCAAATGCATCCACTGTGCCATCAATTGTCACCACTGTGCCATGCCAGCAAATGCAGCCACTGTGCCATCAATTGTCACCACTGTGCCATGCCATCAAACGCAGCCACTGTGCCATCAATTGTCACCACTGTGCCATGCCATCAAACGCAGCCACTGTGCCATCAATTGTCACCACTGTGCCATGCCATCAAACGCAGCCACTGTGCCATCAATTGTCACCACTGTGCCATGCCATCAAATGCAGTCACTATGCCATCAATTCGCACCACTGTGCCATGCCATCAAACGCAGCCACTGTGCCATGCCATCAAACGCAGTCACTGAGCCATGCCATCAAACGCAGTCACTGAGCCATGCCATCAAATGCAGCCACTGTGCCATGCCATCAAACGCAGCCACTGTGCCCCTCAATTGTCGCCACTGTGCCCTTTAATTGTTGCCACTGTGCCCATTGTCGCCACTGTGCATGTCACTGTGCCCTTTAATTGATGCCAATGTGCCCTTTGTCACCACTGTACCCATTGATGCCACTGTGCCCTTTGTCGCCTCTGTGCCCATTGTCGCCGCTGTGCCCTGTAAAATGCACTTACCTTTCTGCTATCACCCAGGGCATCCGACCCTTCTGCCCACCCCTTGTACTAGCTCTGCTCCTTGTAGTTCTTCAGCCCACTGAGCTCCCGGTCTCTCACTAGACTAGATGATTCACTGCCACTGAATCCCTTGAGTTCCTCCCATCTTCACTGTAGTATCTTCGTCAAGCGTCACCCCCGCTTCTCTGCTGGGTCTCTAGCTTGGCACTCAAGATACCTCTTAAGCTTCACCCATGCTGACCTGCTCGTGGCGCTCAAGAGCTGAAATTCCTTTGTAGTATGTCACTACGTTCGTGTTTGTTGCATGAAAATTGTGTACCATTAGTATGCAAGACAAGATCCAGGCACACACCCTTAAGACAAAAATCTGACGCTCAGTTGGCCAACAATTGGATCGTGTGTACGAGGCTTTATGCCTCGTACACATGACCGGGATTCCCGATGGGAAAAGAGAACCGAGAACCTGCTCTCTACTTTTCCCCCCATACAGACGATCGGTTTTCCCGTTGGGAAAAACTCAGATGAGAGCTTTTCCTCAGGAATCCTGACCGTGTTTATTCTCCATCTGAGTTTTTTCCCACGGGAAAATGGCCAAAAATGGCCATTTTCTGCTACACACGGGCCAGGTTTTCTGAAAAAAAATCAGTCGGGAATCCAGATGGTAAAAAAAAAGAGAGCTGGTTCTCTTTTTTTTTTGGTCGGCGGGTTTGGCAGTTTTCCATCAGAAAAACTGCGAGGGAGCATACAAAAGGCCGGGTTTCCTGGCCAAAAGCTCTCCTAGCAGTTTTCCTTTCGAAAAACCTTGGCGTATGTACGGGGCATTTGTCTAATTTAATTTAAGTTTTGGCCTTCAGTTGGAGTTGGACTTCAAAGCAAAACCTACTGTAACGGAATGACCCGGGACACCCAGAGACTTTGTAAGGATGAGGGGTACTCCTGTACCGGCGTCACCAAGGAGTCTTATGTCTAGGGTCACCTTATGTCCGATAGAGCCATAGGGTGACTGAGAAATTATATCCTAAATTACAGGACAGGGGACATCACTGATAGTTCATATTGCAGGATCTTGAGATATTGCAAGTTGTTGGTTAATTGTGACCCAACCAGTCAATAGTGACTCATTTCTATGATTAGCCCTGGCTAGTGACATGCTAATTGAGTCAGGCTCCTGGAAGTCCTTTCATTGTGTGATAACACTGCTTTAAGCCTATTGATGCTCAGAGGTGTGAATACCTTTCTGTCAAGCTGTATGCGGAGACAGAACGTCTGTCTAGGGATGTGGATTGAGAAGAGATCATTGTGTGATGGTGTTTTGTTTGAGTTCTGTTAATGAAGGAATGTGCAGTGATTAGATCATGATAATTATAGGCCGGCGCCAACATGTCTAGAATGTTTAGCAATTAGCCATCTGAAAGAGTATTGAAGCCCCCCAGGGTGTGGTGGAGAGTTTGATTGTTCATGTGCCTTGAAAACTGTATAAAAGCTGAGAGTGAACCATTAAAGTTGTCTTCATTTTGGAACAAGTACAGAGCTGCGTGTCTCGTCTTGATTCTGGGGAATTGATATGGATCGGGTCCTGTTGGTTGGAGTGTCGATAAGCTGTCTTGGATGTGAGAAGGTCGTAAACGGTGGTGACAGTTACACCTACTCTTTGTCCATGGAAAGGAATTAAGGTTTCGATGAGAAAAGAGCGACAGAAAAATTTGTACATCACACATTTAAAAACACCAAAAATATCCAAGATTTGGGATTTACAGGGTGACTGGTCACCACTTTTTTAACCGACTTGAAAAAAAAGAACTTCACTTTGTTCGATTAAGTCATCATTTTGAATGGAACACACCAGTCAGATTGTAATGTATTTTGTCAAATGTACTGAAAAATCCTAAATATCTGATAATGATAGAAATATTAAAATTTTCTTTCAGAATCCATTTTGTTTGATCCATCTACTGCTTATTACGGCCTTCTGGTCTCTCCAGACACTCGCACGATCTCAACCACAGACGTGGTCCAAGATGTCCCCAAAAACCCAGAGAGGTTTGACACTGAGCCATGTGTCCTCGGGCAGACCGCTTTCTGCTCAGGCACCCACTATTGGGAGACGGAGATTTTGGAGAGGAGCGGAGAGTTCTGGTCTCTTGGGATAGCCAGCACGTCGGTGAGGAGGACCGGAGGTCAAAGAGAATGTCCTGAAGCTTTGATATGGGCCATTAGAGGAACAACAGAAGGTTACTATGCTCTGTACACCCCACCAGTGTCCATTGCGTTTGAACCTGAGCGGATACAGAGAGTCGGGACTTATCTGGACTATGACGAAGGGAGGGTGTCCTTTTATGATGCGGACACTTACAGGCTCCTTCACACTTTCACTGAGAACTTCTCTGAGCCTGTCTATCCATTTTACTATGTTGGACCAGGCATTGCTTTCTCATTAAATCCATAGGGCGGTGAAAGCCTAGTACACCTAAATCGAATTTAGACTTTAATGGGTGATGCCCGAGTCAAGGTGGCCAAAGACTTATGGCAACTGGATGGACAATGTCAATCAGTGGATGTGACTCCGAAGATGATTAAGTAAAATTGCATTGTGGAGAGCCTCTTCTCTATGTAACTTATCCCCACCCAGAGTCATCCTCATCCCTCTCCACATTATATCCCCACCTCCGTCCCAGCATCATCCATCCCTCGCCACAATATATCCCCACCTCCGCCCAGCATCATCCTCATCCCTCTCCACATTATACCCCATCTCCGCCCAGCATCATCCTCATCCCTCTCCAAATTATACCCCACCTCCGCCCAGCATCATCCTCATCCCTCTCAACAATATATCCCACCTCCGCCCAGCATCATCCTCATCCCTCTCCACATTATACCCCATCTCCGCCCAGCATCATCCATCCCTCTCCACAATATATCCCCACCTCCGCCCAGCATCATCCTCATCCCTCCCCACATTATACCCCACCTCCGCCCAGAATCATCCTCATCCCTCTCCACATTATATCCCCACCTCCGCCCAGCATCATTCTCATCCCTCTCCACATTATATCCCCAACTCCGCCCAGCATCATCCTCATCCCTCTTCACATTATATCCCCACCTCCGCCCCAGCATCATCCATCCCTCTCCACAATATATCCCCACCTCCGCCCAGCATCATCCTCATCCCTCTCCACAATATATCACCACCTCTGCCCAGCATCATCCTCACCCCTCTCCACAAAATATCCCCACCTCCACCCAGCACCATCCTCATCGCTCTCCACATTATATCCCCAGCTCCGCCCAGCATCATCCTCATCCCTCTCCACAATATATTCCCACCTCCGCCCAGCACCATCCCCATCACTCTCCACAATATATCCCCACCTCCGCCCAGCATCATCCTTATCCCTCTCCACATTAGATCCTCACCTCCACCCAGCACCATCCTCATCCCTCTCCACATTATATCCCCACCTCTGCCCAGCACCATCCTCATCGCTCTCCACAATATATCCCCACCTCCGCCCAGCAGCGTCCTCATCCCTCTCCACAATCTATCACCACCTCTGCCAAGCATCATCCTCATCCCTCTCCACAAAATACCACCCAGCACCATCCTCATCGCTGTCCACAATATATCCCCACCTCCGCCCAGCATCATCCTCATCCCTCTTCACATTATACCCCCACCTCCGCCCAGCATCATCCTCATCCCTCTTCACATTATATCCCCACCTCCGCCCAACATCATCCTCATCCCTCTCCACAATATATCCCCACCTCCTCCCAGAGGCGTATCTAGTGAAAATAGCGCCTATGGCAAGAACTAAAACTGCGCCCCTGTCGAAACATTTGAAACCCATCTTTCAGATAACCTTAACAAAAAAAACAGCTAACAAAACTAGTGATATTTATCATCTCTTGTGATACCTTGGGTAGTGACATATCCTCTTTATGGAGAAATCTGGGGTTTATTAGACCCCTGATCCTTCCTCTGCCCTCCAAGGCCAGATAAATGCAGAACCAATACTGGAAGTGATGAAATCTTCATCACTTAAGGCCTCAGTTTTCACAGAGGAGATGGAGAAACTGATGTTCCTCCTTCTTCTTTGTGCGCTGCCGATCCGACCAGATGGAATGGGAGAGCCTGGG
Organism: Rana temporaria; assembly: GCF_905171775.1. Taxonomy (NCBI): domain Eukaryota; kingdom Metazoa; phylum Chordata; class Amphibia; order Anura; family Ranidae; genus Rana; species Rana temporaria. The sequence continues at coordinate 170,661,496 of NC_053497.1, forward strand.
AGAACAGGGGAGGGCTGTGGCTGAACGCAGCAGGGATAGTGCTGCCATTGTTTATTAGCAAAGGTGCTGAAAAGAGGATCCTGCCTATGCTCGGGAGGAGGGAAAAGAGACCCTCAGACCATGGTTAGTGCCTTGCTGCCCAGCCACTCAACAGTGCCCCCTTCATATGGCGCCCATTGCACTTGCCATGGCTGCCATACCCTAGATACACCACTGCCTCCACCCAGCATCATTCTCATCCCTCTCCACAATATATCCCCACCTCCGCCCAGCATCATCCTCATCCCTCTCCACATTATATCCCCAACTCCGCCCAGCATCATCCTCATTCCTCTCCACAATATATCCCCACCTCCCCCCAGCATCATCCTCATCCCTCTCCACAATATATCCCCACCTCCGCCCAGCATCATCCATCCCTCTCCACATTATATCCCCACCTCTGCCCAGCACCATCCTCATCCCTCTCCACAAAATTTCCCCACATCTGCCCAGCACCATCCTCATTCCTCTCCACAATATCTCCCCACCTCCGCCCAGCATCATCCTCATTCCTCTCCACAATATATCCCCACCTCTGCCCAACATCATCCTCCTCCCTCTCCACAATATATCCCCACCTCCGCCCAGCACCTTCCTCCTCCCTCTCCACAATATATCCCCACCTCCGCCCAGCACCTTCCTCATTCCTCTCCACAATATATCCCCACCTCCGCCCAGCACCTTCCTCATTCCTCTCCACAATATATCCCCACCTCCGCCCAGAATCCTGGAGAGGGATGGATGATGATGGGTGTGGATGGGGATATATTGTGGAGAGGGATGGATGATGATGGGCATGGATGGGGGATATATTGTGGAGAGGGATGGATGATGCTGGGCAGAGGTGGAGATTGTGGAGAGTGGAGTGTTAAAATAAAAGTGGGTGCACCGAAGGACTCAGTGGGATGGTCAGTGGGCGTATTCAGTGGCACGGCCAGTGGGTGGGCCCTGGGGGAATGTTGTTGGTCAGGCCTCGGCAGGCCTGAAACTGTGACGGCTACCCTGCCTGTAGGAGCAGAAGAAAGACTGTCCTGTCACACATCATTATACTGGTCCAGTTTAGCTGTGGCTAGCCAGATTCCTCTGATCGTGCTAAGCACCCTCCCCCTCTATAAAGTACTACAACTGTAGGTCATACTGTCATTATCCTCTATGCAGTTAAAGTGCATCCTCAATGACATGTAGTATGCTAAATCACTGTGTACCATAATCAAATGCTATTTTTTGCTAATAAAACATGGTTTTCACTTTTTTATCCTTTGTTACATCACAGTAATGCTGATCTCCTGCCGCCTATTTGCAGCCATTTCCTGTCTGTGTTCACTGCAGTGATAGCTGCATGGCATTTCTCAGGGCGGCTTTCCTGACCATGCCATGCCTATGCAATGAGTGTTAAAACAGTCACTTGTAGTCTCCATTGAAAGCCCATGTAAAATGGTGACAATACAGTGGGACAATTGGGAGACAGGCAGAGGCATCACTAGAACCTTCAGGGCCCCGGGTGCAAGAAACCATGAAGGGCCCCACTGACCCCCCCCCCCCGTCTGGAAGCCCTTCCCTCATAGCTGGGTGGCAGAACACCAGGGCCCCATTGCAAGTGTGACTTATGTGACCCTGGTAGTTCCGCCACTGGTGTCAGTAGTTTTTTATTCTATCATTTTTTACCATTTTATTTTTATTTGCAATATTTTTTTTTTTTAGGAGCCCCATTGAGGGGCATTGGTGAGATATCAGGCCTCGTACACACGACCGAACATGTCTGCTGAAACTGGTCCGCGGACCAGTTTCTGCGGACATGTTCGGTCGTCTGTACAGCCGACCGGACCGGATTCCCGGCCTAGTGGACAGGTTTCCAGCGAACAAATGTTTCTTAGCATGCTATGAAACATGTCCGCTGGAACCCTGTCCGTCGGATATGTCCGATGGTTAGTACAACTCATCGGACATGTCCGCTCGGCTGAACTCCCTCGCATGCGTCAAAGTGATTTGACGCATGCGTGGAAGCATTGACCTTCCTGGGTCGCGCACGTCGCCGCGTCATCGTCGCGGCCACGTCGCGACCACGTCACCTCGTTCGCTGTCCGCTGGGATTTTGGTCTGGCCTCAGGGGTCTAAACAGACCTCTCAAACAGTTCGGTCTTTGAGACAGAGAATGGAAATTGAGGAAGCCTTAGCTGCACAGGATGTATGAACAGGAATAGCTTCCCGTTCATTCATAAACTGAAGCATAGTAAACACAATTTATTATTCTTTAGGTATGAATAGACATAATCAGTGATTGGTACGGATCACTGACTCTATTCATTCAGGCAAGGAAGAGGCTGGTAAATTATGCATTTACTGGCCCCTTTCCTGCTCTACATTCTGAAACATTCTGCGGGAGAGGGGAGGGGGAACAAGGGTTGGTCCGTAGAGAGAACAGGGGATGTCGGCTGAGAGCACAGGGGGGCAGGCAGAAGCACAAGGGCAGCATAAAGAAGCTAGCTGGAAAGGAGGGGAAGTTCCGGCAGCAGAGAGAGGAATTGATCCCCTCTATTTTCCTTCTGCAGGCCAGTGAATGCCGGCAGGAGGGAGAGAAGGAGAAGTGGGCATTCAGCGGCTGCCCCCTGGAACATGGGGCCGGGTCACAATTGAGACCCCTGCAACCCTTGTAGTTACGCTCCTTGAGATAGGGTCAGTATGTTTTCAACTTAAAACAGGAAGTGCCTCACCAGAGACCTTTGTGGATTTTGAGGATCACCAGGTGTCAATTTAATAACAGCAGAGGATTCTAAAATATTATATTATATTATGCTTTATTTTGCTTTTTTTTTTATTTTATCAAACTTACCTTTTCCAGATGTCTTCAGGATGGTCACATGATGTGCAGGGTCCTCTCCACCTCCTTAATAGCATAGAGTCATCCTGGATGATGCAGAGATTGGTTCTGGTGTAATGAAGCAATTACAGTGACTCTCTCTGCATTCATTAACGGAGAGAGCTGGATGCCGTGGTGCCACCTCTTCAGGGCACCCTACACTTACTGTATCTCCTCAGTCTTTCGAGATGAATGACGCTGGGCATCAACCAACCAAGATGTCTGAGGACATCTTGTGGCGAAAAAGGATTACTGCGGGAGGCCCCGAATGAGTTAGCCTAAGCTGCCTTTTCATTGTAAGCACCTGCTGGGTGACTATTTTATCATATAACATATGGTAGCCCAGAGTTGAGCTTTAAGGTAAGTGATATCAGTGCGTGTTACTGTTTTTTGAACCCATGTGCAACTCGTGTACAAAACAAAAGGGAGCGCCACCTAAGGGCAACATTAGTGTACTCTATTACATGAAAGACAATTGGCACTTCATGTTGGAAGGGGTGGACTTCAACAAACAGATAATGGGGCTGTATAGTAATGGCGACAGAGGGCACCCCTGTCTGGTACCCCTGCGTATCACGAGGGGTCGGAAATAGCGGTATTTACTCTTATTCTCGCTGTAGGTTTGTAATATAGTAACTGAACCTATTTAATAAATAGAATGTTCCCAAGGAGGGGTCTCATGCCGGTGGGGACTTGTGGTGTGAAGGTACCTGCAATGTAGGAAACCGCTCAGAATCCATATCTAGAAGCACCAAAGCAATTGTGAAACACCGGAGGAGGACCTACAACCAAGGGGCGTGCCTAAGTGTTTCGGGGCGCTCAGGCTCCTTTGTCAAACCTTTGCTTCAGTCTATATCAGGGGTCTCAAACTCAAATTACCTGAGGGCCACAAGACAAGTTTTCATATGCCATGAGGGGCCGCATGCAAACTTTCAAACTTCAAAAACAACAGTACTGGTGTCAGCGAACACATTATTAACCCCCAGCACTGGTGTCAGCGAGCGCATTATTACCACCAGCACTGGTGTAAGTCAGGGTTTGACAAATTTGCTCGGAATCTAGGAGCCAGCTAAAAAAGTTAGGAGCCAGAAAACGCGCCCCGTCCCGACGAGCTTGCGCGCAGAAGCGAACACATACGTGAGCAGCGCCCGCATATGTAAGCGGTGTTCAAACCACACATGTGAGGTATCGCCGCGATTGGTAGAGTGAGAGCAATAATTCTAGCTCCTCTGTAACTTAAAACATGCAACCTGTAGATTTTTTTAAACGTCGCCTATGAAGATTTTAAAGGGTAAAAAAAGTTTGTCGGCATTCCACAAGCGGACACAATTTTGAAGCGTGACATGTTGGGTATGAATTTACTCGGCGTAACATTATCTTTCATAATATTAAAAAAAATGGGGATAACTTTACTGTTGTCTTATTTTTTAATTAAAAAAAGTGTAATTTTTTCCCAAAAAAGTGCGCTTGTAAGACCGCTGCGCAAATACGGCGAAACAGAAAGTATTGCAACGATCGCTATTTTATTCTCTAGTGTGTTAGGATAAAAAATATATATAATGTTTGGGGGTTCTAATTAGAGGGAAGAAGATGGCAGTGAAAATAGTGTAAAATGACATTAGAATTGCTGTTTAACTTGTAATGCTTAACTTGTAATACCAACGGCCACCACCAGATGGCGCCAGCTCACATCTGGTGGTAATAACTTGTAATACCAACGGCTCACCACCAGATGGGGCCAGCTCAAAAAAAAAAAAAAAAATTATTTTTTTTTTTTTTTTTTTTGCTCCCCTCACTTCCACCCTGCCTGGGGGCCATTTATAACTGGTCCGCGGGCCGCAAATGGCCCGCGGGCCGGTACTTTGAGACCACTGGTCTATATGCTTATTACATATGCAGGATCTGGGTCCTGCATTGAAGCACTAAATAATGACCAGTGGCCCAGATTCAAAGAGCAATTGCACCTGCATAACCATAGTTACGCAGCGCAATTGCTTACTTGCCCCGGCGTAACGACTTCTCCTGATTCAGAGAGCTCGTTACGCCGACTGCAGCCTAAGATATGCGTGGCATAAGGCTCTTATGCCCTCATATCTTAGGCTGCATTCTTACGCAGGCCGCTAGGTGGCGTTCCCGTTGTGGTCAGCGTATAGTATGCAAATTGCATACTAACGCCGATTCACAACGTTACGCGAGCCCTGCGTACGCAGTTTACGTCGTTTGCGTAGGTCGGTTTTTTGCGTAAGGCTGCCCCTTCTATAGCAGGGGCAGCCAATGCTAAAGTATACCCGTCGTTCCCGCGTCGCGAAATTTGAAATTTACGTTGTTTGCGTAAGTGAATCGTGAATGGCGCTGGATGCCATTCACGTTCACTTTGAAGCAAATGACGTCCTTGCGACGTCATTTACCGCAATGCACGTCGGGAAAGTTTCCCGACGGAGCATGCGCACTACGCTCGGCGCGGGAACGCACCTAATTTAAATGATTCCCGCCCCCTACGGGATCATTTAAATTGCGCGCGCTTACGCCGGGCATTTTGCCGGAGCGCCCACGCAATTTACGGAGCTACTGCTCGGTGAATCGAGGGTAGCGCAGAAAATTTGCGGGGGCGCAGGGCAAAAACGGTGCCCTGCGCCTACGGAAAAAAAGCGCAAATGTTACTGAATCTACCCCATTGTTCTTTCTCAGTCCATGTCTATGGTTCAGAGGATATGAAGCTAACTGTCTTATCTCCAATCCCACTCTGGGGGGTGTAGACCACTTTGACTATCCTACCTTACAGTCAGTGTCAAATCCTTTATCCTTAGGATAAATGGGGGGTGGTTTGGACCCCCCTGTCCCCCCCATTATCTACGCCTTTGCTTCAGGGAGCATTTATGATTTATATTAAATATGGAACAGCAAGAAAGCAAAAACAGATGAATGTTCCAGTAAATGTGTACTCCCTAAAAATACACTTTAGATTCCCTTTAAACTACGCGGCGATGAGGCTGTTTGGCTTGCAGCGGGGGCTTTCACTTCAGGAGTGAGGAGGCGTAGGAGCGCATTGCTCACACAGCGTAAACTATACAATTGAATAAAAAAAAAAAGCTACCAGCAGAATCTGCTCTAAATTATTCAGCGAGCCAGCGGGGGACCCACCACAACAAGCTGAGGATTGTTATTATACACGTGTGGGACCGGCAGCTTTTTATAGATCGCCATTTTCGTCTCTGTTAAACTTTAATGCGCGCCGTCCTTTGTGTTTGACCTTTTGCCGATAAAGTTCTTCCAAAAGGCGTTCGAAACATCAAAGAGACAATTTTATGGTCAGTCTTCAGCGAGATACGCGCTCGGTACGGTGAACAAAATGATCGGGCGATTCTGGTCACAGAGGAGGTCAGCGCAACAGCTTTACGGACTTTATCTTTTCAGAGAGATTTTTGTATAAGAGACTTTTTCACTTTCAGCATTCGGAAGACAGAGATGGAGTCTCCTAAAATTCAACCCACCCCGACCCATTAAAGTTGGGTTCCCACTCTTTTGCTGCCGCCTGTGTTACAGTAAAGTGCAAAAACACATTGGTGTGCCGTAGTGCTATTCTTTAACGCCTTCCTGCCCAGTCCTGGTGCCCATTTAACTGGATCCTTACACCGGGGGGAGGACAGACGTCCCAATTGCGTGATCACTGTGATTGGCTGTTACAATGGTCACACGATCAGGAGCCCTGTTGGTGCATTGATGCTGGAGAGTTAAACCCTGACTGAGGCCTCGTACACACGGCCAGACATGTCCGATGAAAACGGTCCGCGTCCTCTTTAAGTGCCCAGCCGCGACTCGGTCTGAAGCTCCGTGACCAGCGAACCCGATCGCCGCTCGGTCCCCGGAGCTGAAGAACGAGGAGAGCCGTGTGTAAACACGGCTTCCCCGTTCTTCACTGTGGCGCCGTCATCGATCGAGTGTTCCCTAATATAGGGAAACACAATCAATGACGTCACACCTACAGCCACACCCCCCTACAGTTAGAAACACAGATGAGGTCACACTTAACCCCTTCAGCGCCCCTTTGTGGTTAACTCCCAAACTGCAATTGTCATTTTCACAGTAATCAGTGCATTTTTAATGCATTTTGTTGCTGTGAAAATGACAATGGTCCCAAAAATGTGTCAAAATTGTCCGATGTGTCCGCCATAATGTCGCAGTCACGAAGAAAATCACTGATCGCCGCCATTAGTAGTAAAAAAAAAAAAAAATTATAAAAATGCAATCAAACTATCCCCTATTTTGAAAACGCTATAAATTTTGCGCAAACCAATCGATAAACGCTTATTGCGATTTTTTTTACCAAAAATAGGTCGAAGAATACGTATCGGCCTAAACTGAGGAAAAAAACTATTTTTTATATGTTTTTGGGGGATATTTATTATAGTAAAAAATATAGGATTTTTTGTTCAAAATTGTCGCTCTATTTTTGTTTATAGCGCAAAAAAATAAAAACCGCAGAGGTGATCAAATACCACCAAAAGAAAGCTCTATTTGTGGGAAAAAAAGGACGCCAATTTTGTTTGGGAGCCACGTCGCACGACCGCGCAATTGTCAGTTAAAGCGACGCAGTGCCGAATCGCAAAAACTGGCCAGGTCCTTTAGCTGCCTAAAGGTCCGGGTCTGAAGTGGTTAAAATCAGACAAGCCGCAGAGGAAAATTGAACCCTCAGCTTGATAAATTTGTGATCTTTTCACAAATAGTGATTTACGCTCCGCACAGAGTTTCAGGTTTTAATTTTTTTGCAATATTCAGTAATTCCCGAGGTCCATATTGATCCCATTCCAGAACTGAGGCCGTGCCGCGTGTTACAGGGATTGTATATTAACCGGAGTCGATTATCTCCCAGGATGCCATTTCTTCCCAAGGCGTAATCTAGACGGTTATAATAATATCTGTGTGACTCACGGGCTGTAGGCCTGGCGCGCCTCCCTCACACATCATCATTAGCGCCCCTGTTTAGACATGGCGTTATGTGAGATGATTGCTATTATCTCACAATTACACCTCATTTGCATGATGATGTTTACCACACAATGGTAAGTTGTGTTATGTGACTTCTCCATCAATATTATAGCCAATGCATTCAGCAGATTCCAGGCAGCGCCAGTGACATCTAGTGGCCACTGTACAGTACAGCAACTGCGTCTCTTCATTTATCCACATTAGAAGTGGAAGGGCTTTCATCTGTAGATGTCACATCTGATTCTGCAGCTTGGAGATAACTTCATTTTTAGCAGGAAAAACTTGTCTAGTCAAATCTTTTGTTCGATATCTATCTATCTATCTATCTATCTATCTATCTATCTATCTATCTATCCAGGGCCGCTGATAGAAATCATGGGGCCCCGTACAGCCTACCTGACGGGGCCCCCTTCAGCTCCACCCCTGGTCCCGCCTTCAGCTCCACCCCTGGTCCCGCCTTGAAACTGTCTCTGCAGCACGTTACAGATTGGCGGCATTGGTAGGCACCTGGAGCAGAGAACCAGGGGGGGGGGGCTGCCGTCTGAAATTGAAATTGAGAAGCGGGAGGGGGGGGGGGGCTGCCGCGAATTGAGAAGCGGAGGGGGGCCCTTTACAAATTATTAATAAAAATGAAAAAATAAAAATAAAAAAATATATAAAATAAATAAATAAACATTTATAAAACAAAAAAGGGGGGGGTTGCCATTCAGGGCCCTGGGGACCTCTGGGCCCTTTAATTAAAAAAAAAAAAACATTTATAAAAAAAAAAAAAAAAAAAAAAAAAGGGGTTTGCCACATGGAGACCTCATGAGCCCTTTAATATATATATATATATATGAAATAAAAAGAAAAAAAAATGAAATAAAATAATATAAAAAAAAAAAAATTATAAAAAAAGGGGGATTGCCATCCGGGGCCCTGGGACCTTTAATAATATATATATATATATATATATATATATATATATATATATATATATATATATATATATGTAATAAAATATATAACAATTTATTTATTTTTTTATAAAAAAAAGGGGTGTTTTCATCCCAGGCCCTGGGGATCTCCGGGCCCCTGGGGACCCCCATACCCCTAAGAAAAAAAAATTGTCCCTTTAATAAAAAATAAAAAAATATATATATTAGAAAAAAATATATATATTTTTATAAAAAATACATTTAAAAAAGGGGAGTTGTCATCTGGGACCCTGTGGGCCTCCGGACCCCTAAAAAAAAGGGGGTTGCCATCCGGGCCCCTGCTGGCCCGGGGCCCCCTACAACAGGGCCAGTTGTACTGGCTTATCAGCGGCCCTGTATCTATCTATCTATCTATCTATCTATCTATCTATCTATCTATCTAAAAACGTAAATGCATTTTATTGGGATTTTATGTGAGAGACCAACACAAAGTGTCACATAATTGTGAAGCGGAAGGAAAATCCAATATTGTATCCTGGCCTAGTCCAACAAGGCCCAGGCCTAGGGCAGCACTTTGCAGGTGGGTAGCAAGAACAGTGTCTCCGCCGGCTTGCGCTACACTGTTAGGCAAATTAGTTAATCAGTTTAGTGCCCCTGTAATGCCTCGGCTGCGTGTTGCTTCAGGTACACAGCTTCACATCAAGTATAAACCGAATCTCAATGAAAGAAGCGCTGGTTGGTTAAACTGATGCAATCTTTACTGAGATATAATGAACAGGAAAGTAAGATAGTGTTCGTATGAGATATGTGAGATGATATGATATGTGGTAAAAAGGCTTTGGTGTTCGTCAGGTTTGCAATCTGTATTAGCTTTAGGATGTCCTGTGGATCTGGTCACTACAGTAGCTAGAGCTGGAATGAACAGGATATGTCCCAGCAAGCCCTAGACAGTACAGAGAAGACCCGCCTCTAGGCTTCAAGAAAATGGAGGGTCTTAAAGAAACAGACACTGCTGAGTGCCAAGCATGTAATATACATTGCAAAGGCAGCACAGCCCCCATAAATCTGCCGCACTGCTTTCAGTATGTGGGCGGTTGGCATTCTGCAACTGTTGGGGGGGGGGGGCGTGGCTTCAAATTTTTTACCATCCCTGTCCCATTGCAGAGATTTCCCTTCACTTCCTGTCCCATAGCCAAACAGGAAGTGAGAGGAAATCTATGCAAATTAAGGAAATCCATTGCCCCCCCCTCCCCCCAGGCCATCAGAACTAGTGTCCCCACTTGAAAATTTCAGGGTGGGTCTTAAACCACAAGGGGTGTGGCCTTGACAGGAAGGGGTGTGTCATATTTAAATTAGGGGGTGCATGAGTTTAGTCAGGCCTAGGGAAGCACAAAACCTAAATACATCCCTGGGAAAATGATAAATGGTTTTCAACATTTGTTACAAAATAAATATGTAAAAAGTGTGGGGGGTACATTTGTAATCAGCCTCCTTCACTCTGATACCCCTAACTAAAATCAAGTGGAAGCAATTGCCTTCAGAGGTCACTTAATTAGTAAATTGCGTCCACCTGTGTGTAATTTTATTTCAGTATAAATGCAGCTGTTCTGTGAAGCCCTCAGAGGTTGGTTAGAGAACGTTAGTGAACAAACAGCATCATGAAGGTCAAGGAACACAACATACAGATCAGGGATAAAGTTGTGGAAAAGTATAAAGCAGGGTTGGGTTATAAAAAACTATCCCAAGCTTCGAACATCTCACGGAGCTCTGTTCAATCTATTATTCGAAAATGGAAAGAGTATGGCGCAACTGCAAACCTACCAAGACATGGCCGTCCACCTAAACTGACCGGGCCGGGCAAGGAGAGCATTCAGCAGAAGCAGCCAAGAGGCCCATGGTAACTCTGGAGGAGCTGCAGAGATCCACAGCTCAGGTGGGAGAATCTGTCCACAGGACAACTATTAGTGGTCTCTCCACAAATCTGCCCTTTATGGAAGAGTGACAAGAAGAAAGACATTGGTGAAAGAAAGCCATAAGAAGTCCTGTTTGCCTCGTGGAGGACACAGCAAACATGTGGAAGAAGGTGCTCTGGTCAGATGAGACCAAAAATGAAAGTTGTCTGGCCGCAATAGGAGAGACCCGTCAAAGTGGGCCAGTCTGGGTGAAGTCCAGGGCCACATTTTTGTCCCAGTCCAGCCCTGACTGCTATCAGGTTCAGGTGATGCTTTATTGCAGGAGGAGATATCTGCTCCACACTGCCAGGATCCACCCGCTGGTGGATGCCAGTACTGCGGCCCAAAGATCACATAACACCAGTTCCAAACTGCCAGGAGACACCTGGCAGTGTCTCCTGGCAGTTCCAAACTGCCAGGAGACACCTGCTGGTGGACATCAGTACTGCATGCCAAATATCCCAATAATATACATTTACGTTTTTTTTGGTTTGTAACATGACAACATGTGGAAAATCTCAAGGGGGGTGTGAATACTTTTTCAAGGCACTGTATGTATCTCATAGGTGTGTGCAGCCTATTGCACCCCAAAGCTCCAACAGAGGAAGTGGCTCGGGGGGGTACACATGTCACGGCTGCATTGTTGTGCTTCACAGCCATGGCAGAAATTACAGGGTGCAAAGCGCATGTGAACGGAGGGAAGGAGGGTGGCGCACCTAAGTGTAGTATGTTAAAAAAAAAAAAAATATTTCACAAGGTATTGCACTTACAGGATTGAAGAATTCATAGGCATATCTGTAATAAAAAGTCTCTTTCGGATCTTAAATGCAATTTTTTTTTGTCCGCTAGGTGTCGCCTCCGTCGTTTTCCCCGTCGAGTATGCAAATTACCTAGATACGCAAATTCCCGAACGTACGTGTGGCCGACGCAGTGAAGTTACGACGTTTGCGGTTTTTCTGGCGTAAAGTTGCCCCTGCTATATGAGGGGCAACCAATGTTAAGTATGGCCGTCGTTCCCGCGTCGAAATTGATAAATTTACGTCGTTTGCGTAAGTCGTCCGTGAATGGGGCTGGACGCCATTTACGTTCACGTCGAAACCAATGACGTCCTTGCGACGTCATTTGGAGCAATGCCCCCTGGGATATTTTTCGTACGGCGCATGCGCAGTACGTTCGGCGCGGGACCGCGCTTAATTTAAATGTTACACGCCCCCTACCCGCCTAATTTGAATTAGGCGGGCTTGCGCCGGGTGATTTACGCTACGCCGCCGCAACTTTACACGTAAGTGCTTTGTGAATAAAGCGCTTGCCTGTAAAACTTGCGGCGGCTCAACGTAAATGAGATACGTTACGCCCGCCGACATTTTACGCCATTCTACGAGAATCTGGGCCTAACTGTCTTATCTATGGAGTGCTGAACATGGTGCAGCTCCCCAGCAATGCATTACTAGTGACATCTAGTGGCCACGGCACAGCATGACAGCTCCTTCACTTCATTTAAACACTTTATAACTGAAATGGCTTTTTATTGCTTGATATCACATTTATTTTATCAGTTCAGCGGGGAAAAAATATTTGTTCAAATCCATCTATCTATCTATCTATCTATCTATCTATCTATCTATCTATCTATCTATCTCCCCCCATATCTATCTATCTATCTATCTATCTATCTATATATCTATCTATCTCCCCCCATATCTATCTCCCCCATATCTATCTATCTATCTATCTATCTATCTATCTATCTATCTATCTATCTATCTATCTATCTCCATATCTATCTATCTATCTATCTCCCCCCCATATCTATCTATCTATCTATCTATCTATCTCCCCCCATATCTATCTCCCCCCATATCTATCTATCTATCTATCTATCTATCTATCTATCTCCCCCATATCTATCTATCTATCTATCTATCTATCTATCTATCTATCTATCTCCCCCATATCTATCTATCTATCTATCTATCTATCTCCCCCATATCTATCTATCTATCTATCTATCCCCATATCTATCTCCCCCATATCTATCTATCTATCTATCTATCTATCTATCTATCTATCTATCTATCTATCTCCCCCCCATATCTATCTATCTATCTATCTCCCCCCATATCTATCTATCTATCTATCTATCTATCTATCTATCTATCTATCTATCTATCTATCTATCTATCTATCTATCTATCTATCTATCTCCCCCCCATATCTATCTATCTATCTATCTATCTATCTATCTATCTATCTATCTATCTATCTATCTATCTATCTATCTATCTATCTATCTATCTATCTATCTATCTATCTATCCCCATATCTATCTATCTATCTATCTATCCCCATATCTATCTATCTATCTATCTATCTATCTATCTATCTATCTATCTATCTATCTATCTATCTATCTATCTATCTATCTATCTATCTATCCCCATATCTATCTATCTATCTATCTCCCCCCCTCTATCTATCTATCTATCTATCTATCCCCATATCTATCTATCTATCTATCTCCCCCCCTCTATCTATCTATCTATAATAAAAAAGAAAAAGTGGTTGGCAACTTTTAAGAATAGGGGGTCTTAACTGCGGCCCCCCTGACATCACCAAAGGGCCGCACATACTGTTTATTGTATGTAATAATTGAGGACTGTCAGAGACTGCAAACCTAATAGCGGGAAGGAGGGTCAGAGACTATGGACATGCTACAGAAGACAATAGGAAACTGGGAAGACGTTACATAAGGCTAGTAGAGATGAATGCAATTATCCTAATCAATGTCCCCACTACAGACTACTGAGGTCCAAGGGCTGCACATCATATACCAAAGGGCCACATGTGGCCCTTGAGCCACAGGTTGGGTACCAGGATCTATATTCTATTACTGCATCTTTCCAGCAGTGCTATACTAGTGACATCTAGTGGACAATGTACAGTATAGCAGTTGCTTCTCTTTATAACTGGAATGACTTTCTGCTTGTAGCTTATAGTCTATGGGCCAGATTCATAAAGACTTACGAAGAGCGTATCAGTAGATACGCCGTAGTAAGTCCGAATCCGCGCCGTCGCAACTTTAAGCGTATGCTCAAACTGAGATACGCTTAAATGTTGCTAGGATACGACCGGCGTAAGTCTCCTACGCCGTCGTATCTTAACAGCATATTTACGCTGGCCGCTAGGGGCGTGTACGCTGATTTACGCCTAGAATATGTAAATCAGCTAGATACGCCTTTTCACGAATGTACGCCCGGCCGTCGCAGTACAGATACGCCGTTTACGTAAGGGGTTTTCAGGCGTAAAGATAAACCACCAAAAACATGGCGCAGCCAATGTTAAGTATGGACGTCGGAACCGCGTCGAATTTTTCAAATTTTATGTCGTTTGCGTAACTCGTCCGTGAATGGGGCTGGCCGTAATTTACGCTCACGTCGAAAGCATGACGATTTGCCGACGTCATTTGGAGCATGCGCACTGGGATACGTCCACGGACGGCGCATGCGCCGTTCGATCGAAACGTCATTTATGTGGGGTCACAGTTAATATACATAAAACACGCCCACAGCTTCAACATTTGAATTAGGCGGGCTTACGCCGGCCCTAATACGCTACGCCGCCGTAACTTCGGCGGCAAAATCTTTGAAAATACCAAACTAGCCTCTCAAAGTTACGGCGGCGTAGCGTATAGGAGATACGCTACGCCCGCCTAAAGGCATATCTATCTATCTATCTATCTATCTATCTATCTATCTATCTATCTATCTATCTATCTATCTATCTATCTATCTATTTATCCATGCTTCAGTACATATAATTGGCTTCTATTTCAGCTTCTACCTCTCCTGGCCTGGGTGCTGCTGTGCGGGGGGATCACAGGAAGCGGATACAAAGTCATATTCAGGTATTGGTCAGTTTTTTATTTGTTCATTTTAATTAAAACATAACTCTTTACTAGACCTTAAAGATTATCCCTTAACACAAAGCCTGATGCTGAAAATTAAAGTGCTTGTAAAGGTCTTTATCCTTAACGTTTTCTGTGCAGCTCCCCCTAAATACTTACCCGAGCCTGATCTCGATCCAGCGCTGTGCCCCCGAGAGCAGCAACATTGCCCTGTCTCTCCTTTCTCATCTGACCCCCAGAAATGGGTCTATTGACACAGTGGGCCAGATTCACATAGATTAGCGGATCTTTAGATCCGCGTAACCTATCTGATTTAAGATCCGCCGCCGCAAGTTTTTGAGGCAAGTGGTTAATTCACAAAGCACTTACCTCAAAACTTGCGGCGGCGTATCGTAAACCCCCCGGCGGAATTCAAATTCTGCGGCTAGGGGGCGTGTAGTATTTAAATCAGGCGCGTTCCCGCGCCGATCGAACAGCACATGCGCCGTCCGCAAATTTACCCAGCGTGCATTGCACTAAATGACGTCGCAAGGACGTCATTGGTTTCGACGTGAACTAAAATGGCGTCCAGCCCCATTCACTGACGAGTTACGCAAACGACGTAAAATTTTTAAATCGCGACGCGGGAACGACGGCCATACTTAACATTGGCTGCACCTCATAGACCCAGGGGTAACTATCCCCCCGGAAAAAGCCGAGCGCAAACGACGTAAAAAAAAAGCGCCGCGCAGTCCTTCGTTTCTGAATCGGTGTATCTCCTCATTTGCATATTCGTTGCGTAAATAAACCGAAACGCCACCTAGCGGCCAGCCTGGAATTGCAGCCTAAGATCCGACGGTGTAACACAATTACACCTGTCGGATCTTAGGGATATCTATGCGTAACTGATTCTATGAATCAGCCGCATAGATCCGACCGGCAGAACTCAGAGATACAACGGCGTTTTAGGAGATACACCGTCGTATGTCTTTGTGAATCTGGCCCAGAATGTGGCTCAGGATCAAGACCAGCTCGTACGAGTATGCCCCCTAGCAAGCGGCTTGCTAACAGGGGGTTACTCAAAGGCAGGAGGAGCCATGAGCGTTTGGGGGGGACCCCAGAAAAGGAGGATTGGGGCTGCTCTGTACAAAACCATTATACAAAGAAAGTCAGTATAACATGTTTTTTTGTTTTTTACTGTAATAAAAGATAATTTTCAATTACTTGAAGAAAATCAGGTGAAAAAAAATGAATTTTGGCCACTAGATGGTGCTCATAATCATAAATAAATACACATAGGTAGATTCACGTAGGGGCGCCTAAAATTAGGACGGCCTAGCCTAGTCTTTTTAGGCTACACCGCCGTAAATTATTTAGGCTATTAGTGATTCTCAAACCACTTACCTTCAAATTTTCTGCGGCGTAGCCTAAAACGAGTGGGCGTAAGGGCGCCTAATTCAAATGAGTGGGAGGGGGGCGTGTTGTATGGAAATGAGGCTTGACCTCACGTTTTTGGACGTTTTTTTACACTGCGCATGCGCCGGGCGACTACATTTCCTAGTGCGCCTTGCGGCTAAGTCGGCCGTACGGGCCTATTGATTTAGACGCGGACGTAAACGACGTAACTCCCGATTTGCGGACGACTTACGCAAATGACGTTAACATTTTTAAATTTGCGGCGGGAACGGCGGCCATACTTAACATTGGCTAGGCCACTAGAGCATAGCTCTAACTTTAGGCGGCCTATCCCTTACGGAAACTACGTAATTCGACGGCGTAGGCCTGGCGTACGTTTGCGTTCGGTCGTGAATCGGCGTATCCCCTCATTTAAATAATCTACGCCGGCCGCAATGGAAGCGCCATCTAGCGGGCAAAAGAAACATTGCAGCCTAAGATAGAATGGCGTAAGCCGTCCTATCTTAGATATGTTTAAGTGTATCTCTGTTAGAGAATACACTTAAACATAGGCCGGCTTAGATTAAGAGTTAGGTCGGCTTATCTGTAGATTAGCCGGCCTAACTCTTTGTGAATCTACCTATTATTTACTATGATAGCCAGCTCCATCTAGTTGCCATATTGCAATTTTTACAGGATACGAATGCAGATTAGTGCTTAATTTTATTGGTGTATGGGGGGGGGGGGGGTAAATATTGCTCACTCATACATCTTGGGGGGCGCATTTTGTCATGTTCCTTTGTCCTGGGCTCTAGAAGACCGTGTTTTCGGCACTAGTATGCTGAGAGGGAAATACGAGTCGCACTCAACATTCATAATTCAGAAGCTTTTGTTAAACTGAATAAAAATTATTGAAACAGAAAAAAAAAAAAAAATTATGAAAAAATTAATTGCAAAAAAAATAATAATAATCATAATTTAGTAATGAAGTTGTAGGACTGAACAGTTTACCTTTAGACGCATGCAGGCTACTAAAAATTCCATCACAACAGTAACAAGCTAGAATAGGGGGGGGCAGTAAATAACCTGCAGAACCTCTTAATAGCTAAATAATCGTTGCAAACCTCCAGAGTCACATGATTTTTATTAAGCCCGTTGTAAAATCTCCATTAAAAAACTTTTAATAGCATCATAATGGAACTTAGGTCTGGAAACCCTCTTAGCAGAAGTCTGCCAATCAGAGAGGTAAGACTTATAATTAACCACTTGTCTACCAAGGTAAGTTTATAAATGTCCCGGCACTCAAGGGGTTCAAACACACTTATGGCTGCTACTTCTTTGTGCAGCCGCCTCTTAGGCCTCGTACACACGACCAAGGAACTCGTAGTAAATGAAACATCGTTTTCCTCGACGAGTTCCTTGTCAGGCTTGTGGAGAAACTCGACAAGCTTTCTTTGCGTACAGAAAATCTCCTCGTTCTCAAACACGGTGACGTACAACACATACAACGGTAGGGGAAGTTCGATTTTACTGGCAGAACTCTTGGGGCTGCTTTTGCCAATATCATGTTACTGCGTGTTAAGTAAAAGTTTGATGAGAGACGATTTGCGCTTTTCAGTCTGTTACAGCGTGACGAATGCGCTATCTCCATTACAAACGCTACTTTTCCCGAAGGTGTGCTCCCGTCTCATACTTTATTCTGAGCATGCGCGGGTTTCTAAGCATACACACAAACGTGTTTCTCGTCGAAAACCAGCCCGACGAGGAAATTGAGACTCCCGTCGAGGAAAAAGAGAACTTGTTCCTCGACGAAAAACATACACACGACCGTTTTCCTCGGCAAAAAAGCTCTGCCACCAAGTTTCTTGATGGATTCTGTCGAGGAAACCGGTCGTGTGTACGAGGCCTTAGTCTTCCCAGTCCTTATGTAAATGTGATCAGGCTTATTTTTATGGAACTGTGAGGCTGACCCTTCACCATAGTTCCTGGGCTCTTTTGCTTCTCTTTCGGAATGTTTTTGTTATTTTTTCATTTTTTCGCCTTAGTACATGTTCCCCAGGGCAGGGCAGTGGCACCCCCACCCATAAAATGGACAATTTTGGTTGGGCTCAAATTGATTTCAGTGGGGTTCAGTTTGGGCATTCCGAACTTGTTTGAAGTTCATCAAACCCTCCTCGAACCGAACCCAGGGCAGTTCGGCTCGTCACCGCTGCAAATCCTGTGCATGTTTCTGTTAACCGGTTGCCGACCGCCGCATGTATATATACGTCCACAGAATGGCACGTACAGGCAGTGGCGTATCTAGGGTATGGCAGCCATGGCAAGTGCCATGGGCGCCATAGGGAGGGGGCGGCAAAAAGCTACCCCCCGTACGAAAAAAACTCCACCCGTCCTCCTGTGGACGCCTCCCGCACTAATGTAGCTCCCGGCATCGCGGCCGGCCTGCTAAAGCCAGGCGCCGGCACTGCAATTGCTAATATTGCTACTTGTCCTGGGGAGGGGATTGACAGGTGCCCCCATGACGGCTGATGACTGGCCATTAATGGCACAGTGGCTGCAATTGATTTTTTTTTTTCAGTTTGCTTGCGCCCCCCCCAAATTTTCAGCGCCAGCGGTCCCCAGTGTGCCTCTCTGTCCTCGTCGCACTGTGTCCCTCTCTGTCCCTGGTTATCTGAAAGGTTTCAAATGTTTTGACAGGGGCGCAGTTTTAGTGCTTGCCATAGGCGCCATTTTCACTAGATATGCCTCTGCGTACAGGCATATGGGCGTACCTGTACGTCCCCGCCTTTCTGCGGGTCGGGGGTCCAATCGGGACCCCCCCCCCCCCCCGCGCTACATGCGGCGGTCGGTAACCCGTGGGGAGCTATCCGGGACGACGGCGCGGCTATTCGTTTCTAGCCGCCCCCTCGCGATCGCTCCCCGGAGCTGAAGAACGGGGAGAGCCATATGTAAACACGGCTTCCCTGTGCTTCACTGTGGCGGCTGCATCGATCGAGTGATCCCTTTTATAGGGAGACTCGATCAATGACGTCAGACCTACAGCCACACCCCCCTACAGTTGTAAACACACACTAGGTGAACCCTAACTCCTACAGCGCCCCCTTGTGGTTAACTCCCAAACTGCAACTGTCATTTTCACAATAAACAATGCAATTTAAATGCATTTTTTGCTGTGAAAATGACAATGGTCCCAAAAATGTGTCAAAATTGTCCGAAGTGTCCACCATAATGTCGCAGTCACGAAAAAATCGCTGATCGCCGCCATTAGTAGTAAAAAAAAAAAAAATTATAAAAATGCAATAAAACTATCCCCTATTTTGTAAACGCTATAAATTTTGCGCAAACCAATCGATAAACGCTTATTGCGATTTTTTTTTACAAAAATAGGTAGAAAAATACGTATCGGCCTAAACTGAGGAAAAAAAATGTTTTTATATATGTTTTTGGGGGATATTTATTATAGCAAAAAGTAAAAAATATTGCATTTTTTTCAAAATTGTCACTCTATTTTTGTTTATAGCGCAAAAAATAAAAACCACAGAGGTGATCAAATACCACCAAAAGAAAGCTCTATTTGTGGGGAAAAAAGTACGCCAATTTTGTTTGGGAGCCACGTCGCACGACCGCGCAATTGTCTGTTAAAGCGACGCAGTGCCGAATCGCAAAACCTGGCCTGGGCATTTAGCAACAAAATGGTCCGGGGCTTAAGTGGTTAAAGCAATATCAGATATGGCATCAATAATTATAAGTAGGGAGCTCCAATGAAAAAGAGTACCGCTCCAAGCCCTGCGACCTATGCTGTGCTCCCGCCCTGTAGTACTGACAGGTGCAGACTCTGCGCTGATCAATTGAAAAAATAAATGTTCCTGGCCTGCCGCACTCCGAAAGGCGATTTATTGAAACAAAATGAACAAAGGATAAAATCCAAAGCTGTATAACATCCAAAAATTCACGCAACACTGCAATCAATGGTAGAAAGTGGACATAGGGGACAAAAAAGCTAACATGTTTCACATCATGGATAGATGCTCAGTCATAGCTGGGTTGTGTGAGGATCTGAAAGGATTTCAATAGAAAACTTTGAATGCAACCAAACCAATTAGAGCTGGTCTGCACAGCATTAGAAAATTAGATACCTGATTGAAACTGACACAACCCATGGGCAGAACAGCACCTGCACAACCAAAAACACACATGTGTATGTGACATTCTAACTCCGGCTGGAGTGGAGACGAAAGTAAAGTATCGTTGGAAGCAGGAATGTTTCCGTATCGTTAAGCCTGAATCTGCTATTTCTCCTCCTCACCTTCTTTGCTATCTACCTCAAGTTTTACTGTTTACAGTGTTGGGTAAAATAAAAGCACAAGAAAAGACATCTGCTGTGTGGACATTCCATTTGCTAAAGGCTCTCATCGTCTACCATAGACAATCACAGAGGTAACACTCCATCCCAATCTATAACCAGCGGCTCCTTCGGGGGTGAGCGCTACACTTCTAATCTCTACAGAAAACCCAGTGCTGGAAACACCCTTCTTAGAGCAGACTCTAGTCATCCTAAGCATACTGGGGTAGATTCAAGAAGCAATTGCGCCTGTGTAACCATAGGTTACACAGCGCAATTGCTTACTTGCCCCGGCGTAACGAGTGCTCCTGATTCAGGAACCTCGTTACGCCGACTGCAGCCTAAGATCTGCGTGGCATAAGGCTCTTATGCCCGCATATATTAGGCTGCATTCTTGCGGTGGCCGCTAGGTGGCGTTCCCATTGTGCTCAGTGTATAGTATGCAAATTGCATACTAACACCGATTCACAACGTTGCGCGAGCCCTGCGTACGCAATTTACGTCGTTTACGTACGGCGGTTTTCACGCAAGGCTGCCCCTGCTATTAGCAGGGGCAGCCCATGTTACGTATACCCGTCGTTCCCGCGTCGCGAAATTTGAATTTTATGTAGTTTGCGTAAGTGAATCGTGAATGGCGCTGGACGCCATTCACGTTCACTTTGAAGCAAATGACGTCCTTGCGACGTCATTTGCCGCAATGCACGTCGGGAAAGTTTCCCGACGGAGCATGCGCTCTACGATCGGCGCGGGAAACGCGCCTAATTTAAATTATTCCCGCCCCCTACGGGATCATTTAAATTGCGCGCGCTTGCGCCGGGCATTTTGCCGGCGCACCCGCGCAATTTACGGAGCTTCTGCTCCGTGAATCAAGGGCAGCGGAGCAAATTTGCGGGGGCGCAGGGAAAAAAACGTTGCCCTGCGCCTCCGCAAAAAATGCGCAATTGTACCTGAATCTACCCCACTGTCACCAAACACCTTCCCATCCTATCTCATGATCCAACGTATGCCAAAATCCTCAAAGGAGGCATACGTACTGTGTCTAGAAGAGCACCGTCTCTGGGTGCACTTTTGTCACCCAGTTTCTTTTCAAGTAAGGACACCAATGGCAATTGGTTATCTTTCAAGGGCACCTTCAAATGTGGGGGCCGCAATTGTGCTTATTGCCCCTTTATTCAATGAGGGGACACCATTGTCTCTATGTCCACGAAAAAGACGCACAAGCTGCATTCTTTTATCAATTGTAACACACGTTACGTTGTATACGCCATTACATGCAGGTTGTGTTCCGTTCAGTATGTAGGTAGAACTACAAGACGTCTTAGGGATCGTCTCTATATGATCATCTTTATGACATCGAAAAGGATCGTATGACTAACGTGGCACGGCATTGGAATGAGGTCCATCACAAGGACACCTCCAGTTTGGTTATTCAGGGACTAGAAAAAATTGTAAAACCCCCGAGAGGCGGTGATAAGTTCAATATATTGTGTAAGCAAGCAGTGGATATTTCTCTTGAATACTTAAATTTTGAGTGGGATGTATCACATTTTTATTAGTAATTTGCACCATCCTCATTCATATATTGATTATATATTGTTTGCATTATACTTTTCTTTGAATGCACACAAGTTTTCTTGTTCCAGGATTAGTTTCAGGACCAGTGGCGGCCCGTCCATAGGGGGCGCTCGGGCGCCCCCCCCCCCTCCTGTAGTCATAAATTTTTTTTTAAAAAAACGGGCCCTTTAAGGCTTTTAAAAATTCATTCTGCAGCGCCGCGCAAATAACATACACTCATGTATTGCATGAGTGTATGTTATTGTGGCCAGCCTAGTCAGATAACCGGACATTGGGCACCGATTATCTGAATAATAGCGGCTCTGATAGGCTTTCCCAGTACAGCCCTTCAGCTCCCGGATGTCTTAGGCCTCGTACACAAGAATGAGTTTCTCGGCAAAAACCAGCAAGAAACTTGCTGTTTTTTTTTTTTGCCGAGGAAACCGGTCGTGTGTACACTTTTCGACGAGGAAACTGTCGAGGATCTCGTCGAGCCAAAAAGAGAGCATGTCTTCTTTTTCCTCGACGGCAATGGAGAAATTTGGCTCTCCGAGATCCTCGACAACCTAACAAGGAACTCGATGAGCAAAACGATGTGTTTCGCCCGTCGAGTTTCTCGGTCGTGTGTACAAGGCCTCATCCTCGGAACGTAGTGAGCTACGTTCCTTGGATAAGACTGACGGCTGTCTTCTGGTTATCAGTAACCTGATTGGCTGAAGCGTCATCGAGGGCGGCAGAAGACATCGAGGGACCGTGGAAGGAGGGTGGTGAACCCCAGAAAGGTAAGTGCCGGGCGGGGGGGGGGGGGCAATCTGACTGGCAGCATTTTACAGGGCACAGTGGGGACAATTGATGTGGGCACAGTGGGGACAAATGATGTGGGCACAGTGGCGACAATTGATGTGGGCACAGTGGGGACAATTGATGTGGGCACACTGGCGACAATTGATGTGGGCACAGTGGGGACAATTGATGTGGGCACAGTGGGGACAATTGATGTGGGCACAGTGGGGACAATTGATGTGGGCACAGTGGCGACAATTGATGTGGGCACAGTGGCGACAATTGATGGCACAGTGGCGAAAATTGATGGCATGGCACAGTGGCTGCCTTTGATGGGCACAGTGGCTGCCTTTGATGGGCACAGTGGGGCTGCAATTGTCTTTTTTTTCCTTTGTTTGCGCCCCCCCAAAAAAATTTGAGCACCAGCCGCCACTGTTCAGGACGTATATTTAGTTGATATAAACTCCCTTTGTTTGGGATAAAACAAATCAAAGCAGACCTTTTTTTGGTTATGAAATACACATTTACACCACGCAGACACGTCCTTTAATATTTACCGTTCAGTGTTTAGGGCCCGACCCTCATCACACTTGTCATTTTATTCCATATATTCCTTTGCTGTCCATAGATTTATGTTAATGATATTATTCTTTATATTTCTTTTAGATGCAATGGATTCGTTTATATGACAAGTGTTGTAGTAATTATAACAACTTTAGTATATTCATTTATACAGATTTTAGCAACTAATTATATTATGTTTTTATGTTTTTGTTTATAAATAATTTCTCTTCATGCATACTCGTCATGCTTGTCGGGGTTTGCCCATATTACATCATGGGCATGACTATATTATACAAACATTGAACATATTTGTCTGCACATAAATAAATAAATATTCCATTTAATTTATTGCACTACATGGGTCCGATCTTAATTTTATATTTTATTTAATTTGATTTAATCTAATTCCATTTATTTTATTTCACTTAATGCTGGACCATGTTTTCATAATTATATATATATATATACACGTTTACATTCATATAGTTATTGCAGTTTTTGTGCACTTGCATATCAACAATTCATTGTTGTTATGTTTTATTTCCAACACAGATCAGCACCGTATTTATGAACAACTCCACACTCACACACTGTCTCCACATTTTATTACCACAATATCATTCATATCGGTTTTCATCTATATTTATTTAACAGCACTTTACCTTTGCAGTATATTTATATATATTTATTCATTTATTGCATTTCTTTGTATGTTTTCACATAACACTTATAAAGTCTATATCATAAAATGTGTTTTAGGTTAGAATGTCACATACACAGGTGTGTTTTTGTTTTTGATTGTCTTTGATTGTGCAGATGCTGTTCTGACCATGGGTTGTGTCAGTTTCAATCAGGTATCTAATTGTCTAATGCTGTGCAGACCAGCTCTGATTGGTTTGGTTGCATTCAAAGTTTTCTATTTAAATCCTTTCAGATCCTCACAACCCAGCTATGACTAAGCATTAGGGATGAGCTCCGCGTTCGATTAGAACGTATGTTCGAATCGAACATCGGTCGTTCGATCGTTCGTCGAAACTCGAACTAAACGGGTCGTTCGCGCCAAATTCGAATGACGCAAAACGTCCCATAATTCACTGCGGCGTTGAGCGCTGATGATTGGCCAAGCATGCTGTATGTCCCGCATGCTTGGCCAATCACAGCGCTCAAAAAATGAAGAGCCATAATTGGTCAAAGCCAGGGTGGCTTTGGCCAATTATGGCTCAGGGGGATTAGTACACGCCCCACACTATAAAAGGCAGCCTGCACGGCGGCCTCGTGTAGTGTGTTCCAGCTTGTTATAGAGAGCAGATCAGTCAGTCAGTCAGACAGACAGAGAGAGATAGAGACGTGTCTTTTCTACCAGATAGATAGATAGATAGATAGATAGATAGATAGATAGATAGAGTAGGAAGTGTAGTCAGTATAGTTAAAACTACAGTTTGTAGAGAATATATTCACATCCTTAGGCGTTGTCAATATATTTATAAACTGTATAGCTCATCTAGTTGATCTATTAGTATCTGTCAGGCAGGAGATTGTTCTACATGCAGTGCTCTAACGTGTTGTATTGCCTGCATTAGGGATTAGCTTGAAAATATTATTCTGTGTTATTGAACGTGTGCTAGTTTAATTGCACACACAGACCCATTACCTGTTACTGCACGTGTGCAATTTATTTGCACAGAAGCGCAGTCGCAGTTAATGCAACTGGGCTATTGAATTGCACAGAAACGCAGACATTCTTACTGCGTGTGTGCTGTTTAATAGCAACTAAACGCATTTGGTGTCACTGCGTGTGTGCTGTTAAATCGCATTTGACCGCAGTCGCTATTACTGCGTTTGTGCTGTTTAATAGCAACTAAACGCAGTCGGTGTCACTGCGTGTGTGCTGTTAAATCGCATTTGACCGCAGTCGCTATTACTGCGTGTGTGCTGTTTAATAGCAACTAAACGCAGTTGGTGTCACTGCGTGTGTGCTGTTAAATCGCATTTGACCGCAGTCGCTCTTACTGTGTGGTTGCTGTTTAATACCATCTGAACGCAGTTGGTGTGACTGCGACTATTTTGTTACATAACACTTGAGCCATGTCGCTCTTACTGTGTGGTTGCTATTTAATACCATCTGAACGCAGTTGGTGTGACTGCGACTATTTTGTTACATAACACTTGAGCCAAGTCGCTCTTACTGTGTGGTTGCTATTTAATACCATCTGAACGCAGTTGGTGTGACTGCGACTATTTTGTTACATAACACTTGAGCCAAGTCGCTCTTACTGTGTGGTTGCTATTTAATACCATCTGAACGCAGTTGGTGTGACTGCGATTATTTTGTTACATATCACTTGAGCCAAGTCGCTCTTACTGTGTGGTTGCTATTTAATACCATCTGAACGCAGTTGGTGTGACTGCGACTATTTTGTTACATAACACTTGAGCCAAGTCGCTCTTACTGTGTGGTTGCTATTTAATACCATCTGAACGCAGTTGGTGTGACTGCGACTATTTTGTTAAATAACACTTGAGCCAAGTCGCTCTTACTGTGTGGTTGCTATTTAATACCATCTGAACGCAGTTGGTGTGACTGCGACTAATTTGTTACATAACACTTGAGCCAAGTCGCTCTTACTGTGTGGTTGCTGTTTAATACCATCTGAACAAAGTTGGTGTGACTGCGACTATTTTGTTACATAACACTTGAGCCAAGTCGCTCTTACAGTGTGGTTGCTGTTTAATACCATCTGAACGCAGTTGGTGTGACTGCGACTATTTTGTTACATAACACCTGAACGCATAACTATGGCTGGAAGGACAAAGAGAGGCAGAGAGGCACGAGGGCAAGCAGGATCTGCATCTAGAGGTAATGCTGGTGATGGATGTGGTGCATCCTCTTCAGCACGTGGCCGCTCATCCTTCTTTTCGAGAGCTGGCCGTGTTGAGCCTCAACATGCTGAGAAATTAGTTGAGTGGATGACCAAGCCGTCCTCATCCTCTCTCACACAGACTGATCATAGTTTGTCTGGCAAAGCAGCTGCCAAGGCGTCCTCTACCGTCTGCACAATGGCATCACACAATCCTTCCCTAGTCCCACCGTGTCCTCCTGAGGAGTCCCCCGAACTGTTTCAACACAGTGTTGGGTACATGCTAGCTGAAGATGCGCAGCGTTTTGAAGACTCCGATGACGGAACACTGATAGAGGAAGGCATTGATGTGAGCACAGGGAGAGGGGGTGGCCGAGAGGGACAACAATCTGGGAGTGATGTTCCCCCAGCTGGAGCATACTGCCAGGTTGTCGCCAGTGATAATGAGGAGGGAGGGGATGATGAGGTCATTGACTCTACCTGGGTGCCTGATAGGAGAGAGGAGGAGGAGGAAGAGGAGGACGAGGCACAGGCACATCTCCAAAGAGGCAGGATGCCCTCCAGGGGTCAGCTTAAGGGCAGCACACCAACTGCATTACGTGGCGCTGCTGTGTCTCAACGGTACAGCAAAAGTTCTTTGGTGTGGGCCTTTTTTGAAACCTGTCCATCAGATCGTACCTTTGCTGTTTGCAACATATGTCTCAAGCGTATCTCACGTGGCCAAAACATCACCCGCTTGGGCACCACATGCTTGTCCAGACATATGTCGACCTGCCATACAGCTCGTTGGCAGGCATACCAGAAAGACCCACACCAAAGACCAAAGCGGTCCTCCCCTTGCCCTTCTGTGACCTCCAACCCCACTAGACCCACAGTCCTCTCTGCAGCCTGCACCGAAGGTGTAGAAATAGGTGTGTCACAATGTAGTTATGGTAGTACATGCTGGCAATCTACTGATATTACCAGACAAATTTCCCTGCCCCAGCTGCTGCAGCGCTGAAAAGTACGCTCCCAGCCATCCACATGCCCAGCGGTTGAATGCTAGCTTAGCAAAATTGCTAGCACTTCAACTGCTACCTTTTCAGTTCGTAGATTCTGCCCCCTTCCGTGAGTTTGTGGAATGTGCAGTACCTCAGTGGCAAGTACCCAAACGCCACTTTTTCTCACGGAAGGCAATTCCAGCTCTCTACCGGCATGTGGAAGGCAATGTCCATGCCTCGCTGGACAGGGCGGTCAGTGGTAAGGTGCATCTTACCGCTGACTCATGGTCCAGGAGGCATGGACAGGGACGTTACTTGTCTTTTACGGCCCATTGGGTGACTCTGCTGGCAGCTGGGAAGGACGCACAGTACAGTAGTTTTGGAGGTTGTTCCGCCACCACGCCTCCAAAACACTACTACTGCTTGTGACACACCTCTCTCCTCCACCCCCTCCTCTTCTTCTTCCTCTGTGGCCTCTTCCTGTGGTGATGTTGGCTCAGAACCAGCCGTGCTCCGTAGGCGTACGACGGGCTACGCAGGAATGCAGGCCAAGAGATGCCATGCGGTGCTAGAGCTGGTGTGCTTGGGAGACAGGAGCCACACTGGGGAAGAGGTTCTTTCAGCTCTGCAGGGGCAGGCTCAGAGGTGGTTGACGCCGCGCCAGCTGAAGCCTGGAATGGTGGTCAGCGATAATGGCACCAACCTCCTCTCTGCCCTGCGATGTGGAAAACTCACCCATGTGCCCTGTTTTGCGCATGTTCTCAATTTGGTGGTGCAGCGGTTCTTGGGCAGGTACCCTGGCTTACAGGATGTCCTGAGGCAGGCCAGGAAAGTCTGTGTGCATTTCCGGAGGTCATATAATGCCACTGCTCGGCTGACAGACCTCCAGAGGGAATACAACCTGCCCAAGAACCGCCTAATCTGTGACATGCCCACCAGATGGAACTCTACGTTGGCCATGCTGCAGCGGCTGCACACGCAGCAGAGGGCCATCAATGAGTACCTGTGCCAATATGGCAGCAGAACTGGCTCAGGGGAGCTTGGTTTTTTTTCACCACGCCAGTGGGCCTTGATCAGGGATGCATGCACTGTCCTGTCACCATTTGAGGAGGCCACAAGGATGGTGAGCAGTGACAGTGCATGCATAAGTGAGACTGTCCCGCTTATTCACATGTTGGAGCACACCCTACGTGGAATAATGGACAGGGCCCTTGAGGCAGAACAGAGGGAGGAAGAGGAGGACTTCCTTACCTCTCAAGGCCCCCTTTATCCAGACACTGTTCCTGCTTGCCCACCTGGAACACAGGAAGAGGAGGAGGAGGAGGAGGAGGATTGTATCAGCAGCATGGAGGTGGAGCCTAGCACTCAGCATCAACAGCAGCAGTCTTCAAGGGATCATTTACAGTCCCAAGGAACACGTGGACTTTTATGTGGCTGGGATGAGGTGGCTGAGGATCCTGTCGTCCTCAGTGACCCAGAGGACTGTGCCCCGAATGCCTCTGCAAACCTACGCTGCATGGCCTCCCTGATCCTGCAAAACCTGCGTAAGGATCCTCGTGTACGTGCTATCAAGGAGCGGGATCATTACTGGCTGGCAACTCTCCTTGATCCACGTTACAAGAGTAAGGTAACGGATATTATGTTGCCATCGCAGAGGGAGCAGAAGATGAAACTACTGCGGGAGGCCTTGCAGAAGGGTCTGTGCAATGCGTTCCCAGAACCGGGGGGATTACCAAAACCTGGCCCTGGACAACGTCTTGCTGAGGCTTCAGTGAGTCAGAGAAGGAGGGGTGGAGAAGGTGGCCGTCTGACCGATGCGTTCAGACAATTTTTTAGTCCGCAGCCCCAAGGTCTGAGCGGTTCCAGCAACCATCGCCAGCGTCT
Source organism: Rana temporaria (assembly GCF_905171775.1). Classification (NCBI taxonomy): domain Eukaryota; kingdom Metazoa; phylum Chordata; class Amphibia; order Anura; family Ranidae; genus Rana; species Rana temporaria. The sequence continues at coordinate 170,690,493 of NC_053497.1, forward strand.
GGTTTACATGGTCCGGGAATACCTAGCGGCAAGATCCGACTTGGACACCTTCCCCACGAAAAATCCTCTGGCTTACTGGGTCTTGAGGATGGATCACTGGCCAGAGCTTGCACAGTACGCAATTGAGCTACTGGCTTGCCCTGCATCCAGTGTTCTTTTAGAACGCACATTCAGTGCTGCTGGAGGCTTTGTGACCGATCACAGCCTCTCCACCGACTCTGTTGATCGACTGACCTTCATCAAAATGAATCAGGCTTGGATCAACACCGGCTACCAAGCACCTGATGCTGATGTTACTGAATAAGAATTTTGTGTTGAAATATCAGATCCCTTTGAGACTGCTGATGCTGAGTGACTGTCCTGTTGTGCTGCTGATGGAATATCCTTCTCCCCCTCACTTTTCATGCTGTTAGCTAGTAAGAAATGTTGTTTTTCTGTGCTCCGCCACCAGTGCCTAAGGCCTAATTTTTCTGCCCCTGTTTAACAGGGGCGCCTAATAACAATTTTTGATGCAATACTTTGCATGTGGCCTAAGGCACAATTTGTGTGCCCCTGTGTAACAGGGGCGTCTAATAACAATTTTTGATGCAATACTTTGCATGTGGCCTAAGGCACAATTTTTGTGCCCCTGTGTAACAGGGGAGCCTAATAACAATTTTTGATGCAATACTTTGCACGTGGCTCATTGTTGCACTCCAATTGCAGATATTGGGAGGGGTTGCAGTGTTATGTTGCGCCTACGGACACATTTTTATGCCTCTGTGTAACAGGGGCGCCTAATAACAATTTTTGATGCAATACTTTGCACGTGGCTCCTTGTTGCGCTCCAATTGCAGATATTGGGAGGGGTTGCAGTGTTATGTTGCGCCTACGGACACATTTTTATGCCCCTGTGTAACAGGGGCGCCTAATAACAATTTTTGATGCAATACTTTGCACGTGGCTCTTTGTTGCGCTACAATTACAGTATGTTTGAGGGGTGCCCTTTTTTCTACAATTTTGCTTTCCCAAAAAGATAATGCCACCCCCCCACCACCCCTAAAATAATCGAGATATTGTTCCCACACAGCACGTGCGCAAGCAGTATTAAATTACTTTGTTCTTATAATAATTTAATGTTGTGCAGGGACATTTCTAAACACGTGCCACTAATAGAGACACACAGCAGGTGTGATATTTGAAGGAATTTGTCATTTTTTTTTCTTCACTTTAAACATCATTAAAATCGCTGCTCCGGAAAAACGGCCGTTTTTAAAAAAAAAAATTTGATTGATACATGTTCCCTGGGGCAAGACCCGGGTTCTGAAAGACGTTTACGAACATTAAATTGAATATTGGTCTTTAAAATGATCGTTTTTGAATTCGAACGTTCGTGTCCCATAGACTTCAATGGGGTTCTAAATGTTCGCGCGAACCCGCGGTCTGTTCGAACGTTCTGATGCGAACCGAACCCGGGTATGTTCGGCTCATCCCTACTAAGCATCAATCCATGATGTGAAACATGTTAGCTTTTGTGTCCCCTATGTCCACTTTCTACCATTGATTGCAGTGTTGCGTGAATTTTTGGATGTTATACAGCTTTGGATTTTATCCTTTGTTAATTTTGTTTTAATATATTGCCTATCAGAGTGCGGCAGTCCAGGAACATTTCTTTTTTTCTAGGGAGCTCCAATGTTATGGCAATGCGATGCCTTGTGAAGAAACTCTAATGACAGTTATATGTAACAGTCTCATGGAACAAGTTTTGAGTCTCCTGTAGCATGTCCTCAGTCTCCACTCTTATAGTAGGTCTGAAGTCTCCACTCCGTCTCTACCCCTGTAGCATATCCTCAGTCTCCACTCCTGTAGTAAGTCTGAAGTCTTCGGCCAGCTCCTGTAGCATGTCCTCAGTCTCCATGCTGGTATTAGGTCAGAAGTCTCCACTCCTGTAGCATGTTCTCCGTCTCCACTCCTGTAGTAGGTCAGAAGTCTCCACTCCTGTAGCCTTTCCTCAGTCTCCACTCCTGTAGCCTTTCCTCAGTCTCCACTCCTGTAGGAGGTCCTCAGTCTCCACTCCTGTAGGAGGTCCTCAGTCTCCACTCCTGTAGGAGGTCCTCAGTCTCCACTCCTGTAGGAGGTCCCCAGTCTCCACTCCTGTAGGAGGTCCTCAGTCTCCACTCCTGTAGGAGGTCCTCAGTCTCCACTCCTGTAGGAGGTCCTCAGTCTCCACTCCTGTAGGAGGTCCTCAGTCTCCACTCCTGTAGGAGGTCCTCAGTCTCCACTCCTGTAGGAGGTCCTCAGTCTCCACTCCTGTAGGAGGTCCTCAGTCTCCACTCCTGTAGTAGGTCTGAAGTCTTCGGCCAGCTCCTGTAGCATGTCCTCAGTCTCCATGCTGGTATTAGGTCAGAAGTCTCCACTCCTGTAGCATGTTCTCCGTCTCCACTCCTGTAGTAGGTCAGAAGTCTCCACTCCTGTAGCCTTTCCTCAGTCTCCACTCCTGTAGGAGGTCCTCAGTCTCCACTCCTGTAGGAGGTCCTCAGTCTCCACTTCTGTAGGAGGTCCTCAGTCTCCACTCCTGTAGGAGGTCCCCAGTCTCCACTCCTGTAGGAGGTCCTCAGTCTCCACTCCTGCAGGAGGTCCTCAGTCTCCACTCCTGTAGGAGGTCCTCAGTCTCCACTCCTGTAGGAGGTCCTCAGTCTCCACTCCTGTAGGAGGTCCTCAGTCTCCACTCCTGTAGGAGGTCCCCAGTCTCCACTCCTGTAGGAGGTCCTCAGTCTCCACTCCTGTAGGAGGTCCTCAGTCTCCACTCCTGTAGGAGGTCCTCAGTCTCCACTCCTGTAGGAGGTCCTCAGTCTCCACTCCTGTAGGAGGTCCTCAGTCTCCACTCCTGTAGGAGGTCCTCAGTCTCCACTCCTGTAGGAGGTCCTCAGTCTCCACTCCTGTAGGAGGTCCTCAGTCTCCACTCCTGTAGGAGGTCCTTAGTCTCCACTCCTGTAGGAGGTCCTCAGTCTCCACTCCTGTAGTAGGTCTGAAGTCTCCACTCCTGTAGTAGATCTGAAGTCTCCACTCCTGTAGTAGATCTGAAGTCTCCACTCCTGTAGTAGATCTGAAGTCTCCACTCCTGTAGTAGATCTGAAGTCTCCACTCCTGTAGTATATCTGAAGTCTCCACTCCTGTAGTACATCTGAAGTCTCCACTCCTGTAGTACATCTGAAGTCTCCACTCCTGTAGTACAGTACATCTGAAGTCTCCACTCCTGTAGTACATCTGAAGTCTCCACTCCTGTAGTACATCTGAAGTCTCCACTCCTGTAGTACATCTGAAGTCTCCACTCCTGTAGTACATCTGAAGTCTCCACTCCTGTAGTACATCTGAAGTCTCCACTCCTGTAGTACATCTGAAGTCTCCACTCCTGTAGTACATCTGAAGTCTCCACTCTAGGCATGTGCATTTCGTTTCGTTCCGAATCGAAATTCGGACGAATTTTTCATTATTCGGACATTCGGATGCATACGAATTCCCGAATTGCAATATTAATGAATTTACCGAATCCGAACGAACGTTTTCGATTCCGAATCGAAAACCCGCGGACGAAATTCGATCGGAATTTGAATTTTTTTTTTTTTTTTTTTGGAATTCCGATCGAATTTCGTCCGCGGGTTTTCGATTTGGTATTCAATTTTTTTTCGAATTCGACCTGATTTTTCGAAATTCGGTCGAAAACGAATGAGTTCCGAAAACAAATTTAACACATGTAACGAACCTAACTTAACGAAATTAATTAAATAACGAATTAAAACGAAACGAAACAAATTTTTCCCTTTTGCACATGCCTACTCCACTCCTGTAGTATATCTGAAGTCTCCACTCCTGTAGTATGTCTGAAGTCTCCACTCCTGTAAGAGGTCTGAAGTCTCCACTCCTGTAGTAGATCTGAAGTCTCCACTCCTGTAAGAGGTCTGAACTCTCCACTCCTAGAGTAGGTCTAAAGTCTCCAGCCAGCTCCTGTCGAGACACAGTAAATAACACTATCTGTGATTAGAGTTGCCATTAAAAGTCCCCACTACAGTTTTCAGATCAGCAGATGACCTTGATCAAGAGTACCTAAGTTGGCTGATCAGAACCCCATCCAGCACTGCTACTGATCCCAACTCCCCGCCAGGACTGCCACTCACCCCAACTCCCCGCCAGGACTGCCACTCACCCCAACTCCCCGCCAGGACTGCCACTCACCCCAACTCCCCGCCAGTACTGCCACTCACCCCAACTCCCCGCCAGGACTGCCACTCACCCCAACTCCCCGCCAGGACTGCCACTCACCCCAACTCCCCGCCAGGACTGCCACTCATCCCAACTCCCCGCCAGGACTGCCACTCACCCCAACTCCCCGCCAGGACTGCCACTCACCCCAACTCCCCGCCAGGACTGCCACTCACCCCAACTCCCCGCCAGGACTGCCACTCATCCCAACTCCCCACCAGGACTGCCACTCATCCTAACTCCCCGCCAGGACTGCCACTCATCCTAACTCCCCGCCAGGACTGCCACTCATCCTAACTCCCCGCCAGGACTGCCACTGATCCCCCCCCACCCCCACCAAGGAGTAAGAGAAGGAATAAAAATAGAAAATACATGGAAGGGAGAGGAAAAGAGGGGTAGGACAAAAAAAGTAAGCGAAAGAATAAGAGAAAGAACAAGAAAGACGGTTAGAGAGAGAGATGGGGAAAAAAACAAGAAATTAGCATAGGAAAGAAATGAGAACAAAAAGAAAGAGTGGTACATACTAAAATGTACCATAAGGGATTTTAATAATGTACGAGTGGAAGGGACTCAGGGAGTGCTAAATATCCGTGAGTTAAGGGATGACAATAATTTTACTGTTAAGCCTCAAACACACGTATGGGTTTCCCGGGTGACTTTTTACCGCCAGGAAACCCGAGGGGAAAACCGAGAACCTGGTTCTCTGTAACTTTTTCCCCTACACACGACCGGGTTTCCCGACAGGAAAACTGCCATGAGAGCTTTGGTCGGGAATCCCGGCCGTGTGTATGTTCCACCGCAGTGTTAGAAACCTCTGGGAATCCCGGGGGGAAAAAAAGAGCTGGTTCTCTTTTTTTTCCCCGGCAGTTTTCCTGTCGGGAAAACTGCAATGGAGCATACACACGTACGGTTTTCCCTGCCAAAAGCTCTTATGGCAGTTTTCCCGACAGGAAACCCATACGTGTGTACGAGGCTTTAGGGGTCCCTGCAACTTGGGAAATTTTATCAAGGGGTCATGGCACTAGAAAGTTTGAGAACCACTGCTCTAGAGATCTATACAGATCAAATTAAAGGAATCAGGACCTCCTTTCTCCTGCAGGTGACCCCTCTAGTGATATAAAGATCTATATAGAGGAATCAGAAACTCTTTCCTCCTGCCGGAAATCACTTAAAGATCTATATAGAGGAATCAGGACTTCCTCCTGCTGGTGACCCCTCTAGTGATATAAAGATCTATATAGAGGAATCAGGACCTCCTTCCTCCTGCTGGTGACCCCTCTAGTGATATAAAGATCTATATAGAGGAATCAGGACCTCCTTCCTCCTGCTTGTGATCCAACTAGTGATTAGGGATGAGCCGAACACCCCCCTGTTCGGTTCGCACCAGAACTTGCGAACACACCAAATGTTCGTGTGAACTTTAGAACCCCGATAAAGTCTATGGGACTCGAAAATTTGAAATCTAAATTGTTAATTTTAAAGGCTAATATGCAATTTATTGTCCTAAAAAGTGTTTGGGGACCCGGGTCCTGTCCCAGGGGACATGTATCAATGCAAAAAAAAGTTTAAAAAAACGGCTGTTTTTTCAGGAGCAGTGAATTTAATAATGCTAAAAGTGAAACAATAAAAGTGAAATATTACTTTAAATTTCGTACCTAGGGGGGGTGTAAAGTTAGCATGTGAGTCTTTTAAAACCGGACTTGCGGCTATAATGAATTGTCGGCTCTGGCAATTCAGAGAAAATTCATTCATTAAAAAAAAAAAAAAATAGCGTGGGGGTCCCCCCAAATTCCATTACCAGGCCCTTTAGGTCTGGAATGGATATTAAGGGGAACCCCGCCGTCAATAAAAAAAAATGACGCGGAGTTCCCCCCAAATATCCATTCCAGACCCTTCAGGTCTGGTGTGGATTTTAAGGGGAACTCCACCCCAAATTTAAAAAAAAATTGGCGTGGAGTTGCCCCAAAAATTCACACCAGACCCCTTATCCGAGCACGTTAACCTGGCCGGCTGCAGAAAAGAGGGGGGGACAGAGTGCGGCCCCCCCTCTCCTGAACCGCACCAGGCCACATGCCCTCAACATGGGGAGGATGTCCCCATGTTGATGGGGACAAGGGCCTCATCCCCACAACCCTTGCCCGGTGGTTGTGGGGGTCTGCGGGCGGGGGGCTTATCAGAATCTGGAAGACCCCTTTAACAAAGGGGACCCCCAGATCCTGGGCCCCCCTATGTGAATTGGTAATGGGGTACATTGTACCCCTACCATTTCACGAAGGAAGTGTAAATCGTTTGAAAAAACACACACACACCTAGAAAAAAGTCCTTTATTAATAAAAAAAATAAAAATAATAATCCAGCGGTGATAATCCACTCTCGGTCCCGGCTTCCTGCTCCAACGTTGTCTGTATCCAGCGACGGGTGTGGGCGATCTCCGGTCCAGCGATGAGAAGATCCATCCATCCAGAGCGCAGCATCGCCGACCTCCTCTCACCGCTGGAGACAGCCCAGCGAATGACGCGACTGAAGCTGTGACATTTCTTATATAGGGGAGGCGGGGCCACCTGTCACGTGATTCCGCACCGTCTGAGGCACCCTCTGCTACGTCACTGGGGAAGCCCAGGAAGGGGGAAGACTACCTATTTTTGGTAAAAAAAATCGCAATAAGCGTTTATCGATTGGTTTGCGCAAAATTTATAGCGTTTACAAAATAGGGGATAATTTTATTGCATTTTTATTAATTATTTATTTTTTACTACTAATGGCGGCGATCAGCGATTTTTTTTCGTGACTGCGACATTATGGCGGACACTTCGGACAATTTTGACAAATTTTTGGGACCATTGTCATTTTCACAGCAAAAAATGCTATAAAAATGCATTGTTTACTGTGAAAATTACAGTTGCAGTTTGGGAGTTAACCACAGGGGGCGCTGAAGGGGTTATGTGTGACCTCATTTGTGTTTCTAACTGTAGGGGGGGTGTGGCTGTAGGTGTGATGTCATTGGGGGGTGTGGCTGTAGGTGTGACGTCATTGATTGTGTTTCCCTATAAAAGGGAACACACGATCAATGACGGCGCCACAGTGAAGAACGGGGAAGCTGTGTTTACACGCAGCTCTCCCCGTTCTTCAGCTCCGGGGACTGATCGCGGGACTCCAGCGGGTCCCGCGGTCACAGTGCTTAAGATCGGGTCGCGGGCACGCACCCGCGACCCACGGCTGGGCACTTAAAGAGGACATACCTGTACGTGCTTGTGCCTAGCCGCGCCATTCTGCCGACGTATATGTGCAGGAGACGGTCCTTAAGTGGTTAAAATGTTTTATTAATCAGCTGCTGCACTTGCAGGGCTCTAATGAGGAAAGCTGCAGGGTCCGCATCCCTTTAGATGTGACTTCCCTTTGGGAGTATCTGACTAACAATGACATTTTTGCTGCAGGGGATGCCCAAAATCTGATTTGTATCTTAGTGCAGACTTCTGGGAAAATCAGTGAGCCAATCACACAGCAGGAAATGATGTTTCTAGAGGGCGTTCTGTACATCATGTGTACACAGCGCCTCCATATTGCATCTCACAGAAAATTACAGGGCTACAGATTGAAAAGGAAAGGTCATTTTTAATAACGTTCAATTACATCATGAATTGTAGACTCTTTATATATATATTTTTTCATTGGTTAATTTTTTTCCCCACGGAAGTGGAGTTACCCTTTAAGTGTTTCTCCTATAATTTGTGGGGGTCTATACTGATTTATGTACTTTTTTTATGCATTTTTTTTTTTTTTTAATACATGTGAATATTCAGCGTTACATTGGATGTAACTTCATGTACAGTATATAATATACAATATATTACCAAAAGTATTGGGACGCCTGCCTTTACACACACATGCACTTTAATGGCATCCCAGTCTTAGTCCGTAGGGTTCAATATTGAGTTGGCCCCGCCCTTTGCAGCTACAACAGCTTCAACTCTTCTGGGAAGGCCGTCCACAAGGTTTAGGAGTGTGTCTATGGGAATGTTTGACCGTTCTTCCAGAAGAGCAACGATGGGGCACAATTCCTCCCAATGACACCAACGCTGGGGCACAATTCCTCTCAATCATACCAACAATGGGGCCCAATGACACCAACGATGGGGCACAATTCCTCCCAATGACACCAAAGGTTGGACACAATTCCTCTCAATCATACCAATTATGGGGGAACATTTTTTCAAATGACACCAACGATAGGGGACAATTCCTCCTAATGACACCAACGATGGGGCACAATTCCTCCCACTATCACCCACACTGGGGCACAATTCCTCCCAATGACACCAACGATGGGGCACAATTCCTCCCAATGACACCAACGCTGGGACACAATTCCTCCCAATGACACCAACGCTGGGACACAATTCCTCTCAATCATACCTATTATGGGGGGAACATTTTTCCAAATGACACCAACGATGAGGCACAATTCCTCTCAATCATACCAACAATGTGCCCAATGACACCAATGATAGGGCACAATTCCTCCCAATGACACCAACGATGGGGCACAATTCCTCCCAATGACACCAACGCTGGGACACAATTCCTCTCAATCATACCTATTATGGGGGGAACATTTTTCCAAATGACACCAACGATGAGGCACAATTCCTCTCAATCATACCAACAATGTGCCCAATGACACCAATGATAGGGCACAATTCCTCCCAATGACACCAACGATGGGGCACAATTCCTCCCAATGACACCAAAGATGGGGCACAATTTCTCCCAATGACACCAAAGGTTGGACACAATTCCTCTCAATCATACCAACGATAGGGGACAATTCCTCCCAATGACACCAACGATGGGGCACAATTCCTCCCAATGACACCAAAGGTTGGACACAATTCCTCTCAATCATACCAACGATGGGGGACAATTCCTCCCAATGACACCCACAATGGGGCATTGTTTCTTTCAATGACACCAACGATGGGGGACAATTCCTCACAATGACACCAACAATGGGGCATTGTTTCTTTCAATTACACTAACAATGGGGCATTGTTTCTTTCAATGACACCAACAATGGGGCCCAATGACACCAACGATGTGGCACAATTCCTCCCAATGACACCAACATTGGGGCCCAATAACATCAACGCTGGGACACAATTCCTCTCTATTATACCAATGATGGGGGAATTGTTTTCCAAATGACACCAACAATGGGGGACAATTCCCCACAATGACACCAACAATGGGGTCACTTAAATCCCCTTTCTTCCCCATTCTGATGCTCGGTTTGAACTTCAGCAAGTCGTCTTCACCACTTCTAGATGTCTAAATGCATTGAGTTGCTGCCGTGTGATGCAAGTTGCATGTGAAGTCACTGAAGTGTGATTGGAGCCTTAATGTCGCTCTTCAGCTGGCTGCCAGAATACAATCTTCGCTCATCACTCAACACAATCATCACTAGTTCAGCAGGCTGCATGAAGAATTCTATGGCCAGTTTAGCGAGTTTATTGCCAATCTACAAAATAACGTTTATTTTTGGTAAAGGGAAAAAAAAAAAACCCCACAGAAGTAGAAAAAAGTTGTAAAGTTCAAGGGTGAGCCGAGTGTATATTGGAGTGATCAATCACCAGAGCAGTGCAGAGTCACTATGGAGACATTGGGGGAGATCTACTGATACCGGAGCATTTGGTGCAGCTGTGCATGGCAGCCAATCGGCTTCTAATTTCAGCTTGTACAATTAAAGTGGAGGTTCACCCGAAAACGTAATTTTTAACCTTAGATTCCTGCTCATTTTGTGAAGGGGAATCGGGTAGTTATTTTAAAATCGAAGCCGTACTTACCGTTTTAGAGAGCGATCTTCTCCGCCGCTTCCGGGTACGGGCTGCGGGACTGGGCGTTCCCATTTGATTGACAGTCTTCCGACGGTCGCATCCACCGCGTCACGATTTTCCGAAAGTAGTCGAACATCGGTGCGCAGGCGCCATATAGAGCCGCACCGACGTTCGGCTACTCGTGACGCGATGTATGCGACCGTCGGAAGCCTGTCGGAAAGAACCTCCTGTAGCCAAAAATAATGTTGAACAAATAAATAAAAAATAATGTAGCCAAAAATAATGTAGAAAACAAAATGATGAAGCTAAAAATAATGTTGAAAAAATAAATAAAAAATAATGTAGCCAATAATAATGTAAAAAGAATATATAATGAACCAAAAAATAATGTTAAAAAAATACATAACAAATAATGTAGCCAAAAATAATGTAGAAAAAAATAATGTAGCCAAAAATAATGTAAAATATATATATATAATGAAGCCAAAAATAATGTTGAAAAAATACATAGAAAATAATGTAGCCAAAAATAATGTAGAAAAAAAATGATGAAGCCAAAAATAATGTTGAAAAAATAAATAAAAAATAATGTAGCCAATAATGATGTAAACATTATATATAAATAAAAAATAATGAAGCCAAAAATAATGTTGAAAAAATGTATAAAAAATAATGTAGCCAAAAATAATGTAGCCACAAAAATGTGATATATTTCCGCTTACCTGTCCTTGGGTGCTAAGGACTGGTAAGCTGAAATATATCTCATTTTTGGGGCAGATCCACAGAGCGAGTACGCCGGCGTATCTACTTTCAAATTTCCTGCGTCGTTTCTTTGGTTTGAATCCTCAAAACAAGATACAACGGCATTTGGGTTAGATCGGACAGGTGTACGTCTTCGTACGCCTTCGAATCTAAGATGCAATTCTTCGGCGTCCGCTGGGTGGCGTTCACGTCGTTTTCCACGTCGAGTATGCAAATTAGCTATTTCCGACGATCCACGAACGTACGAGCGGCCGTCGCATTTTTTTACGGTGTCTCTAGTCGGCTTTTTCCGGCGTATAGTTAAAGCTGGTATTTCGTCACGTATAGTTAAACCTGCTATGTTAAGTATGGCCGTCGTTCCCGCGTTTAATTTGAATTTTTTTTTTTGTTTGTGTAAGTCGTCCGTGAATCGGGATGGACGTAATTCACGTCTATGTTAACCACTTCCCGACCGCCGCATGTATATGTACGTCCACAGAATGGCACGTACAGGCAAATGGGCGTACAGGTACGTCCTTGCCTTCTAGCGGGTGGGGGGTCCGATAGGGACCCCCCCGCTACATGCGCCGGTCGGATTCCCTCGGGGAGCGATCCGGGACGACGGCGCGGCTATTCGTTTATAGCCGCTCCGTCGCGATTGCTCCCCGGAGCTGAAGAACGGGGAGAGCCGTATGTAAACACGGCTTCCCCGTGCTTCACTGTGGCGGCTGCATCGATCGAGTGATCCCTTTTATAGGGAGACACAATCGATGACGTCAGACCTACAGCCACACCCACTACAGTTGTAAACACACACTAGGTGAACCCTAACTCCTACAGCGCCCCCTTGTGGTTAACTCCCAAACTGCAACTGTCATTTTCACAATAAACAATGCAATTTAAATGCATTTTTTTTCTGTGAAAATGACAATGGTCCCAAAAATGTGTCAAAATTGTCCGAAGTGTCCGCCATAATGTCGCAGTCACGAAAAAAATAGCTGATCGCAGCCATTAGTAGTAAAAAAAAAAAATTAATAAAAATGCAATAAAACTATCCCCTATTTTGTAAACGCTATACATTTTGCGCAAACCAATCGATAAACGCTTATTGCGATTTTTTTTTTACTAAAAATATGTCGAAGAATACGTATCGGCCTAAACTGAGGAAATTTTTTTTTTATATATGTTTTTGGGGGATATTTATTACAGCAAAAAGTAAAAAATATTGAATTTTTTTCAAAATTGTCGCTCTATTTTTGTTTATATCGCAAAAAATAAAAACCGCAGAGGTGATCAAATACCACCAAAAGAAAGCTCTATTTGTGGGGAAAAAAGGACGCCAATTTTGTTTGGGAGCCACGTTGCACGACCGCGCAATTGTCTGTTAAAGCGGTGCCGAATCGCAAAACCTGGCCTGGGCATTTAGCTGCCTAAAGGTCCGGGGGCTTAAGTGGTTAAAAAAACATTTAGCGCAATGCACGACGAGAAATTTTGGGACGGCGCATGCGCAGTTCATTCGGCGCGGGGATGCGCTTCATTTAAATGAAACACGCCCCCTAATCGCCGATTTGAATTCCGCACCCTTACGCCGCCAGAGATAGACTACGCCGCCGTAACTTACGGCGCAAAATCTTTAAGGATTCGAACCAAAGCCGGATACGTTTTTAGATTTAGATAAGATTTTGAAGTATTTTTTTTCAATGCCCCCTCCCTCTGCAATGCACACGGCTACAATTTGTACTTCGCACATTCCTAAGTATTACAATATCCTTCTTCCTTGTAAAAACGGATGCCAAAAATGACAGGTGTTTATATCGACAATTCTAAATGCCGTCCATCCTGTTTGGAGCCTCACATTACTCCGCATCACATTCTCAGGTTGGGTTCTTCTCTCCCGTCCCTTTATTCATTCTCACTGAGACTTTCCTCTTCACTCCATCGCTTTTCCAGTTGTCATTTCACAGCGGGATCCTTTCTTCTGCAGCTCCAAGCTACATTATTCACAGGTAACCCAATACATTTGAAAAAAAAAAAATCCTAATTAATAATTCTGAATAGTTTATTTCCAATTTTGGTTTGCAGACTAGGAAAACCAATGGGGTGGATTTACTAAAGGCAAATAGATTGTGAACTTTTGCAAGTGCAGTTGCTCCAGAGCTTAGTGAATGAGGGGAAGCTCTGCTGACTTCCATCATCCAATCATGTGCAAGCAAAATGCTGTTTTTTTTTTTCCTTGCTGGTGATTGGATGATCTTTGCAAAGTGAAGCTTCACCGCATTTACTAAGCTCTGGAGCAACTGCACTTGCATATTGCACATCTATTTTCCTTTAGTAAATCCACCCCAATGTGTAATAAGATTCTGATGATCTTAGAATTTCCTTATGCAATATATATATATTTTTTATTATTATTATTATTATTATTATTATTATTATTATTATTATTATTTCTATATATTATTATAATATACTACATGATAAATACAGCATATTAAAATCCATATTTTTTTTAATATTGACTTATTATTTGAACATTATATAACAAGATATTTACTATTAAATGGTGCAGATAATGGGGCAGATTCACGCAGAATTGGATGGGCGCAGCGTATGTGAGATACGCTACGCCGCTGTAACTTACTTTTTGTTGCTTCGAATCCACAAAGAATTTGTGCCGTAAGTTACGGCAGCGTAGTGTATCTCTCGCGGCGTAACGGCGCGTAATTCAAATCGGCGAGTAGGGGGCGTGTTTCATTTAAATGAAGCGCGTCCCCGCGCCGAACGAACTGCGCATGCTCCGTTCCTAAATTTCCCGCCGTGCATTGCGCTAAATGACGTCGCAACGTGGACGTAAATTACATCCAGCCCGATTCACGGACGACTTACTCAAACGAAAACATTTTTTTTTAATTATACGAACGACGGCCATACTTAACATTGAGTACGCCACCAAATAGCAGCTTTAACTATACGCCGAAAAAAGCCGACTAGAGACGACGTAAAAAAATGCGACGGCCGCTCGTACGTTCGTGGATCGTCGGAAATAGCTCATTTGCATACTCGACGCGGAAAACGACGGGAACGCCACCCAGCGGACGCCGAAGAATTGCATCTTAGATCCGAAGGCGTACTAAGACGTACGCCTGTCGGATCTAACCCAGATGCCGTCGTATCTTGTTTTGAGGATTCAAAACAAAGATACGACGCGGGAAATTTGAAAGTACGCCGGCGTATCACTAGATACGCCAGCGTACTCTCTTTGTGGATCTGCCCCATTAAGTTAATAAAAGCGTTCAATAAAAAACGTATAACTGCACATCTATTTTCCTTTAGTAAATCCACCCCCAACGTGTAATAAGATTCTGATGATCTTAGAATTTCCTTATGCAATATATATAATTTTTTTTATTATTATTATTATTATTATTATTATTATTATTATTATTATTATTACTATTAATAAAATATACTACATGATAAATACAGCAGAATACATTTTTTAATATTAACTTATTATTTGAACATTATATAACAAGATATTTACTATTAAATGGTGCAGATAATAAGTTAATAAAAGCGTTCTATAAAAATCTCTATCTATATCTATATCTATATCTATATATATATATATATACACACATTAAAAAAACAATTTTATATATATATATATATATATATATATCATTTTTTTTTTTTTTAATTCAATATGTTTTTATTGTTTTTTCAACTTGACAGGGGTTGGTACACAACACAGAGATAATGCATACAATATACATTAGTAGCGTGTAAACAGGCAATTAGATCTGTAGTAGGTAATATAATACATCAATGGTTCAAACTTTAGAAACATATTATCAGACCAAATTGACCATGTTTGGTCAAATCTATTGCAATTAAGAAAGTTTATCACTAGTAAATGCTCGTAAGTGTAGTTAAGATTAACAGTGCTAATGACTTGCCGCATATATATGTGTGTGTATATATATATATATATATATATATATATATATATATATATATATATATATATATATATATATATATATATATATTAGGGCTGTTACTGATTAAAATGTTTGTGTTCGATTAATCGACTAATTTCGATTAATTATAACGCACATACAGATCCAACTACTTTTAGCTGATCTCCTTGCAGGCTGATTCCCAACCACTGGAAAAATGGATAGCAGGATACAAAAAACACACAAAGTCAACTCTCCATGGGAATAGCATTAAAACTTTTATAGTCTTCAAGTAGGTAACAAAATAAATATTGCACTGGAGATAAAATCGATGTAGCTACATAAACTGTAAAAATGGTGCGAGTAATACCAAACGGTACCAAAAGCAGTCATAAAAACATGTAGCTAAGTATGATACTGGTATAAAAATGTGTACAACGATACCACTGCTGAATCCAGATGAAGAGGGGTTAACATCAGTCCGTCGGCATGTAGATGTCCCATGAAGGGAACTATCACAACTCCCAGTGGGTGGTTGTAGAATCCCAGGTTGATAGAGGGAAGTGATAGAGGGAAGTGTAACAGCCCTTGCGTGCGGCAGATAGTAAGGTCCCGCCGGCATGCAGATAAGGCGGCACAGCAAAGGAGCCCTTCAGATGGACACAGCAAGCCCCGCCGGTGTCCATGACGTTACTGGATCTCCGACGGAACTCCCTAAAGGCCCGGAAGCCGGCAGAGATCGATCAAAAAAATTAAAGATTAATCAATGAATTAATAGTTAATTTCCACAGCCCTAATATATATATATGTATGTATGTGTATGTGTATATATATATATATTTCTTCTTTTTTATATATATATTTGTTATTTATATACACAGTACAGACCAAAAGTTTGGACACACCTTCTCATTCAAAGAGTTTTCTTTATTTTCATGACTATGAAAATTGTAGATTCACACTGAAGGCATCAAAACTATGAATGAACACATGTGGAATTATACATAACAAAAAAGTGTGAAACAACTGAAAATATATTTCATATTCTAGGTTCTTCAAAGCAGCCACCTTTTGCAGCAGACACATCTCTAGAACTGTTAACCCCCCTGGCGGTATTCCCGAGTCTGACTCGGGGTTAGATTTTTTGGCTACGATCGGTAACCCCGATTCAGACTCGGGCTCGCCTCGCTGGATCCACAGGCTTGGTTTACTTACCTTGTCCTGGATCCAGCGATGCCACCGCGCTGTGTGAGCGAGCGGGACCTCGCTCGATTCACACAGCGTCTTCCTGTGCCACCGATCTCCGTTCCCTGCGACGTTACGACGCACGGGAGCGGAGAACGGCGCCAAATTCAAAAAGGTAAACAAACACAATACATACAGTATACTGTAATCTTATAGATTACAGTACTGTATGTAAAAAATACACCCCCCCCCCCTTTGTCCCTAGTGGTCTGCCCAGTGTCCTACATGTTCTTTTATATAATAAAAACCTTTCTTTCTGCCTGCAAACTGTAGATTGGCCATAGAAACCAAAAGTGTCCCTTTATGTCAAAAATGGTTTTAGAGCAGCTAGAAAACAGCGATAATAAATTATAATCACTTGCAGAATTGTGCGATAGCGATTTGTGGGGAAATTCGTCATAAAAAAATAAAAGTAATGACAGCGACAATTCTGCAACTGAGAAAATTTCAGTGATTTTGAGTTAATTACATTATTGAATATTTTTTATTATAATTATATTATTATTTGTTATAATTTATAATTTATCATTTTGTTTTTAAAAAAATGTCATACCCGGGATGCCTACTAGACTCTTGTTTGGTCATATTTAAATGAGTTATTCCTAATGCCGCGTACAGACGGTCGTTTTTTGTGATGAAAAAAAAAGTCGTTTTTGAAAATGAAGTTTCAAAAACGTTGTTTTATTTCATGATTTAAAACGTCGTTTTTTTTTCATCACAAAAAACGACCGTCTGTACTCGGCATGAGAATTACAGGCCTACAGTATAAAATGCCAAATTTCCTTGCAAATAATGGTACCTTTTTTTCTGAAATAATCATACCGCCAGGGAGGTTAAGAGGAGACTGTGTGAATCAGGCCTTCATGGTAGAATATCAGCTAGGAAACCACTGCTAAAGAAAGGCAACAAGCAGAAGAGACTTGTTTGGGATAAAGAACACAAGGAATGGACATTAGACCAGTGGAAATCTGTGCTTTGGTCTGATGAGGCCAAACTTGAGATCTTTGGTTCCAACCCCCGTGTCTTTGTGCGACGCAGAAAAGGTGAACGGATGGACTCTACATGTCTAGTTCCCACCGTGAAGCATGGAGGAGGAGGTGTGATGGTGTGGGGGTGCTTTGCTGGTGACACTGTTGGGGATTTATTCAAAATTGAAGGCATACTGAACCAACATGGCTACCACAGCATCTTGCAGCGGCATGCTATTCCATCCGGTTTGCATTTAGTTGGACCATCATTTATTTTTCAACCGGACAATGACCCCAAACACACCTCCAGGCGGGGGAAGGGCTATTTGACCAAGAAGGAGAGTGATGGGGCGCTGCGCCAGGTACCTCTTGAAGCTCATCAAGAGAATGCCAAGAGTGTGCCAAGCAGTAATCAAAGCAAAAGGTGGCTACTTTGAAGAACCTAGAATATGAAATCTATTTTCAGTTGTTTCACACTTTTTTGTTATGTATAATTCCACATGTGTTACTTCATAGTTTTGATGCCTTCAGTGTGAATCTACAATTTTCATAGTCATGAAAATAAAGAAAACTCTTTGAATGAGAAGGTGTGTCCAAACTTTTGGTCTGTACTGTATGTATATATATATATATATATATATATATATATATATATATACACGCTGTTTAAAAAAAATTAAAGGAACACTTTGAAAACATATCAGATCTCAACGGGCAAAAATCTCATGCTGGATATCTATACTGATATGGACTGGGTGATGTGTTGGGATCTATACTGGTATGGACTGGGTGATGTGTTGGGATCTATACTGGTATGGACTGGGTGATGTGTTGGGATCTATACTGGTATGGACTGGGTAATGTGTTGGGATCTATACTGGTATGAACTGGGTAATGTGTTGGGATCTATACTGATATGGACTGGGTGATGTGTTGGGATCTATACTGGTATGGACGGGGTAATGTGTTGGGATCTATACTGGTATGGACGGGGTAATGTGTTGGGATCTATACTGGTATGGACTGGGTGATGTGTTGGGATCTATACTGATATGGACGGGGTAATGTGTTAGGAAGGAAAGGATGGCACATAATTTGATGAAAATGAAAACTATCCACCTACAGAGGGCTGAATTCAAAAACACCCCGAAAATCAAAGTGAAAAAATTATGCAGCAAGCTCGTCCATTTTGCCCGAAATTTCATTGCAACTCAAAATGGTCCTCAGTAGTTTGTATGGCCCCCCCAAGTGCTTGTATGCATGCCTGACAACATCAGGGCATGCTCCTAATGAGATGACAGATGGTGTCCTGGGGTATTTCCTCCCAGATCTGGACCAGAGCATCACTGAGCTCCTGAACAGACTGAGGTGCAACCTGGCGGCACCGGATGGACCCAAACATAATGTCCCAGAGGTGTTCTTTTGGATTTAGGTCAGGAGAGCGTGGGGGCCATTCAATGGTATCAACTTCTTCATCCTCCAGGAGCTGGCTGCATGCTCTTGCCACATGAGGTCGGGCATTGTCGTGCACCAGGAGGAACCCAGGACCCACTGCACCAGCGTAGGGTCTGACAATGGGTCCAAGGATTTCATCCCGATACCTAATGGCAGTCAGGGTGCCATTGTGTAGCCTGTAGAGGTCTGTGCGTCCCTCCATGGATATGCCTCCCCACACCATCACTGACCCACCACCAAACCGGTCATGCTGAACGATGTTACAGGCAGCATAAAGTTCTCCGCGGATTCTCTAGACCCTTTCATGTCTCTGTCACTCAGGGTGAACCTGCTCTCATCTGTGAAAAGCATGGGGCACCAGTGGTGGACCTGCCAATTCTGGTGTTCAATGGAAAATGGCAATCGAGCTCCACAGTGTCCGGCAGTGAGCACAGAGCACACTAGAGGACGTCGGGCCCTCAGGCCACCCCCATAAAGTCTGTTTCTGATTGTTTGGTCAGAGACATTCACACCAGTGGCCTGCTGGAGGTCATTTTGTAGGGTTCTGGCAGTGCTCACCCTGTTCCTCCTTGCACAAAGGAGCATATACCAGTCCTGCTGATGGGCTAAGGACCTTCTACGGCTCTGTCCAGCTCTCCTAGAGTAACTGCCTGTCTCCTGGAATCTCCTCCATGCTCTTGAGACTGTGCTGGGAGACACGGCAAACCTTCTGACAATGCCATGTATTGATGTGCCATCCTGGAGGAGTTGGACTGCCTGTGCAACCTTTATAGGGTCCAATATCGCCTCGGGCTACCAGTAGTGACACAGACCCTAGCCAAATGCAAAACTAGTGACAAACATTCAGAAAAGGTGAGTAGGGAAAAAATGTCAGACACCTCCACCTGAAAAACCATTCCTGTTTTGGAGGTTGTCTCATTGTTGCCCATCTAGTGCACCTGTTGTTAATTTCAATTAACAACAAAGCAGCTGAAACTGATTAACAACCCCCTCTGTATACACCCCTCCCCCCTCTGTATACACCCCTCCCCCCTCTGTATACACTTCTCACCCTCTGTATACACCCCTCACCCTCTGTATACACTCCTCCCCCTCTGTATACACCCCTTCCCCCTCTGTATACACCCCTCCCCTCTGTATACACCCTATATATATATATATATATATATAAGGTTATTTGTTAGCATTGTCTATTCCTATAATTTCTGTGAGACGGGGTTCACATTATAGTGATGCGGAAATCACCGCCGGTTCCCGCATCGCATCTTTCCCGCAGCCCAATTTCTACATACAGACCTGCAGGCGGCCTTTTATAGTGTGGGGCGTGTACTAAACCCCCTGAGCCATAATTGACCAAAGCCTGCTTTGGCCAATTATGTCTCTCCGTTTTTTGCAAGCTGTGATTGGCCAAGCATGCGGGTCATAGTGCATGCTTGGCCAATCATCAGCCAGCGATGCCGCAGTGAATTATGGTCTGTGAAACGTAACTCGAATTTGGCACGAACGACCCGTTTTGTTCGTATTTCGACGTATGTCCTTTATGCTTGGCTCACACTATTGCGGATTGGATGAGGGTTTCTCCGCATCCAATCCGCATGTCGGGAGATTGTGACTGGCTCTTTGTGGAGCCTGTTCACACATCTTGGCAGCGGCTCCGGAGTCCTGTGCGTCTTCTGGTCCATTTTAGGTCAGAATTCAGCCAAAAAATCGGACTGAAATTGGACCTGAAACAGTGAATGGGGACGCCCCGACCCCTATGAGCCGCTCTGTGCTGCGGTGCGAATCCGGCCTAAATCATGTACTATGCACAAAAAATGTTTTGTTTTTGTTTTTTTCACTGTAATCTGGGGGAATTTCCCAAGGATTTTCGAAGGCTTAACAATTCTCTATTCACTGTTACTGGTTTTACTAGTTTAACTTGTTCAAATCTTTGTAACTGTTGGAAACTACAGGAAACCAAAAACTAAGGCCTCGTACACACGACTGTTTTCCTCGACGGAATCCATCAAGAAACTTGGTGGCAGAGTTTTTTGCTGAGGAAAACGGTCGTGTGTATGTTTTTCGTCGAGAAAACTGTCGTGGAACTCGACGAGAAAAAAAGAGAACAAGTTCTCTTCTTCCTCGTCGGGAGTCTCAATTTCCTCGTCGGGCTGGTCTACGACGAGAAACACGTTCGTGTGTATGTTTAGAAACCCGCGCATGCTCAGAATAAAGTATGAGATGGGAGCGTGCCTTCGGTAAAAGTAGCGTTCTTAATGGAGATAGCACATTCGTAACAGACTGAAAAGCGCGAATCGTCTCTCACCAAACTTTTACTTAACACGCAGTAACGCGAGATTAGTAAAAGCAGCCCCAAGAGTGGCGCCAGTGGAATCGAACTTACCCTTTATAGTGCCGTCGTACGTGTTGTACGTCACCGCGTTTGAGAACGAGATTTTGTCTTGACAGTGTGTATGCAAAGAAAGCTTGTCAAGATTCTCGACAAGCCTGACAAGGAAGTCGTCGAGGAAAACGATGTTTCATTTATGACGAGTTCCTCGGTCATGTGTACGAGGCCATATAGTGTTAGCAGTGACGGCTGGCGCTCAACATTTTGGGGTTTCACCCAATACCTTTAGCACTTTATTCACTTATCCCCCCCATGGTTCCTTCATTATTTCACCCAGGCTATATCTTCATTTTTTCTCACCCACTTTCATACTTGGTGCTTGCTCAGTTCTTCCTTTCATCAGACCTGGTGCATGGGCTTTTTCCCACTTCATAATAATATACATTCATTATATACCACTGATCTCAATCCACAGAAGTGTTGGCCCATTGCCGTCTACATTTAGACATTGGCTTTGGGGAATCCACAGTCCTCCCTGATTGTACACGTGTCTCTTCCTCAGCTCCTATGCCAGACAATTTCAACAGCTCTGATCCTGTGTTCACATCTATACAGTTGACATCACCATTGCATTCGCCCCTGAAGAGTTGGTATACCCCAATGAAACGCGTTGGACATACATAGATGCATGATGTTCATACAGATGATTTTATGTTTTTTATACTGTTTTACTCCTAGATTTTCATTATACCATCAAGCCCCTCCAGTGGTTCATGTTGTGCAGGACTTGTCTTTACTCCACGATATGCCAAGTACCATGGTGTCAATATGTGCCATATTACATGATAGGATCACTAAATATGCTAAGACATTGCAACCATGGGATGGACCATTACCGCCCCCCCAGTGCCGATCCTGACCTCCCTGGGGCCCTACGCAAAAATGACATGTCACATTAAAGTTGGGGGGCTGCCGAAAATTAAAGATTAAAGGTGAGAAGCGGGGGGGGGGAGGGGGTGTTCTGCTGTCGGAAATTACATCTTACATTAAAGTGAGAAGCGGGGGAGTGCTGACTTCTTACCTCTTCTTCCGTGCAGCCAGCGAGTTGAGAAGCGGCGTGAGGGGCCGGAAATGACTTCTCACCTGTCGGGGGGCCTCTAGTAATTTGGGGGGCCCTAAGCGGCTTGCATAGTGAGCCTATAGGGCAGATCGGCCCTGCCTCCCCCCATATTATGATTACACACTGTTGCTACCACACTGACTCTATCATGCTTACTGGCAATATACCAGTTAGATGCACCATTCCTGGATGACCCTTGGGTTCCCTGACCCCCTTTGCCCCTCTTTCTCCCCCTTCCCCTCTGCCCCTTTGCTTAACTGTATGGGTTCTCATCTTCGTTATTTGATAATCCTGTGAATATTTACCCAGGGTTGATCTCACATTTACTCCAGCTACTTCTGTTTACACCATTTAACTCATAGGCAGGTCTTTTTTCGGTCTTGTGCAATATCTGAAAGCCGACATCTGTCAAACGAGAACGAATGCTTCCTTATATGTTGTAACCCGCCTGTTAATCGTTTTATCATACTGACTTTTTAAGCTGAGCTTTTAATACTTCTGTAACCCATATGTCTAATTACATTCATTGTAATTTGACTAAAATTTTATGAACATTTTGAACAAGTAATAGCTTTTACCTTAGATTATATAGTTTTAGTTGTATTTACATACAACAGAGAAAAAACAACTTGTATAGTTAATATAAAATTGATATAAAAGAGAAGTTGGGCCGGATTCAGAAAGCCCGGGGGAAAATTTGTGCGGGCGTAGCGTATCTCAGATACGCTACGCCGCCGTAACTTAGTGAGGCAGGTTCTGTATTCAGAAAGAACCTACGCGCTAAGTTAAGGCGGCGTAGCGTATGTGGTCCGTCGTAAGCCCGCGGAATACAAATTTATCCATGGAGTGGGCGTGCTGTATGGTGATGAAGGCTGACCCCACGTAAATGACGTTTTTGGCACATGCGCCGTCCGTGAACGTATCCCAGTGCGCATGCTCCAAATTACGCCGCAAATAGTCAATGCTTTCGACGTGAACGTAACTTACGTACAGCCCTATTCGCAAACGACTTACGCAAACGACGTAATCGACGGAAGATTCGACGCTGGCCCGACGCCCATACTTAACATTGCGTACACCTCATATAGCAGGGGTAAACGAATTTTACATAATTTACATATTCTACGCGTAAATCTACGGAAGCGCCACTTGCGGCCAGTGTAAATATGCAACTAAGATACGACGGCGTAAGAGACTTACGTCAGTCGGATCTTAGCCAAATTTCGGCGTATCTTGCTTTCTGAATACAGAAAGAAGATACGCCGGCGCAGCTTAGAATTTACGATAATATTTACCAGTATGTATCAATAGATACGCCGACGTACATTCTTTCTGAATCCGGCCCGTTAACTAGAAAATGGCTGCACTTCAGAATAAGCAAAGATCATTTCCCCTTTAATACTTACAATGGTCAAGCTTGGCACAATATGCAGTGCCTTGAAAAAGTATTCACACCCTTTGACATTTTCCACCTTTTGTCACGTTACAACCAAAAATGTAAATGTATTTTATTGGGATTTTATATGGCACATAATTGTGAAGTGGAAGGAAAATCATAAATGTTTTTCAAGATTTTTAACAGATAAATATGTGAAAAGTGTGGGGTACATTTGTATGGCGCCCCCCGAAGTCAATCCTTTGTAGAACTCCCTTCTGCTACAATTACAGCTGCAATTCTTTTTGGGGATGTCTCTACCAGCTTTGCACATCTAGAGAGGGACATTTTTGCCCATTCTTTTTTGCAAAATAACTTAAACGCCGGGGACGCACCAAGCAGGTGAACTGGCTCAGATAAGTAAAACGGGGGGCTGGGGGGTCCTTGATTGTCAGGTGTTTTTTCACTTTAATGCATAGGATGCATTAAGGTGAAAAACACGAACCCCTTTAAGCTCTATCAGATTGGATGGAGAGCGTCTGTGAACAGCAATTTTCAATTAACGAATCCCTTAAAGCAGCCAACGTGATTCCCTAACTACAATATACTTTATCATACATATCAACACAGAACTCCTTCATACAATTGCAGGGTCAATTAACACAAACAACAATGGGTGAAAGACTCTAAAGCCCTGTACACACAATTGGTTTGGCTGATGAAAACAGACTGATGGACCGTTTTCATCGGACAAACCGATCGTGTGTGGGCCCCATCGGTTTGTTTTCCATCTGTGCAAAATACATAGAAGATGTTTTAAAAATTTCCTATGGATAAAAAAACGATAGAATAAAAAGAATCGTCTGTGTGGAATCCATCGGTCAAAAATCCACGCATGCTCAGAATCAAGTCGACGCATTGAACTTATTTTTTCTCAGCACGTCATAGTGTTTTACGTCACCGCGTTGGACACTGTCGGATTTTTGACCGATGGTGTGTAGGCAAGACTGATGAAAGTCAGCTTCATCGGATATCCGACGAAAAAATCCATCGTATTAGATTCCATCAGATATCCGATCATGTGTACTGGGCTTTAGAAGCTGTGACAAGCCATACAAGACTCCTTTACATTATAGAAGACAACAGACAGACAGGTGGCTGGAGTAGACATCAGCATCTCCTAACAGTATGTGTCCCAACATTATGAGTCAGTCACTATTTCTAATATGGCATATACAGGGTTCCCAGAGTCTTTGTGTCTTGGGGGGACATGGACCTGAATCAAAAGTAACACCACATCAAGGGTCCCTAGGCATACAGCTCACAAAGAGCACCATCCCCCCAAATGCCAGGGCCCATGATTGGTAGGCATAGGCTAGCATTCAGTCCCCTCCAAAAGCCTCTGTCCTGGGTCAGGCCTCGTACACACGACCGTTTTCCTTGACAAAATCCATCAAGAAACTTGGTGGCAGAGCTTTTTTGCCAAGGAAAACAGTCGTGTGTATGTTTTTCGTCAAGAAAACTGTTGTGGATCTCGACGAGAAAAAAAGAGAACAAGTTCTCTTTTTCCTCGTCGGGAGTCTCAATTTCCTCGTCGTGTTTCTCGTCGGGCTGGTTTACGACGAGAAACACGTTTGTGTGTATGCTTAGAAACCTGCGCATGCTCAGAATAAAGTATGAGACGGAAGCGCACCTTCGGTAAAAGTAGTCTTCATAATGAAGATAGCACATTCGTCACGCTTTAACAGACTGAAAAGCGCGAATCGTCTCTCACCAAACTTTTACTTAACACGCAGTAACATGAGATTTGTAAAAGCAGCCCCAAGGGTGGCGCCAGTGGAATCAAACTTCCCCTTTTATAGTGCCGTCGTACGTGTTGTACGTCACCGCGTTTAAGAACGACAAGATTTTGTCTTGACAGTATGTACGCAAAGAAAGCTTGACAGGATTCTCGACAAGCCTGACAAGGAACTCGTCGAGGAAAACTATGTTTCTTTTACGACGAGTTTCTCGGTCGTGTGTACGAGGCCTCAGTCTGTCACAACCCCCATCAGATTTTTTTTCTCACTTTCTGTCTATCTGTTGTCACTGTCAAAATAAGTGAAAGTAAATCTAACATAACCTCGAAAATCTGATATAGGTTCTAATCCTTCGCCACGCCAAAAATAAAACAAAAAAGTCTTGGCTGGGCATATTCTCTAATTTGTTTATAGTTATTCATCTTCTGTAATTTCCATTTATTTATCTTTATCATTTTTTACTTTTTATTTTTTACAGCTCCTGTTTTCATCTCTCATTGGATTTAAGGCTTCCTGGTCTTCCGAGGCCATTCCAGTCCTTACTTGATTTCTGATGAAGCCACCACATCGTAAACATTTTTTTTTCCTCTTCATATCGTTATCTTTTTTCTCTCTAAGCTTGATTTTTTTCATCAAAATTCCCTCCTTTACATATCCTTCTCCTAAAAATAAACCAGTCCATCTCCTAATTGTGTCATCCTGGAGATCGGGTTCTTCATTCCTTGGTCAGATCTTCAACCACCACAATGATGTCTTTTACCTCTTTGAGCCTGGACGTAACATCTGGGTGAAGCTTCAGAGTCAAAGCTCCGAGCTGCTACATTTTCCTGTAAGAGATCTTCTACGATCACTTTTCACTTGTGATGTGTCCCCTCTTCATCAGTATCTTCCTAATGGGGGAAAACACATTTCTGATTTTGGTTTCTTTGAACAAAGTCAAGTACTCTGCACCCCACCAGCTTGTTCAGCCTTTACTCCTTCTGAAGGCTATAACCGAATAAAGTGCTACGAACAATGCGGAAATGCTTCACTGGATCAAATGGCAGAAATTTGCAAGACTTACAGCCACGTGGTGATGAAAGCAGTCCGGATTTTAGACCTTTCTGTCCTGCTTCCTCTTTTCCGAGACCCCGCTCTTGATCTTCGTATTCTGCACCTTGTGAGGGACCCCCGAGCTGTTGCTTTGTCAAGGAAATCCATTGATCTCCACACTGATGATGAAATTGTACTTAGGAACGAAGGAGATGGAAATATTACAACAAGCAGGGTAATGAAGAAGATTTGCAAGTCTCAGGTTGACATCAACAACGTGGGTAAAGCGGCTGAGGTGTTGCGAGGACGATACATGGCAATTCGACATGAAGACCTTTCTAATGAACCTCTTAAGATCGTTAAAAGAATTTTCAATTTTGCTGGCCTTCATCTAACCAAAGACCTGAAACAGTGGATTTACAATATCACCCATGAGGAGATAGGAGGGATCATGTCTTTCTCAAGAGACTCCTCAAAGGTGGCCCAAAAATGGAGAACTGATCTGGACTTTAATTTTGTTGAACAGATTCAAAAGAACTGCAAGGAGGCAATGGATCGGTTTGGTTACAGGCCAGCAAAATCCAAAAAAGAACAAAAAAATTTGACTTTGGACTTTGTAAATGAGGAATGGTCATTGGAGTGAACTATACAAACTGGCCAACGGCAGTTAGAAGGCATCTCAACTTCTCTCACCCTACAGATGCCACTTTAAAGAGTCCTTACTACTAGTGAATTTGCTTTATTCACTCCTCACCCTGCAGCACATCTAACTGGCTCCTTGTGCTGCTTTTTCTGTTGCCTCTCTGAGCTCTGCTGTGAAGGGATTGCAAGAGGTTGATGCATAGGTTATTGATTTACTAAAACTGGAGAGTACAAAATCTGGTGCAGCTCTGCATTATAGCCAATCAGCTTCTAAAGCAGTGCTTCTCAACCTGGGGGTCTGGATCCCCTCGGGGGTCGAATGACAATTTGCCTGGGGTCACCGAATACTGGGCTTCTCCTGAAGCCTGCACCACTCTCCCAGCCTTTTTGTGGCTGCGCAGCAGGGCTGTCTCTGGAGTCTGTGGCTGCCTAGCTGGGCTGTTCCTGGAGCCTGCGGCCGCCCACTTAGCCTCTTTGCAGCCTCCCATTCAGTTCACGACATGGCTGGGGGGCGGAGACTAGAGGTCAGCTGACTGGTGAGGAATGTGAAGTGGGAGTGGCTGAAGGAGACCCTATCTCCTGATTTTGGCATAGGTGTCACTGCTGTGAGACACCACAAAGTAGAAGAAACAGCGAGTAACACTACCTGTGAATATAGTTCCCATTAAAAGTCCCCACTACAGTTCTCAGATCAGCAGATGACCTTGATCAAGAGCACCTAAGTTGGCTGATCAGAACTCCCCACCAGCACTGCCACTGATCTCACCACGCCACCAGCACTGCCACTGATCTCACCCCCCACCAGCACTGCCACTCATACCATTCTCCCCAACCCCTACCAAAGAGTAAGAAAAGGAATAAAAATAGAAAGTACATGGAAGGGAGCGGAAAAGAGGGGGAGGAACAAAGAAAATGGGGGTGAAAGAATAAGAGAAAGAACAAGATGGACGACTAGAGAGAGGAATGGGGGAAAAAAACAAGAAATTAGCATAGAGAGAGATAAAAGGGAAAAAAAGGTGAACAAAGTGAAATAGTGGTACATTCAAAAATGTACCATAAAGGGTTTTAATACTGTACAAGTGGAAGGGACTCATGGAGCGCTAAATGTCCGTGGGTTAGGGGCACAAACTACTTGTCTTGCCCTGGGTGCTAATTTTACTGTTAGGGGTCCCCACAATTTGTAAAATGTTATCAAGGGTCACGGCACTAGTTAAGAACCACTGCTCTAGAGCCTCGTACACACGATCGGACTTCCATCTGACTTTTTCATGGATTTTTGTCCGAATGGGCGTTGGTCGTATACTTGTTCTGCATAAACACGGCAGAACATTTTCAGCCATCTTTCACCAGTACACAATACAGTGTCCCGGAATGAAACTGACACAGCCACCCCCCCCCCCCCCAAGCCAAACTAATACCCCCAAAAAAGGCCGCCACATCACCGCTTTACACACTGACAGTACTTGTCCTGGCCGGGAATGCCTGGAGGAGTACAGTCCCTGCCCCCTGCTTGTGATTGGAGAAATCAGAAAGCCTGCCTCTTGTGTCCAATCACTGTGCTGTCATTCGTTACAGCACAAGATGATTTTTGGGAAGGGGGGTGTCCCTGAATGGTAGTTTGGAAATGTGGTCACCCTAGTGTCCATGTGCATGCCTCACTGTGCCCGTGCCCTACTGTGTCCATGACTAGACTGACGTTTTACATGGGAGTCTATGGTAGGGGTGCCTTGAAAATCAGTGCTCCCCAGCCGTAGGTCCCCCAGACAACAAACTTTACACACTTGTAGAGGAGAAATGGGGCTACATGTGTGCCAAATTTCGGGTCCAGGGAACCTACGACCAGCCAGTACCGGATCCCCAAAGTCACTGAAGAAATTACCGTTTAACATGGGAGTCTATGGAAGGGGTGCCCGGCTTTGAAAAATCGGTGCTCCCCGGCCATAGGTCCCTCGGACAAAACACTTTGTACACTTGTATAGGAAGAGTGGTCACCTTAGTGTCCATGTGCCTCACTGTGTCCATGTGCCTCACTGTGTCCATGTGCCTCACTGTGTCCATGTGCCTCACTGTGTCCATGTGCCTCACTGTGCCCATAACTAGACATGGTAGTCTATGGAAGGGGTGTTTGGCTTTGAAAAATTGGTGCTCCCTGGCCGTAGGTCCCCCGGATAAAAACCTTTGCACACTTATAGAGGAAGAGGGGGGCTACATGTGCGCCAAGTTTGGGATCCAGGGAACCTGAGACCGACCAGTACTGGGTCCCCAAAATTCACTGGAGAAATTACAATTTAACATGGGAGTCTATGGAAGGGGTGTCTGGCCTTTTATAAAATCGGTGCTCCCCGGCAATAGGTCCCCCAGACAAAAAACTTTGTACACTTATAGAGGAAGAGTGGTCACCCTAGTGTCCATGTGCATGCCTCACTGTGCCCATGCCTCACTGTGTCCATGACTAGACTGAAGTTTAACATGGGAGTCTATGGAAGGGGTGCCCAGTTTGAAAAATCAGTGCTCCCCGGCCGTAGGTCCTCCAGACAACAAACATTGCACACTTGTAGAGGAAGAGGGAGACTACATGTGTACCAAGTTTGGGGTCCAGAGGACCTGCAACCGGCCAGTACCGGGTCCCCAAACTCACCAGAGAAATGCCCGTTTAACATGGGAGTCTATAGAAGGGGTGCCCGGGTTTGAAAAATCGGTGCTCCCTGGCCGTAGTTTCCCCGGACAAAAAACTTTGTACACTTATAGAGGAAGAGTGGGGCTACATGTGTGCAGCCTGGCCGGTACCAGGTCCCCAAAGTCCGGGAGATCAGGCACAAAAAGTTGACTCGAGTATAAGCAGAGGCTTATACTCGAGTATATACGGTACATAGAATTTGCTGTAAAAAAATCTGACAAACATTCACAAAGCACAAACAAAATTACATTATTTTTTTATTTTTTTACTTCCTATAGTCATAAGTGACATCAAGTGATCTTAATGCTGTATTTATTCAGAAATATCTTATTTGGGAAAATACTGCATTATGGCCACTAGATGACAGTGACGATCAAAGGAAATAATAATTTTAAACAAAAGTACGAAAGCTTGTCAGATCTGTACAGTACATTTTTAAAAATAGACCACAAAGTGAAATTCAGGTACTTACAGTATACTTCTTGAATTAAAAAAAAAAAAAAATTAAAATGTCTTCTATATTGCCTAGAGTACAGTTTTAAATATTCGTATTGCAAATATGAAAGTTCTGTAAAATTACTTAAAACATATTTTACATCAAACTTATTAAGCAGAAGCAATCTATGAGTTGTAGTTATAATAATGGATTTGCTTCTGTTCAAAAAGATAAAAGATCTGCTTTACATTTCATGAAAAATACATTTTAAGTTGAACTCCAGAGCAAATAAGGAAATATTATCCAAATACAAAAGCCAGGTGTATTCTACTCCAATCTCGGTGTGCTTTGTGCTTCCAGATCTGTGACCCCACCCCTTCCATTATGAGTCCACCCCTTCCATTATGAGCCCTGGGCTTCCAGTTCTGGGAGGGCACCCATGGACATCCTACCAGAACCCTACCTTCAGCGTGTCCCCTGGGGTGCGCATCCTGAGTCTTTCGGGCACAGCTGATCATAGATCACGGTAAAGGGACAATCACAGTGGCCCTTTAACATGTGATCAGCTGATCATATGTAAACAGTCTTGCTGGTTATTGGCAGGTCTTTCCTGCTGCAAAATGCCTGTGTGAGCAAAGGAGAGCCGTTAACTGGCAAGACTGTCAGTACATTGTTTACACTGATAATAAGTGCAGCCCCACCGGTACCCATCAGTGCAGCCTATCAGTGCCACCCATCAGTACTCATTAATGATGCCTGTCAGTGCCCATCAGTGCTGCCTATCAGTGCCGCCTATCAGTGTTCATCAATGCCGCCGATCAGTGCTGTCTATCAGTGCTCACCAATGCCACCTATCAGTGCTGCCTATCAGTGTTCATCAATGCCGCCTATAAGTGCCCATCAGTGCTGCCTATCAGTGCTGCGTATCAGTGTTCATCAATACTGCCTATCAGTGCTCATCAGTGCAGTCTATCAGTGCTCATTAATGCTGTCTATCAATGCCACCTATCAGTGCTCATCAATTCTGTCTATCAGTGCCACCTATCAGTGCTCATCAATGCTGTCTATCAGTGCCACCTATCAGTGCTCATCAATGCTGTCTATCAGTGCACATCAGTGCCGCCTATCAGTGCCTCCTCAGCAGGACTCTGAGCTGAGAGCATGTATCTCATACAGCCCAGAGCCTGCACTGCCACTGACAGTTCCTCCTCCTTCCTCCCTCGCAGAGATGTGAGAGGAGAGAGCTGATCTGCTCCTTCTCCTCCTGTGTGTACACCACAGGAAGTGTTAAACCCAGCTGCTGAAGGGCGGGAGGAGAAGGAGCAGATCAGCTCTCTCCTCTCCCATCTCTGTGAGGGAGGAGGGAGGAGAAACTGTCAGTGCAGGCTCTGGGCTGTATGAGAGAGACGCTCTCAGCTCAGAGCCTTGCGGCCAGCAATTTCGCTGGGGCCCCCTGACAGTGGCGGAATGCCAGGGCTCGGTCGCAATTGCAACCTTTGCGACCCTGGTCGTTATGCCACTGCTTCCTGTAATAAAGACCGCTCACTGTTGCGTTCTCTCCTTGTGCAGAGAGACTGGTCTTGTCTCCAGTCCAGACCCTCCTGTAGTTTTAAGCAGATAGCCTGTAGTTGGTGGAGCCTTGTGGGCTCTTCCCACCACTCTGCTCTGCGCACAGGCTACGTCCAGCACAGTGATAAAGTGGATTTATATCCATTTGGCTTTTGAGGAATATTTTTAAATGTATATTTTTTTGTGCCTGGAGTTCAGCTTTAACATATTTATGTAACTTATTTTAACTGTGAGAGTATTATATTTTAATGTGACGGGAAATGCAATGTTTTACTGTCTTTTGTACTCAGTAAGATATTTAAACAGGTTCAACGTGACCAGGAAATGCATTGAATGTGTTTGTTTTACTATTTTCTGTACTCAGTAAGATGTTTAAGCAGACAAACTATATGTACTTCCTTATGTAAATGTCAAACTATATCTAAGGGAAAAGAGGAAGAAAGAAAGAAGAGCTTTCAGATCTGGTGATAAGGATGATGATCGATGACGATCATGATTATTGAAATACTAGCCGAGCAATAGTGAAATGTCATTTTGTTTTTCTAAAAGCTTACAGTAACTACTTGAGCTCCGGAAGGATTTACCCCCCCTGCATGACCAGCAGGGCCGTCTTTAGTGTTGATTGGACCCTGGGCAAAAAAATCTGGGGCCCCCCCCCCCCCGTGCAATTCTGTCCTCCACCTGCTCTGAGACATACAATAAATATCAGCTAGACTTAAAATCAGTTTACTGTATCAGATCAGGCAGTGATTGTGATTGGTTGCCAGAGGTTACAGCATATCATTACCTCTTACTGACTGGTTGCTAGAGGTTACAGCACACGGCTCACTGAAATCCGAGAGTGTGTATACTTACCTGGTCACGGTGGAAACCCGTGCATGCTCCTAGGCATAGGTAAGGTGCAGCAAAATGACGGGGACGACATCGAATGTGACGAGCGCAAGCTCGTCGTACGCGATGACGTCACCGCGTTCTTTCCTTTCAAGAGAACCGCGGTTCTTTTGAAACGAGAGTCTGTACACTCGGACGGCAAGAGATTCTTGCCAAGAATCTCGTCAGGGAAAACAACTTTTTTTTCCTGACGAGATTCTTGTATGTGTGTACAGGGCTTTACTGGCATTTACTGGCAGGAGAAAAGTGCCCATTTTTTACTGGCTGCCAGTTGGCAACACTGTGCGGGGGCGCTGGAGCCGAGCGGAGCTGAGTGGCGCCGATCTGAGCTGTTTGGAAATACTCAGGAAAACGCGGAAATACTCAGTTCCCGAGCCTTTCCGAGTTCAGCCGAGCTGTCGCCGAGCCTTTCCGAGGCTCTCGGGCGCCCCCCACCTCTAGCCACATGCGGTATTGCACGCTATAGAAGTCAATGCGGAACAAATCATTTTCGTTTCCATTGACTTCAATGGGGAAACTCGCTTTGATGTGCGAGTGATTTGGATTACGAGCATTCTCCTGGAACGGATTATGCTCGTAATCCGAGGTTCCACTGTATTACCAAAATAACACCTTGTTTGAGCTGAATAAGAAGGAGCTGAGAGTACCTAGGTTTGGGCCAAGGTCGGTTGAGGGAACATTACTGAAATTCAGGTGCCAAATCCAAACTCTATTGAAGCCAATAAAAGGAGAATGTAAAAAAAAGAGCTAATAGATGAGGAATTGTCGAATTGCATGGGGGGGGGGTGGTTGGGTAATACCCTGGGGAAATGTGGTAGGAAATCCTAAACTATGAGCCCCCACATGTAGTAATGACCCCCAAAGTGCCCAGTGAAAAGTGTGTACATAAATTAATTGGACTTTAGTCCGAAGTACAAACACGCATGCTCAGAACCAATGTTAAAATCAACCGACAATAGCAGAAGTTGACCAAAGGGTGGCGTTAAAGAGCAGAAAAAACACGTAGTACGTCATTTACGTCACTACGTTCATGTTTGTTGGCCGTGTGTATGTGTATGGTCTTGCCGGGTGTATGCTATGGGTGTTCACAGCCAACTCCCTTCGGACAAAAATCCACGGAAAAGTTTGTTTGAAGTCCGATCGTGTGTATGAGGCTTAACAGTGACTTGGTGATGTTTGTCAGTTATGTCATTTATTTAAAATTATGCTGTAATGGCAGGCTTAAGATGTCATTATGATGTCAGGGGGCGGGGCTGGACCAGTTTTTGCTACACTTATTCGTGGATGGTTTGTTAACCACTTGTCGACCGCCTCCTGTATATGTACGTCGGCAGAATAGCACGGCTGCGCAAAGCAACGTACCTGTACGCTGCTTTGAATTTGCCAACCACCCCTGCCACGTGCTCCGTGACCATGCCCATGGGACCCGCGGTCTAGGCAGAACAGGGTATTTCCCTGTTCTGCCTAGTGACAGGACAGTGATCTATTGCTCCCTGTGATCGGTCATCTCACTCATAGCCCATCCCCCACCAAGTTAAAAACCCTCCCTAGGATACACTTTAACCCCGTCCTCGCCCCTTCCCTGCCAATGGCATTTACACAGTAATCAGTGCATTTTTATAGCACTGATCGCTGTATAAATGTGAATGGTCCCAAAATAGTGTCAAAAGTGTCTGATGTGTCCGCCATAATGTCGCAGTCATGAAAAAAATCTACTAAATCTACTAAAAATCCAACTTGCTAGTTGTACACAAGTTGACAGATGGATCAATTTGTGTACAATCCGCCTGCTCATAGATGGTTCGAACCTTGGCTGGTCCTATTATCTATTATCTTCAATTTAGAACAAACAGTTTTCTCAAGTGTTGTTTGAATACCAAATCTAACTCATTGTTCACTATAGGGTGAGGTTCATCTTGATTTGTTTGGAGTGCAAATAAGCTTCTCCAAGTGCATTATAAAACAGTCCCTCAGGGTTTTTCAGTTCTGAGACTGGTACTTGAAGAGCAAGTGTGAAGTTAAACAGTATGTCAGACACGGTCAACACCCCCACAGCATGATGCTGCCACCACCATGCTTCACTGTTGGGACTGTATTGGACAGGTGATGAGCAGTGCCTGGTTTTCTCCACACATACCGGTTAGAATTGAGGTCTATCTTGGTCTCATCAGACCAGAGAATCTTATTTCTCACCATCTTGGAGTCCTTCAGGTGTTTTTTTTTTAGCAAACTCCATGCAGGCTTTCATGTGTCTTGCACTGAGGAGAGGCTTCCGTCGGGCCACTCTGCCATAAAGCCCCGACTGGTGGAGGGCTGCAGTGATGGTTAACTTTCTACAACTTTCTCCCATCTCCCGACTGCAACTCTGGAGCTCAGCCACAGTGATTTTTGGGTTCCTCTTTACCTCTCTCAGACAGATACTTTTTGCCTTCAAAAATCTCAATGAACTCTCAAAAAGTAATTTAGGCTGAAAAATGTTTTTAAAACCATCACTAGAAAGTCACATGTTCTCTGGTTTCTGGTTTCAACACTAACATTCAGCGTGTCAGGCTGTGTAACCTGATCTCTAACAGCTAAGAGAGAGCCTTTCATTCCCTGGTCTCCAGAGAGAGAAACATCTGCTGGCTATTTAAACCGAATCTTACTGCTTCGAACAGATCGTACAAGCTTTATATGCCATATTCCATACAATGTGACTACAATCAAATTTTATTGTTTTTCTCATTTTTAACCCTTAACATATTTGGTTTGTACATCTGCCAAAAATCATGTACATTACATTATAATATGACATTTCTTGACTACAACAGCGACAAAAGATCGTTTAGAAGACAAACTTGTGAAATTCACAGACTAGTTCCAGCCTAATGAACTGTGAATTGGCCATTTTCACAAGAAAATCTCCTTTTCAACCAAAATCTCCACTTTTATCAGAAATATCAGATTATAAAGACTTTTAACACTCGTTTGTTTTTTGTTTTGTTTTTACTATTTTTATAATTTTTTTAGATTGGACATAACTTTCATATTTTAATATTTTTCCCGGGGAACCTTAAGCAAATTAGAACAATCTACTACCCCAATTTAACAACCAAACCCAAGTTTAGAATCTGTTGTAAACATTGCTCGATCCTCAACTTATTATTAATTCTTGCAACCAAATCTGTAGGATTTTCTATTAAATACTAAATACCATGTTGTTTACCATTATCTGAATTTTATACAGTTCTTTACACAATCCTAATCAATAATTTTCTGTTAAAACTTTGTTCTGATCCCATGTTTGTGCTTTGAATGACATATAATAACACATTTTCAGTTGTTTAGGCTAAAATATTCATAAACATTTACAGGCAATATTAAACTTAATTTTCTCATTAAAGAACTTCTTTACACTCTGACAGTAATTAACCAATTACCCTATGGAATATATCACAGTGATTATGAGACTCAAAATGTGTAGTTTCTTGGTCTCTTGCTTTAAACTTGTCTGGGACCCCCCTGGCATCTATATATATCAGAGCCTATATCACACATATATCAACTATATTCCAACCCACAAATTCCCAGTGATCCCAATCACACGTATATGAAAAAAGATATATAGTTTCATTCTGATGTGGGTGGCACAGTCCATCATATCTCATCTCCAGAGAATGTTTTTCGAAGGAACCTCTTATCCATCACCCAGGATGTATACAGTGAATATCGGTACCTACATCAGAAATGCGATAAAAAACTCGTACACGGATATTAGTTCATTATTTTCCAAGAGCGGTCACATAATTTCTCAAAGTATCAGACTGTAATTGCAACTGTCATGTGTAACTAACAACCTAACTGTTTCAAACAAGATTTAAAAAGAGGATAATAAATGCTTCCCTTCCAGGGAGTACCGTACACTTTCCCACTAACCCTGAGGGCGGCATGATGTGTGAGAAAAAAAACGTTTAAATGTGATATGTAAAACGTTCTAATGTGGTACGCAGAACCTTCATATGTCTTTTGTAACTGTAGCAGTAAACGCAAGGCCTTACTCACCACCTCAGCTACCCCATGGAGCCATCAACATACAAGGTGAGTTAAGGCATTGGGGTCGGGGCACACATGAGCGGATTCTACCTTCATAAGTTCCGAACAATCATGTTCATCCAGAGTAAGAACAGGTATCAGAAGAAGGGCCGGTGGCCGCAGAGCACAGAATCCGGTATGGGCAATGGGCAGCGGGCAGGAGAGGACACCATCTGCGTTCACAGGGGACAGTACAATACTGAGCACATGGGGTTGGGGCAGGATGGGGCAAGTTGGAGCAAGGCCTGTTCGCAGGGGGAGAAGCCTCCAGCCTGAGAACAGCTTTCGGGCGGGGCCCATACTTCCAGGGCCCATGCTTCCACAATAGCAGTGGTGTTGCTCTCAGCATTCACACAGCAGCTTAAACCTTGGGCAGATCATCAGGGAAAGCAGCCGGGGCACACGGTCTTGAAGGGGCAATAATCATAGTAACAGGCCTTGGGCACCACATTATAACAGTATAACAGGCAACAGGCCATATATGTATCAGGTCGTGAGTCACATACCACCATCAGGGTAGGTAGGTAGGTAAGGCTGTCTCAGCTAAGGTGGCAGGGAAGGCAAAGGGAAGGTTGGCCGGAACCCAGTGATAAATATAGGCAGGTCTCCACAGATCACACAATCTACCCGATAAAATGATAAAAAATCAGTAAAGGCTAGCCACCATTTAACATCTAAATGAAGCTCAGCGTAAGAAAATAAGCTTCAAAGATAAGCAATGTGAGTCACTAAAGATTCCTTCTTATATATCAACATAACCAGATGCTTATGACATGAAAAAGTTAAAACTCAACATTACATTTATCTAACAAAGAAACAGTTGTAATACATCAGTCTGTCTTTTAGAAACCTGTCTCCTATGTTTTTTTTCCCTTGGCTTCTAACAGCCAGCAGACGCATGGTAGGGGGGAGGGGGGAAAGCTTTGAGCCTGTCCAAGGCACAAGGGAGGGAGGGGGGGAATGAGAGTAAAAAAAACAGGCTGCAGTGTGTGCTTGCCTCCCATGGTTTCTGGGCTGCTTGCATCTCCCATAAAAATGCATGTAAAAAAAAAAAATGCATAGCAGTGTATGACACACAAACAATAAAACAATACACATAATACCACTTTTTCAGCGATAACTGGAACACAAAGAGCTGATAAGGAAACTGTGACTATTGCACCCTCTTAAATCACTCCGTGCTCCTTTCGTCTGTATGGAGGTAAATATTATATACACAAACATGCATCGACTCATCTGATCTCTATATTACATATTTGCATTTACAATAGTTTGCGCACCATCTATAAATCTGGGTGTGTATTTTTTTTTCTTTTTTTTGTCACACACAGAGTGGTAGGGCATCTGTGACACTCACGGTTCACCCTCACTACCGATTTTCCATACAGATAATCGCTGAAACAGCCTCATTCAAAGTAACATAAAACATAAAACGTCAAACATAAAACATAGACGTCAACCCGGCAGAAATAGGGACGACAGGGAACCACAATGATATCAAACAGTGATAAAAATACAATTGAATGTTATTACATTGTGCTGACCACCTGTTCAAATGGTAATAGATAAGGCTCCACACAAAATGCATTTTAACCAAAAAAAGTTTACATGGTAGAGAGAAGAACAAAACAGTTGACTTCTTACAGGGCCCTGCAAGAGTCAACGATAAAGATCAAGAACAGGTTTAAATAACACAGACCGATAATACAGACTTGTGTAAGAATGCGGTGGTGGGGTTTCTCCAATACAATACCTCTCCACTAGGCCTCACCCAGCTCTCAGGAATAACAATACTGTACAAATGAATATAAAATAATTATGCTATGTATATGAGTCTATGACTCTTTAGCTCCCCCTAGCGGGCAGTTCATTGACACGTGTCCTACTATGGTAGCTAAGTTAGTCAGACTGGATCCTGTAATTATTCTTTCCGGTTAACTGAAGTCTTCGCTAGCATTAGTTGGTGCACGTCAGCAATTTGTAATCCAATAGGGACAAAGAAATGGAAAACGAACACTGAAAGTAACTATGGCGTGTTGGCGACACAAGCGCCAATTCCTTTAATGCACAGTCACTGCCTGATGCAACGTTTCCCTGCACGTGGCGTGTTAACCTCCAACAAACAATAGTGAGTCTATACG
This sequence comes from Rana temporaria, assembly GCF_905171775.1. Taxonomy (NCBI): domain Eukaryota; kingdom Metazoa; phylum Chordata; class Amphibia; order Anura; family Ranidae; genus Rana; species Rana temporaria. The sequence goes on from NC_053497.1 coordinate 170,729,016, forward strand.
ATCCACTTTCCTGCGATACAGTTATTATATCGTTGGGCAGGTGCCCTTCTCACCCAATGAGACTTCGCCTCTCCGGTATTCTCCATCTGTAGTGTCCGAGTTCTCGGGCCCTCCGCAACTGGCAGTCTCTGGTCCTCCGTGCAACCGTCACAAAGTGCTGGTGGACAGGCGACACTGGTTGCCCTGGAATGTAGGCCAAACACTACGTCAAGGGTCCCCTCCCTCAGGATAGGCGATCCACGATGGCGACTGTAGGCCCAGGCTTCTGAGGCCTAGGCTTCCTTAAAGCAGGCCTCAGCACAGGCCTCCTGCTTGCTAGAAGTTTCCGTCCCAAGAGAGCGAATGTACGCCTCCCCTTCCTTTAAGTAGCTTCTCCCAGAAGGCTGTGCATGATGCAATGCACTTTGGGTAGCACGGTTGCACTGTGGGTATCGTAGTCTGTTAAAACACCCAAGGCAATGGAGTCTTTATCTCCCTGCACTTCAAGTTCCATAATGCATTGTTGTAATGTCATAATACCAAACAAGTGGTGGCATTATAACGATTGACCCTTGGAGGGAGCTGTGTTCCTTCTTAATTACAAATTATAGTCTATCGGCCACATTGCCAAGTGAAACCCTGCTACACATACAGACGATCATAATTTTCGGAATCTGAAAATTTGAGAACCAGCTCAATCTTTGGTTGGTGGAAAGTCCAATGGAGCATACACATGGTTGGAATTTCCGTTCAAAATCTCACATCTGACTTTCCTTGTCGGAATTTCCGATCATGTGTACACGGCATTACAAAACAGTAAACCCATAGAAATACAACCCAAATAGTACTAATAAATACTAAATGCAGACAAATCCTCCACTCAGGGCTAGCCTATTTTGGGGAAGCAACTGAGCAAGAAAGGTCCAAAAACAGAGATACAACGGTGTTTCCTGAGATACACCGTCGTAACTCTTCTGAGAATCTGGCCCAAGGTTTTTAATATTAGTTTTTTTTTATCATTCACAAACATACAATCAAGGTTTTTAATATATATATATATATATTTTTATCATTTACAAATATACAATCAAGGTTTTTAATATATATTTTTTTTTTTATCATTTACAAATATACAATCAAGATTTTTTAAAAACATAATCAAACAAAAATCAAACCCTCTCCAGAACATCAATCAAATTTTTGAGCTGTAGTTCCAGCCTTTTTGATTTCTCACAAATCTCTCTTGCTGCAAGACGGATGTCTTCTACCTGTGCCCTGCAGGACAACACTTCTGCAATCAAGAGCTGGGCACTATGGGCCAGATTCACGTAGGTGAGCGGCGGCTACGGCGGCATTAATATGCGCCACTGTATGTGAATCCGGGCCATTGTGTTTTTTTTTCAAAATTGTCGCTCTTTTGTTTATAGCGCAAAAAATAAAAACCGCAGAGGTGATCAAATACCACCAAAAGAAAGCTCTATTTATGGGGAAAAAAGGGCGTCAATTTGTTTGGGAGCCACGTCGCACAACAGCGCAATTGTCATTCAAAATGCGACAGTGCTGAAAACTAAAAATTGGTCTGGGAAGGAAGGGGTTGAAAATGCCCTGTATGGAAGTGGTTAAAATACCCAGTATTAGTATTACAATTATTGGGAGACAGATTGCTAAAAAACTAATTACATAAATTCTGATGTCACTGAACAGTACTAGCATGATTAGATCTTATACCGTGTTTTCCCGAAAATAACCTCAGTAGGGCTTTTTTTTGGGGGTTGGGCTTGTCATGTGCTGTCTTCTCTCTCCATCCTTCTCCCTGCCTGTCAGAAATCCCTAGTGGCCAGTGGAACGGAGATAAAAGTGCCTGTAAACTCATAAAATGCACTGCATTACAGTGCCGCTCGGCATTGTATAGGGCGCCATGGCGCGCCTGATCGGTCTTTTCCCGCCCCAAGCACTTCAGAGGGAGGGGGGCCCGATATCCCCAACTGACAGCTGGCAGAAGGAGAGCAGCGGGGATCAGCTGGGCTCTCCTCGGCACTTTCATGTACCGCAAGAACTGTCTTTTCCTGCTTCGAGCACTGCAGAGGGAGGGGGGGCTGAGATCCCCCACTGACAGAAGAGGAGGAGAGCAGGGGGGATCAGCTGAGCAGCACCGCAATGAAGGTATTCACCACAGAAACATACACAGTCTAGACCACACAACACAACCCTTCCAAACTAGGGTTTATTTTTGGGGTATAGGACTTATATTGCAGCCTTCCTCGAAAATCACAGTAGGGCATACTTTCAGGGTAGGTCTTATTTTCGGGGAAACACGGTATGTAAAGGCAGTCTTTAAAGGGTCAGGTGCATAGAAAGAAAGAAAACCAAAATAATTCCAGTTGTCTTGTACTTAAGACAACTGGAATTATTTGAACCACCTATATGTATAGAAGACTCCCAGGAATGGCATTTTCTGCTGTCATGATCTGTGTCGGATTTTGACCTTGGGGACCCCTTCAGGAAATGGAAAATCACCCGTGGGAAGTCTGGTCTAAGGATTAGCTAAATGGAAAAAAAAAACTGATTCAAAGTCAACTTCACTACTACACTCGATGCAAGACACGCAAGGAAGGAAGGTCCTTCCGATACCCTGCTGTCATTCTGGCCAAATTCTGACCCAGGGCCACGACAGTCCCAAAATTGACCATTCTTGTCATTTAGGGCAAAACTTTTTAACAAAGTTTTAGCTTATTTGAGATCGTGGAGTGTCAGATTTGCCCCTTAAGGCAATCAGTGCCAAGCGAGGGAACGAGCTTCTCTCTCATGTTTCTCACTGCGATAAATCAATGCTTGTTATTAACTTCACTCCCACACAATGTGTATTATAGGTTTGAATTAGACATTGACATTTTATGTTTTTCAAGTATAGGTATCTGCAAACTAAAGTTCTGCCTTCTGTGCCAAAGCCACTGCAAAACAATTCATCACGCTGCATTCTCATAAAAAAATCACTAGTGAGAACCTTTCCTAGTGGCATCAGAAGGTTGTATAGGGCTGTGAGGTACACTGTTGTTCACTTGTGCAGGATTATTTGGCTTATTCCAATGACCATTCTTTATTTACTAAGTCCAGAGTCAAATTTTGCTGTTCTGTTTTGGATCTTGCCGGCCTGTAACCAAACCGATCCATTGCCTCTTTGCAGTTGTCTTGAATCTGTTTTACGAAGTTGAAGTCCAGATCAGTTCTCCATTTTTGGACCACCTTTGAGGAGTTTCGTGAGAAAGTCAGGGACTCTTCTACCTCCTTATGAGTTATATTGTAAACCCACTGTTCCAGGTCTTTAGTGAGAGACAGGCCAGCAAAACTGTACATTTTTTTAAGGTATTTAAGAGGTTCATTAGAAAGGTCCTCAAGTCGAATTGCCATATATCGTCCTCGCAACACCTCAGCTGCTTTAGCCACATTGTTGATGTCAACCTGAGATTTGCAAATCTTCTCCATTACCCTGCTTATTGTAATATTTTTATTTCCATCAGCTTTAAGTACAATATGGTCATCAGTATTAAGACTAAAGGATTTCCTTGACAAAGCAACAGCTCGGGGATCCCTTACAAGGTGCAAAATATGAAGATTAAAAGCAGGGTCTCGGAAAAGGGGAAGCAGAACAGAAAGGTCTAAAATCCGGACTGTTTTCATCACAACGTGGCTGTATGTCTTGCATGTTTCTTTCATTCTATCCAGCAAATAATTTTTGCAACGATGGTAGCACTTGAGGCGATCGTAACCTTCAGAAGGAATAAAGGCGGAACAAAATGGTGGGGTGCAGAGCGCTCGAGTTTCTCCAAAGAAGCGCAAGTCAGAAGTATGATTTCCCCCATTAGGAAGATACTGATGAAGAGGGGACACATCACAGGTGAAAAGCGATCGTAGAAGATCTCTTAAGGGAAAATGTAGCAGCTCGGAACTTTCATTCTGAAACTTCATCCAGATAGAGTGTCCAGGCTCAAAGAGGTAAAAGACGTCATTGTGATGATTGAAGATCTGTCCAAGGAATGAAGAACCCGATCTCCAGGATGACACAATAAGGAGATGGACCGGTTTATTTTTGGGAGCAGAGTAATGTGAGCGTGTAAAGAAGGGAGTTTTGTTAAAAAGAAATTGGGATATAGAAAAGAAAACAAGAGAAATCGAGAGTAAGATGAAAAATTTAAGATGTGGTGACATCATCAGAAATCAAGTATGAACTGGAATGGGCAGAAAGTCCGGAAACCAGGGAGAGGTGATAAATGGGACCTATAAAAGAGAGTAGAAAATGATAAAGGTTAGTCAATTCAAATCAAAGAAGAACTGTAATGAATTAAAGTGTATGTCCAGCCCAAACTTTCTTTTCGTTCAGTTCTAGATTGAGTGGGGAAGGATTAGACCCTGAGGGCCAGATTCATAGAGCAAGTACGCCGGCGTATCTACTGATACGCCGGCGTACTTTCAAATTACCTGCGTCGTATCTTTAGTTTGAATCCTCAAACCAAGATACGACGGCATTTGTGTAAGATCCGACAGGCGTACAGCTTCGTACGCCTTCGGATCTTAGATGCAATACTTTGGCGCCCGCTGGGTGGAGTTTGCGTAATTTTCAGCGTCAGGTATGCAAATGAGCTTTTTCTGACGATCCACGAACGTACGCGCGGTCGTCGCATTCTCTTACGTCGTCTCTATTTGGCTTTTTCCTGCGTATAGTTAAAGCTGCTATTTTGCGGCGTATAGATAGACTTGCCATGTTAAAGTATGGCCGTCGTTCCCGCGTCGAAATTTGAATTTTTTTTTTGCGTAAGTCGTCCGTGAATAGGGATGGACGTAAGTCACATCGAAGTTCTAAAAATGACGTCGTTGCGACGTCATTTCGCGCAAAGCACGGCGTGAAATTTTAAAATGGAGCATGTGCAGTTCAATCGGCGCGGGGACGCGCTTCATTTAAATGAATCACGCCCCCTACCCGCCCAATTTGAAATACGCGCCGAGAGATACACTACGCCGCCGTAACTTACTTACTAAATCTTCCTGGATTCGACTTAGAGCCAGGTAAGATACGGCGGCGTAGCGTATCTCTGATACGCTGCGCCTGGGCATTTCTATGTGAATCTGGCCCAGTGTTGTTATTTTTTTTGCTATCCGGGGCTGCGTTGGAGAGATGTGCCCTCACTTATAACCGGTGTGACAACACTTTCACCAAACAGAAAGTGAGAAAGAATCTGCAGTGGGGGAAAAATAAAAATCTGACAAGTTTCTGGCCCTTTCCCACGCTACTGATGACCAGAGTTGTGCACATTGGAAAAATTTGTTTTGTTTCAGATTCGGTCACTAAATTAATAATTATGTTAGAATGATTCATTTTCGGAATCTGTTTCGTATATTTGGATTCCTTTTGTAAATTATGTTTTTTTTTTTTTAATCAGTTCAAAATGTACATTCAGAAGATGGCTATATTCATTCTATTTTATTCTATTCTATTCTATTTTTTTTATTATTTTCTATTATATTATTTTCAATCCTGTTCTGTTTTATTCTATTCTGTTTTATTTTATTTTGTTCTTTTCTATTTTATAAAGCAGCCAAATGCCTTGTACACACAATCGGTTTTCCTGGCGATAAAAAGTCAGCTGGGAAAACCGAGGGGAAAAACGAGAACCTGTTCAGTAGCTTTTTCCCCTACACACGGCCGGGTTTCCCGGCAGGAAAACTGCAATGAGAGCTTTGGTCAGGAAACCCGGCCGTGTGTACGCTCCACCGCAGATTTTCCCCATAAGTTAACTGCCGGCTTAAAAACTGCTGGGAATCCCGGCAGGAAAAAAGAGTCGGGAAAACTGCGATGGAGCATACACACGGCCGGTTTTCTCAGCCAAAAGCTGTCATGGCAGTTTTCCCGAGGGGAAAACCGGTCGTGTGTACGAGGCATAAGTAGGAATTATCATCTTATTTCACTTTTAGACTTTACTGTATTTATTATGTTACCATATCAAATTCAAATTCATTTTTGAATTCCAAATAGTTTTTGAAATTGAATTCATTTTCAAATTTGAATACGGATAATTTTGTTTTGTTATAATTTATTTCAGATTTGTTGAAATTGGGTACTATTGTGATTTGGAAATTCAGATACGTCCGAATTTCTGAATAAAGAAAATTTGGTCTGAATTTTGATTTGTAATGAAACAAATTGCACATGTCTACTAAAGGCTGTCTGTGTTGCTTTTGAAGAATTTGCACGACTTTCTCTTTGTTCTCTGACACCATTGTCAATGGGATGAGAGGAAATCTCTCGAACGGTGCCCCCAGATAGAAGCACAAACCAAGCAAGAGTTTTCATTTTTTCCCACCCTATCAAAAACATAAAAATGTTTTGGCTGATCACACACTAAAGTTTGCTTTAAAGTACAAAAACTTTATATTTGCATTAATCTTCAGACTTCTTAAAATGTAATTTTACCTGGTAATCCTGTCAGTAACGTCCTATTATAGGGTGACAACGCTCACTGCTTTTATTTACCATCTGTTAGTAAGAAAAACATTCCTTGTTAGATAGCTGTTAGTGGGATATCACAGAGAATTTCAGCGGGGATATCTGAATGCTGCCTGCATGCAGCATTCAAATATCATTCTTTTCAGCCAGCGATTCTGTGCACCATAAATTCCGCCGCTTGATCGTTCTTACAGGTGACGGGAGGGGACATCCCCCCCTTCCGCCGCCATTCGGTGCTTCTCCAGGGTCTCCCGTGCCATCGGGGACACGGAAAAAGAATCGTCCGCCACCGGATAATGACCATAGCATAGCAAGGGTACCAAATGGTCACCAGTCATCTCTATGACCGTCGGAGGCCCGGGTGCGCCGTTCTGATGTCACGTCTGGGCCGCAGATGTAAACAAAGCAGTAGCGGCTGGTAATCATGAGATCATGAGATCTGTGAATTTTTTTTGCTTTCCAGCCTGGAGGAGAGATGTGGGGTCTTATTGACCATCTCTCCATAAAGAGGACCAGTCACGAACGATTCCTATTACAAGGGATGTTTACATTCCTTGTAATAGGAATTAAAGTGATCACAAAAAAATAGACCCTAGACCCTAGAGCAGGGGTCTCAAAGTACCGGCCCGTGGGCCATTTGCGGCCCGCGGACCGGTTTTAAATGGCCCGCAGGCAGGGCGGGTGTCGCGGAAGTGTAGATCGATGTGCATGAAGAGTAGCGCAGGAAGCGTCTGTCATAAGTTCTCTTGTCTCTCATGTCACACTGCTACTCCCCGGCGGCCCCTCCTCTCTTCTCGTCCATCCCCATTTGCTTGTGACATTATCTGAAATGGACGAAAAGAGGGGGGGGGGGGCTGCCGGGGAGTAGCAGCGTGACAGGAGAGACAAGTGAACTTATGACAGACGCTTCCTGCGCTACTCTGCCTTTGAAGAAAACAACAAGTAAATGCTGACCTGTGCCCTGGTGTGCTCTCATGTGCCCCGATGTGCTCTCATGTGCCTTGATTGTGCCCTAATGTGCTCTCATGTGCCCTGATGTGCTCTCATGTGCCCTGATGTGCTCTCATGTGCTCTCATGTGCCCTGATGTGCTCTCATGTGCCCTGATGTGCTCCCATGTGCCCTGATGTGCTCTTGTGTGCCCTGATTGTGCCCTCATGTGCCCTGGTGTGCCCTGATTGTGCCCTGGTGTGCTCTCATGTGCCCTGATGTGCTCTCATGTGCCCTGATGTGCCCCATGTACCCTCATGTGCCCCAATGTGCCATGTGCCCCATGTACCCTCATGTGCCTCATGTACCCTGATGTGCTGGGCTCTGTACATCAGGGTACCCTGTGCCCTGTACCCTGATGTGCCATGTGCCCCATGTGCCCTGATGTGCTGTGCCCCATGTGCCCTGATGTGCTCTCATCTGCCCCATGTTCCCTGATTGTGCCCTGATGTGCCTCATGTGCCCTGATTGTGCCCTGGTGTGCTCGTATGTGCCCCATGTGCCCTGATATGCCCCATGTGCTCTGATTGTGCCCTGATGTGGCCCATGTACCCTGATGCGCTGGGCTTTGTACCCTGATGTGCTGTTTCATGTGCCCTGTACCCTGATGTGCCATGTGCCCTGTCCTGATGTGCTGTGCCCTGATGTGCCATGTCCTGTACCCTGATGTGCCATGTGCCCTGTCCTGATGTGCTGTGCCCTGATGTGCTCTCATGTGCCCCATGTTCCCTGATTGTGCCCTGATGTGCTCTCATGTGCCCTGGTGTGCTCGTATGTGCCCCATGTGCCCTGATATGCCCCATGTGCCCTGATGTGCTGTGATTGTGCCCCATGTACCCTGATGTGCCCCATGTACCCTGATGTTCTGGGCTTTGTACCCTGATGTGCTGTTTCATGTGCCCTGTACCCTGATGTGCTATGTGCCCTGTCCTGATGTGCTGTGCCCTGATGTGCCATGTCCTGCACTGTGCCATGTGCCCTGTCCTGATATGCCCTGCCCTGATGTGCTGTGCACCCTGATGTGACCTGTTGTGCTGTACCCCTATATGCTGTGCTCTGATATGCCCTGTATCCTGATGTGCTGGGCTTTGTACCCTGATGTGCTGGGCTTTGTACCCTGATGTGCTGGGCTTTGTACCCTGATGTGCTGGGCTTTGTACCCTGATGTGCGCTGTGCACTCATGTGTGCTGTGCCCTGTGCCCTGATGTGCTGTACCCTGATGGTGAGTGGTTAGTGTGTAGTGTAGTTGTCAGTGTGCAGTGTAGTGGTCAGGGTTAATAATACGTTCGCTGACACCAGTACTGTTTTTGAAGTTTGAAAGTTTGCATGCGGCCCCCCATGGGATATGGAAACTTGTCTTGTGGCCCTCAGGTAATTTGAGTTTGAGACCCCTGGTTTAAACCTTGTGGCATAAGGGAATTTAGGCGATATATTAGTACCATTTTATGGTGTCTGTCGAATGTTAAAAAAAAAAAAGATTTGACAGAATCTTTAAAAAAAAATAAAAAATCAAATCTTTTCTCTCTATGTAGAATAGCACATTCGACCACAAAACGAAAACGAAAATAAAGCATTTGTTTATGTCGGATCTTTCGTTTTTCGTTTTCTGTGCTTTCGTTATCGTTTGTTAAAACGATAACGAAAATAGCTGAAATTCAGACGAAAATGCATTCGGACGAAAACTAATGCACATGTCTAGCACGCGTACAATTGCACCACGAGTGACACAACTGGATACTCACCATACCGGTTGATGTTTGGGCGAGAAGCTCGCTTATCGATAGACTTGGCATTCGGAATATCCCTAGATCACACTTCTGCAGCCTCCCACAAAGGCTATATGTGGACCGCTTGAGGAGAAGCATAAAGACGGCCTATGAGCAGGCACGCTCTAGCTCTGAAAAACGGGAACTTAGGAACAAAAGGAACTTTGATTTGAGAGTCCGGATCCAGGATCTGCAGCCAGGAGACCGAGTTCTGTTAAGAAACTTTGGCATTCCAGGGAAACACAAATTAGCTGACCGCTGGAAGTCCCAACCTTACATCGTATGTCAGAAACTGCCTGGCCTTCCCGTGTACCAGGTCCGACCTGAAGGAAGTGTGGGCCCTCCTAAGACCTGGCACAGGAATCATTTATTGCCTCTCACTGAAGCTGTTCGGAATCAATGGAAACTCGGATAATTCGTTCCACAGACTGCTGGCATATGCGGTACTGCTTACCGGAGCCATCGGTAGCGGTGGAGGCGATCGGGTCCTGCTGCCTACTGTGTGAGGATGCGAGTGAGGGCAAGATGGCCCCCACCCGTCCCCATAGCATTGCTGGGCGGAAGTGACGTCAAAACGTCAGTCCCGCCCAGCGTCTTAAAGAGACATTTTTTTGTTGTCATTTTTTTAAATGACAAAATTTCCATTTTTTTTTTTTTTGCATTTATGTCTAAATATGAGATCTGAGGTCTTTTTGACCCCAGATCTCATATTTAAGAGGACCTGTCATGCTTTTTTCTATTACAAGGGATGTTTACATTCCTTGTAATAGGAATAAAAGTGATACATTTTTTTTTATTATTATTTCAGTGTAAAAAATTATAAAATCAATAAAAATGAATAAGAAAACGCTTATTGATTTTTTTTTTTTAAACAAAAATACGTAGAAGAATACGTATTGGTCTGAACTGAGAACATTTTTTTTTTTTATTGGGATATTTATTATAGCAAAAAGTTAAAAATATTGTGCTTTTTTTCAAAATTGTCCCCCCTTTTTTGTTTATAGCGCAAAAAAATAAAAGCGCAGAGGTGATCAAATACCACCAAAAGAAAGCTCTATTTGTGGGAAAAAAGGACGCCAATTTTGTTTGGGAGTTACGTCGAGCAAATGTCAGTTAAAGCGACGCAGTGCTGGAAGCTGAATAAATAAATAAAAAGAAAGTAAAATAAATAAGAAAAAAAATGTTTTAAAGCGCCCCGTCCCGACAAGCTCGCACGCAGAAGCGAACGCATACGTGAGTAGCGCCCGCATTTGAAAACGGTGTTCAAACCACACATGTGAGGTATCGCCGCGATCGGTAGAGCGAGAGCAATAATTCTAGCCCTGAGACCTCCTGTAACTCAAAACATGCAACCTGTAGAATTATTTTAAATGCCGCCTATGGAGATTTTTAACGGTAAAAGTTTGTCGCCATTCCACGAGCGGGCGCAACTTTGAAGCGTGACATGTTGGTTATCAATTTACTCGTCGTAACATTATCTTTCACAATATAAAAAAATTGGACTAACTTTACTGTTGTCTTATTTTATATATTTTTTTAAAGTGAGCTTGTAAGACTGCAGCGCAAATACGGTGTGACAAAAAGTATTGAGTATAAAAGTATTGCCGTGTGATCGAGTCCTTAGGAAAGTCAAAAATTGGTACTTACTGAAGAGAGTCAGCTAATTCCAAACTCCTGATGGTTTTAAATCCTTGCTCTTCTGTCCTGAAGTATCCACAATAAGTAAACTCCACGTGTACTATACTACATAAGACATGAATTAGGAGAAAAGATTACCTCCCTTTTATATGCTAAGTCGAGCATTGACTAGACAATCAACAATACCAGCAACCCAACAACAACCACCAAACAAGAAGAACAATAACGACAAAAACACTGCTTCCAAATTTGTAGGTAAAAAGAAACCTTTGTTGCTTACCTTATCTGGATACTGGTTGAACTGGATGGACGTATTCAGTTGAATGGACTTGGTATTTGTTGGTGTCCATTGACTAATTGTCTAACTGTCCTGAACCCTGATGGACTCTGTGTTACCATGCTACCAGGTTACGATGCTGAACACATGGGGCTAGATTCACATAGATCAGCGGATCTTTAGATCCGCGTGATCTATGTGATTTAAGATCCGCTGGCGCAAGTTTGAGAGGCAAGTGGCTAATTCACTAAACACTTACCTCCAAACTTGCGGCCGCGGATCGTAAATCCCCCGGCGGAATTCAAATTCCGCGGCTAGGGGGAGTGTACTATTTAAATCAGGCGCGTTCCCGCGCAAATTTAAATGCGCATGCGCCGTCCGCGAATTTTCCCGGCGTGCATTGCTCCCAATGACGTCGCTAGGACGTCAGTGGTTTAGACGCTTACGTAAATGACGTCCATCCGTATTCGAGAACGACTTACGCAAACGACGTAAAAAAAAAAAAAAAATCGACGCGGGAACGACGGCTATACTTAACATTGGCTGCGCCTCATAGAAGCAGGGGTAAGTATACACCGGGAAAAACGCTACGGAAACGTCGTAACAACACTGCGTCGGGTCCGCGTACGTTCGTGAATTGCCGTATCTCGCTGATTTACATATTTCTCAATGTAAATCAGCGAGAACGCCCCCCGCGGCCATTTTTAAATTGCAGTTAAGATCAGACGGTGTAACACAGTTACACCTGTCGGATCTTACGCATATCTATGCGTAACTGATTCTATGAATCAGGCGCATAGATACGACCAGCCTAAGTCAGAGATACGAAGGCGTATCAGGAGATACACCGTCGTATCTCTCTGTGAATCTAGCCCATGGCCGCTTTTTTTTCCAAATGCCTAGTACTAGGGTTGTCCCAATACCACTTTTTTGAGATCGAGTACAAGTACCAATACTTTTTTTCAAGTCCTCGCCGATACTGATTACCGATACTTTTTTTATAATGTCATGTGACAGTTTTTTTACCATTTGTATTATTATTTTTTTAACAGTGCTTTCTTAGAGGGGGGGGGGGCATTGGGAGTGGATTGTCAGTGTGTTTTTTTTATTTACATTTTTATTATTTAAAAAAATATATATATATTTTGCAATTTTTTTTCTTTTTTTATCAGCCTTGTTGGGGGGTCTCCCCTTTGAGACAGAGAAAGGGACTAAGGACACAGATTCCCCAGTCCCTTTCTCTGCAGCCTCAGCTAAAATAATTGGAGAGAAGCTCCTCTCTAGGGATGAGCCGAACATACCCGCGTTCGGATCGCACCAGAACGTTCGAACAGACCGACCGTTCGCGCGAACATTTAGAACCCCATTGAAGTCTATGGGACTTGAACGTTCGAATTCAAAAGTGCTCATTTTAAAGCCCAATATTCAAGTTATTGTTGGAAAGCGTCTTTGAGAACCCGGTTCTTGCCCCAGGGAACATGTATCAATGGAAAAAAAACTTTTAAAAACTGTAGTTTTTTCTGAAGCAGCGATTTTAATGATGCTTAAAGTGAAAAAAAAAATCAAAAATTCCTTTAAATATCGCACCTGCTGTGTGTCTATAGTAGTGGCACGTGTTTAGAAATGTCCCTGCACAACATGAGATTACTATAAGAAAAAATAAATTTAATACTGCTTGCGGCTTTAGTGTAATGTTTGGTCCCTGCAATATGGATAAAAATCATGGAAAAAAATAGCATGAGTTTCCCCGCCACCACTCCCCCCAGGTCATTACAAGACCCAGTGCCGATCCTGACCTCCCTGGGGCCCTAAGCAAAATGACATGGCACATTAACCACTTCCAGACCTTAGGTGTTTTTCAGATTCGGTGTTTGCAAGACTAAAACAGTTTTTTCTGCTAGAAAATTACTTAAACAACCCCCAAACATTATATATATATTTTTTTTCTAACACCTTAGAGAATAAAATAGTGGTCATTCCAATACTTTTTGTCACACCGTATTTGCGCAGCGGTCTTACAAGCGCACTTTTTTTGGAAAAAATTCACTTTTTTTAATTAAAAAATAAGACAACAATAAATTTGGCCCAATTTTTTTATATATTTTGAAAGATAATGTTACGCCGAGTAAAATGATGCCCAACATGTCACGCTTAAAAATTGCGCCCGCTCGTGGCATGGCGTCAAACTTTTACCCTTAAAAATCTCGATAGGCGATGTTTAAAAAATTCTAGAGATTGCATTTTTTGAGCTACAGAGTAGCTCTAGGGCTATAATTATTGCTCTCGCTCTAACGATCGCGGCGATACCTCACTTGTGTGATTTGAACACCGTTTTCATATGCGGGCGCTACTCGCGTATGCGTTCGCTTCTGCGCGCGAGCTCGTCGGGACGGGGCGCTTTAAAAAATTTTTTTTTTTGTTTTCTTATTTATTTTTATTTATTTTATTATTTTTTACACTGAAAAAAAAAAAATAATAATTTGATCACTTTTATTCCTATTACAAGGAATGTAAACATCCCTTGTAATAGAAAAAAGCATGACAGGTCCTCTTAAATATGAGATCTGGGGTCAAAAAGACCTCAGATCTCATATTTGGGCTTAAATGCAAAAAATAAAAAATAAAAAAAAAATGTCATTTTTTCAAATGACCAAAAAAAAAATTTGTCTCTTTAAGAGGCTGGGCGGGACTGACGTTTTGACGTCACTTCCGCCCAGCCGAGCTATGGGGACGGGCGAAGGAGATTTTTCCTTCAGTCTCGTCCCCGCTCACCAGCCGACAGCATCCGATCGCTTCCGCCGCTACCGACGGCTCCGGTAAGCGGCGGAGGGCGCGGGAGAGCGGCGGGAGGGGGGGGGGCCCTCTCCCGCCACTGATAACGGCGATCTCGCGGTGAATCCGCCGCGGAGACCGCCATTATCGGATTCCAGACCGCGCACACTAAAGATGGATACCTCGGTTGTGACAGCAGCTGCTGCCGTTACCGAGATATCCATCTTTAAAAATAGGACGTACATCGTCGTGCGCAGGTCTGGAAGTGGTTAAAAATGAGAAGCAGGGGGCGCTGACGACAGTAACATGTCACATTAAAGAAAGTTGAGAAGCGGGGGGAGGGGGTGTTCTGCTGTCGGAAATGACTCAGCCAGCGAGTTTAGAAGTGGGGTGAGGGGGCGAAAATGACTTCTCACCAGGCGGGGCCTCTAGTAATTTGGGGGGCCCTTTGCAGCTTTGCGGGGCCCTAAGCGGCTTACATAGTGAGCCTATAGGGAGGATCGGCCCTGACAAGACCCTTAGGACTGTAGGTTTGTTAAGAAGAATCTGAACCATGTCAGACTTTGCTGCTGCATATTGCACAATTACCTAAAGAGACCCTCAACAAACTACATGACACTTGTGCCTGATGATGAGGCCATTGATGTTCCAGTGGTGGTGGCCCGTGAGACTGTCCGTGCAGGCTTGGCCCCCCAAAGCGCACAAATTCTTTGAAGAACTCCTGTTCTCTGAAGGCCTCCATTATTTCTGCAAGTCAAAATTAAGCAAAAAAAGCTAATGTCAGTCAAGCCTTAGCTTTCTCCCCATATCTAACCCACAAACTCATCCACTGATCATAAAGTCCAAAAATCAAGTTTCGTATCGTCATACTGCACGATCGTTTTCCCGACGTTTTCTACCGACTGCGAACGACGTTCTCACTCACGCAATATCCCTTATACACTGCGCATGCAAGAAGCTCTGCACGTCTCCCCGCCCATGACGATCGTGCTAGTAATTGCCACGCCCCTTTTCGGTCGGTCAATGCACTTCACTAAAGACATGATGGAGGAGACTCAGGAGAGACAGGAAGCTGCAACCTCAAGTAAGGAGAGAGGCCAGGCACACACCAGGAGCAAGAGGAGGTACAAAGCCACCAACATGGCTTTCGATGAAATGGTGGAGATGGTTGCCATCCTTAAAAAGGAGCACTATGACTGTCTAAAAGGGCCTTACAAGAACCCCAAGAAGGTCAAGGCCAAGATAATGGAGAGTGTGCAGAGGACTCTCCATCAGAAATTTAAGGTGAAGAGGTCAAGGGAGCAGTTGAGGAAGAGGTGGTCAGACCTCAAAAGAAGAGAGCCGGAGCAGCTCGAGAGAATTCAAAGAGTCCTCAGAAGACGTAAGTTATTTAAAAGTGTACTCTGATTATTTGTTTTGTATTATTTTGCGGTATGTGCTTTTTCTTTGAGGTTGTGTATATATACAGTTTAAGAATAGATGTCTCAAGGTTCATGTTTGTGGGCATAATAATAGGTTGTTCATTCTATATATGATCATTTTATGTCAGACCAATTTCTTATTTAATTATAGAAAAAAAGGGGGGGGTTAAAGCTGCGCATTAAACCCGGACTCAGTGTAAACAATAGTCCATATATTTATTTTGATGTAATTCCTTAAAGCGGGGGTTCACCCGCACATAACACTTTTCCCCCTTAGATTCCTGCTCGTTTTGTCTAGGGGAATTGGCTAGTTGTTTTAAAATATGATCCGTACTTACCGTTTACGAGATGCATCTTCTCCGCCGCTTCCGGGTATGGGCTTCGGGAATGGGCGTTCCTTCTTGATTGACAGTCTTCCGAGAGGCTTCCGACGGTCGCATCCATCGCGTCACGATTTTCCGAAAGAAGCCGAACGTCGGTGCGCAGGCGCAGTATAGAGCCGCACCGACGTTCGGCTTCTTTCGGCTACTAGTGACGCGATGGATGCGACCGTCGGAAGCCTCTCGGAAGACTGTCAATCAAGAGGGAACGCCCGCTCCCGAAGACCCATACCCATACCCATACGCTGCCAGTGTGCCCATCAAACGCTGCCAGTGTGCCCATCAAACACTGCCACTGTGCCATCATATGCTTCCAGTGTGTACATTCAACGCTGCCAGTGTGCCATCATATGCTTCCAGTGTGTCCATCAAATGCTGCCAGTGTGCCCATCAAACGCTGCCACTGTGCCACCATATGCTTCCAGTGTGCCTATCAAATGCTGCCACTGTGCCATCATATGCTTCCAGTGTGCCCATCAAATGCTGCCAGTTTGCTCATCAAACGCTGCCACTGTGCCACCATATGCTTCCAGTGTGCCCATCAAACGCTGCCACTGTGCCATCATATGCTTCCAGCGTGTACAACAAACGCTGCCAGTGTGCCCATCAAATGCTGCCACTGTGCCATCATATGCTTCCAGTGTGCCCATCAAATGCCAGTGTGCCCATCAAACGCTGCCACTGTGCCATCATATGCTTCCAGTGTGTCCATCAAATGCTGCCACTGTGCCATCATATGCTTCCAGTGTGCCCATCAAATGCTGCCAGTGTGCCCATCAAACACTGCCACTGTGCCATCATATGCTTCCAGTGTGCCCATCAAATGCTGCCAGTGTGCCAATCAAACACTGCCACTGTGCCATCATATGCTTCCACTGTGCCATCATATGCTTCCAGTGTGCCCATCAAAGGCCACTGTGCCCATTAAATGCTGCCAGTCTGACCCCCGCCTGCTTGCTGTCTGCCTGGCACTTACCCCGTCTCTGTGGGGCAGCGGGTAACGGCGACGAGCGGGGTCCTTCCTGCGTCTCCTGCTGTCCTCGTCTCCCATCCTCTCCTCCTGACAGGCATCCAATGGCGGCGCCTGTCATTTCAGCCAATCAGAATAACGGCAGCTGGTTGGCTGTACGGAAGTGCCTATCAGAGCCAACGACTCTGATGGGCTTTCCGAGTACAGCCCTCCGCCTTCCGGATGTTTATCTAGGGAACGTACCGGGGTGCGTTCCTTGGATAAGACTGACAGGCGTCTCAGCCAATCGGGTTGGCCGGTTCTGGCTACCGGTAACCTGATTGGCTGAGACGCCTGTAAGTCATCGTGGGGGGTAGAAGACATCGAGGGACGTGACGGGCAGGGGCGGGAAAGGGGCACTTTACAGGGCACAGCGGCGATGAAGGGCACATTAAGTGACATCAATAGTGGCGACAATAGGCACAGTGGGGAAATTGGCACAGCGGCATGAATGGGCACAGTGGCGACAATAGGCACAGTGGGGAAATTGGCACAGCGGCATGAATGGGCACAGTGGCGACAATAGGCACAGTGGGGAAATTGGCACAGCGGCATGAATGGGCACAGTGGCGACAATAGGCACAGTGGGGAAATTGGCACAGCGGCATGAATGGGCACAGTGGCGACAATTAAAGGGCACAGTGACATCAACAGTGGCTACAATAGGCACAGTGTGGACAATGGGCACAGTGGGGACAATTGGCACAGCGGCGACAATTAAAGGGCACAGCGGTGACAATTAAAGGGAACAGTGGTGACAATTGATGACACAGTGGTGGCAATTGATGGCACAGTGGCTGCGTTTGATGGTATGGCACAGTGGCTGCGTTTAATGGCATGGCACAGTGGTGCAAATTGATGGCACAGTGGCTGCGTTTGATGGCATGGCACAGTGGTGACAATATATGGCACAGTGGATGCGTTTAATGGCATGGCACAGTGGTGCAAATTGATGGCACAGTGGCTGCGTTTGATGGCATGGCACAGTGGTGACAATTGATGGCACAGTGGCTGCGTTTGATGGCATGGCACAGTGGTGACAATTGATGGCACAGTGGCTGCGTTTGATGGCATGGCACAGTGGTGACAATTGATGGCACAGTGGCTGCGTTTGATGGCATGGCACAGTGACTGCATTTGATGACATGGCACAGTGGTGACAATTGATGGCACAGTGGCTGCGTTTGATGGCATGGCACAGTGGTGACAATTGATGGCACAGTGGCTGCGTTTGATGGCATGGCACAGTGGTGACAATTGATGGCACAGTGGCTGCGTTTGATGGCATGGCACAGTGGTGACAATTGATGGCACAGTGGCTGCGTTTGATGGCATGGCACAGTGGTGACAATTGATGGCACAGTGGCTGCGTTTGATAGCATGGCACAGTGGTGACAATTGATGGCACAGTGGCTGCGTTTGATGGCATGGCACAGTGGTGACAATTGATGGCACAGTGGCTGCGTTTGATGGCATGGCACAGTGGTGACAATTGATGGGCACAGTGAGGCTGCAATTTTTTTTTTCGTTTGCCCCCCCCCAAAAGATTTTGAGCGCCAGCCGCCACTGGTTGGCATCTCAGTGGAGGAGGAAGGTGGTGACCCCGGATGGATGACAGTTCCTCAGTTCTCCTTTCCAACAGAGTTTAGGTCTAAATTGTCAGACCAAGAAATTCCACTAGATGGCAGCATTACAGCATTTCACACACCAACTGCAGGTATAGGCAATGGCCCAGATTCAAGAAGCACTTGCGCCCGTGCAACCATAGGTTGCGCGGCGCAAGTGCTTACTTGCTCCGGTGTAACGAGTGCTCCTGATTCAGGAACATCGCTACGCGGACTGCAGCCTAGGATATGACAGACATAAGCCTCCTTATGCCTTCATATCTTAGGCTGCATTCTTGCGTTGGCCGCTAGGGGGCGCGGCCATTGTGATCGGCGTATAGTATGCAAATTGCATACTACCACCGATTCACAAAAGTTGCGCGGGCCCTGCGCACGCAAGGTACGGAGTTTCCGTACGGCGACTTTAGCGCAAGGTTGCTCCTGCTGTAGCAGGGGCAGCCAATGCTAAAGTATAGCTGCGCTTCCCGCTCGTGAAATTTATATTTCACGTCGTTTACGTAAGTGATTCGTGAATGGCGCTGGACGCCATTCACGTTCACTTAGAAGCAAATGACGTCCTTGCGACGTCATTTGCCGTAATGCACGTCGGGAAAGTTTCCCGACGGAGCATGCGCTGTTAGCTCGGCGCAGGAGCGCGCCTAATTTAAATGATTCCCGCCCCCGCCGGGATCATTTACATTAGGCGCCCTTACGCCGGGCTATTTTGCATATTGCCCACGCAATTTACGGAGCTACTGCTCCGTGAATCGCGGGCATTTCAAAATATTTGCGTGGGCGCAGAGCAAAACTCGTTGCCCTTTGCCCACGCAAATATTGCGTGAATCTACCTGAATCTGGCCCAATGTGTTATTATATTACTTTATATATTACCATAATAATGTATTGTATTTTATATATATATGTATGTATGGAGCATATAAACACACACATTGTAATAACAAAGAACAAAACAAAAATAAGAAAACACACTTTTGATAACTTGGCCAATGTAAGTTTTATTTTTTTAAATGTTACTGTAGATAAAAAGTAAATAAAATAAATAAATAATGGTAAAACAAATTTACATATTCACTCTATAATTAAATAAATAATTGAAATTACATTTAATAATGTGGAAGAGGGGGGGGGGGGGGTATTATGAAAAAAAATATTTATTTTTTATGTCACTGTAGATTAAAAAGTAAATAAAGGTAAAAAAAAAAAATCATATAATTAAATAAGTAATTGAAATAACTTTTTTTTTGGTTGTTTTTTTTGGGGGTGGGGGGGTGTACGTTTTTTGTTGTTGTAGATTAAAAAGTAAATAAAAACAAATTTACATTTTTACTGTATAATGAAAGAAATAATTTAAGTTACATTTTTTTTTGTTTTGTTTTTTGAGGTTATTTTTTTTTAATCAATATTAATTTGCTTCTTATTTCAATGTGAAAATAAAAGTGAACAAATACAAAAAAAAGTTATTGTAAAGGCACAACGTGCATTCTATGCAATGTTTATAAACAATGTTACTTTGTATCTCTCTATCTCCCGTCTGATCAATGTTTATAAACAATGTTACTTTGTATCTCTCTATCTCCTGTCTGATCAATGTTTATAAACAATGTTACTTTGTATCTCTATCTCCTGTCTGATCAATGTTTATAAACAATGTTACTTTGTATCTCTCTATCTCCTGTCTGATCAATGTTTATAAACAATGTTACTTTGTATCTCTCTATCTCCCATCTGATCAATGTTTATAAACAATGTTACTTTGTATCTCTCTCTCTCCCGTCTGATCAATGTTTATAAACAATGTTACTTTGTATCTCTCTATCTCCCGTCTGATCAATGTTTATAAACAATGTTACTTTGTATCTCTCTCCCGTCTGATCAATGTTTATAAACAATGTTACTTTGTATCTCTCTATCTCCCGTCTGATCAATGTTTATAAACAATGTTACTTTGTATCTCTCTCTCTCCCGTCTGATCAATGTTTATAAACAATGTTACTTTGTATCTCTCTATCTCCCGTCTGATCAATGTTTATAAACAATGTTACTTTGTATCTCTCTCCTGTCTGATCAATGTTTATAAACAATGTTACTTTGTATCTCTCTCTCTCCCGTCTGATCAATGTTTATAAACAATGTTACTTTGTATCTCTCTCTCTCCCGTCTGATCAATGTTTATAAACAATGTTACTTTGTATCTCTCTATCTCCCGTCTGATCAATGTTTATAAACAATGTTACTTTGTATCTCTCTCTCTCCCGTCTGATCAATGTTTATAAACAATGTTACTTTGTATCTCTCTCTCTCCCGTCTGATCAATGTTTATAAACAATGTTACTTTGTATCTCTCTATCTCCCGTCTGATCAATGTTTATAAACAATGTTACTTTGTATCTCTCTCCCGTCTAATCAATGTTTATAAACAATGTTACTTTGTATCTCTCTCTCCTG
The DNA here is from genome assembly GCF_905171775.1 of Rana temporaria. Taxonomy (NCBI): domain Eukaryota; kingdom Metazoa; phylum Chordata; class Amphibia; order Anura; family Ranidae; genus Rana; species Rana temporaria. The sequence goes on from NC_053497.1 coordinate 170,749,817, forward strand.
TCTGATCAATGTTTATAAACAATGTTACTTTGTATCTCTATCTCCCGTCTGATCAATGTTTATAAACAATGTTACTTTGTATCTCTCTATCTCCCGTCTGATCAATGTTTATAAACAATGTTACTTTGTATCTCTCTATCTCCCGTCTGATCAATGTTTATAAACAGTGTTACTTTGTATCTCTCTATCTCCCGTCTGATCAATGTTTATAAACAATGTTACTTTGTATCTCTCTCCTGTCTGATCAATGTTTATAAACAATGTTACTTTGTATCTCTCTATCTCATGTCTGATCAATGTTTATAAACAATGGGCCAGATCCACAAAAGAGATACGACGGAGTAACTGCTGTTACTCCATCGTATCCCTTGTCCTAACTTTGGAACTGATCCACAGAAGCAGTTTTCCAAAGTTAGGCAGAAGATCCGACATGTGTAATTGAATTACACTGCCGAAGCTTAGGATGCAGTACCGCATCCGCCGCTGGGGGCATTTCGAGTCGAAATGCCGCTTCTAGTATGCAAATTAGCACTTAAGGCGATCCACAAAGCTTTTCAGCCTCGTTTTTTCGCCGTAAGTTTTAGTTTGCAAGTGTAAAACTAGGGCTGGTGTTACAAAGTGTAAACTAGTAACACCATGTAAAAGCCCATTCAAGCGACGGCATTTGGTATGCATTCCCGAGGGAGAACTCCACGGAAATTTGTAAAAATGAAACAGGCATGGGTTCACCCCCCAGGAGCATACCAGGCCCTTAGGTCTGGTATGGGTTGTAAGGAGACCCCCCTACGCCGAAAAATCGACATAGGGGGTCCCCCTACAATCCATACCAGACCCGTATCCAAAGCACGCTACCCGGCCGGTCAGGAAAGGGAGTGGGGACGAGCGAGCGCCCCCCCCCCCTCCTGAGCCGTGCCAGGCCGCATGCCCTCAACATGGGGGGGTTGGGTGCTCTGGGGCAGGGGGGCGCACTGCGGGCCCCCCCACCCCAGAGCACCCTGTCCCCATGTTGATGAGGACAGGACCTCTTCCCGACAACCCTTGCCGTTGGTTGTCGGGGTCTGCGGGCGGGGGCTTATCGGAATCTGGGAGTCCCCTCAAATAAGGGGGCCCCCAGATACCGGCCCCCCACCCTAAGTGAATGGATATGGGGTACATCGTACCCCTACCCATTCACCTGGAGGCAAAAAGTAAAAGTTAGTAAACACACAACACAAGGGTTTTTAAAATAATTTATTATTCTGCTCCGGAGGCCCCCCCTGTCTTCTTTATTAGCTCTATTACCAGGGGGGGGCTTCTTCTTCCACTCTCCGGGGGTCTTCTTCCACTCTCCGGGGGTCTTCTTCCACTCTCCGGGGGGGGTTTCTTCTTCCGCTCGCCGGGGGGGTTTCTCGGCTCTCCGGGGGGCTTCTTCGATCTTCTCCCCTCTTCCGCTGTTGACTCGGCGAACCCCGGTTCTTCTGCAGATGTCCGTTGCCTTCTTCTTCAGCGCTGGCTGCCTGCTATCTTTGTGTGTTAGCTCAATTACGAGCAGGCAGCCATCGCGGTCTTCTGTGACGTCAGGTTCTTCTCTTCTGTTCTTCTCCCCTCTTCCGATGTTGACTCGTCGCATCTTGTCACTGTAATGATGGAAGCGCGCCTTGCATCCCATTTATATAGGCATCACCGTCCCATCATGCTCCGGCAGGTACCCACGTGGTGGGTGCCTACCCACGTGCACCCACCACGTGGGTACCTACCGGAGCATGATGGGACGGTGAGGCCTATATAAATGGGATGCAAGGCGCGCTTCCATCATTGCAGTGAGAAGAGGCGTCGTGTCAACATCGGAAGAGGGGAGAAGAACAGAAGAGAAGACCCTGACGTCACAGAAGACCGCGCTGGCTGCCTGCTCGTAATTGAGCTAACACACAAAGATAGCAGGCAGCCAGCGCTGAAGAAGAAGGCACCGGACAGCTGCAGAAGAACCGGGGTTCGCCGAGTCAACAGCGGAAGAGGGGAGAAGATGGAAGAAGCCCCCCGGAGTCCGGAGAAGCCCCCCCCCGGAGAGTGGAAGAAGACCCCCGGAGAGCGGAAGAAGACCCCCGGAGAGCGGAAGAAGAAGCCCCCCCTGGTATTAGAGCTAATAAAGAAGACAGGGGGGGCCTCCGGAGCAGAATAATAAATTATTTTAAAAACCCTTGTGTTGTGTGTTTAATAACTTTTACTTTTTGCCTCCAGGTGAATGGGTAGGGGTACGATGTACCCCATATCCATTCACTTAGGGTGGGGGGCCGGTATCTGGGGGCCCCCTTATTTGAGGGGACTCCCAGATTCCGATAAGCCCCCGCCCGCAGACCCCGACAACCAACGGCAAGGGTTGTCGGGAAGAGGTCCTGTCCTCATCAACATGGGGACAGGGTGCTCTGGGGTGGGGGGGCCCGCAGTGCGCCCCCCTGCCCCAGAGCACCCAACCCCCCCATGTTGAGGGCATGCGGCCTGGCATGGCTCAGGAGGGGGGGGGGCGCTCGCTCGTCCCCACTCCCTTTCCTGACCGGCCGGGTAGCGTGCTTTGGATACGGGTCTGGTATGGATTGTAGGGGGACCCCCTACGTCGATTTTTCGGCGTAGGGGGGGGTCTCCTTACAACCCATACCAGACCTAAGGGCCTGGTATGCTCCTGGGGGGGGAACCCATGCCGGTTTTTTCTTTGAAAATTGGCATGGAGTTCTCCCTCAGGAATGCATGCCGAGCGACGCTGTCAATTTTTTATTTTTTTCCCGACGCAACTTTTTTAAGCCGGCGCGATCCACAAAACTCGGCGTAACGTAACTTCGCGCATGCGCAGTACGGCCGGCGCGGGAGCGCGCCTCATTTAAATGGGACTCGCCCCATTTGAATAGGAACGCCTTGCGCCGGCGGAATTTTAGTTACACGGCCTGAAATTTCTAGATAAGTGCTTTGTGGATCGGGCACTTAGGTAGAAACTTTAAGGCAGTGTAACTTAAATGGGATTTTTTAAGTTGCGCCAGGTTTTTGTGGATCTGGCCCCAAGTTACTTTGTATCTCTATATCTCCCGTCTGATCAATGTTTATAAACAATGTTACTTTGTATCTCTATCTCCCGTCTGATCAATGTTTATAAACAATGTTACTTTGTATCTCTCTATCTCCCGTCTGATCAATGTTTATAAACAATGTTACTTTGTATCTCTATCTCCCGTCTGATCAATGTTTATAAACAATGTTACTTTGTATCTCTATCTCCTGTCTGATCAATGTTTATAAACAATGTTACTTTGTATCTCTATCTCCCGTCTGATCAATGTTTATAAACAATGTTACTTTGTATCTCTCTATCTCCCGTCTGATCAATGTTTATAAACAATGTTACTTTGTATCTCTCTCCCGTCTGATCAATGTTTATAAACAATGTTACTTTGTATCTCTCTATCTCCTGTCTGATCAATGTTTATAAACAATGTTCCTTTGTATCTCTCTCCCGTCTGATTAATGTTTATAAACAATGTTACTTTGTATCTCTATCTCCCGTCTCATCAATGTTTATAAACAATGTTACTTTGTATCTCTCTATCTCCCGTCTGATCAATGTTTATAAACAATGTTACTTTGTATCTCTATCTCCTGTCTGATCAATGTTTATAAACAATGTTCCTTTGTATCTCTCTCCCGTCTGATTAATGTTTATAAACAATGTTACTTTGTATCTCTCTATCTCCCGTCTGATCAATGTTTATAAACAATGTTACTTTGTATCTCTCTATCTCCCGTCTGATCAATGTTTATAAACAATGTTACTTTGTATCTCTCTATCTCCTGTCTGATCAATGTTTATAAACAATGTTACTTTGTATCTCTCTATCTCCTGTCTGATCAATGTTTATAAACAATGTTACTTTGTATCTCTCTCCCGTCTGATCAATGTTTATAAACAATGTTACTTTGTATCTCTCTCTCCTGTCTGATCAATGTTTATAAACAATGTTACTTTGTATCTCTCTCTCTCCCGTCTGATCAATGTTTATAAACAATGTTACTTTGTATCTCTCTCTCCTGTCTGATCAATGTTTATAAACAATGTTACTTTGTATCTCTCTCCTGTCTGATCAATGTTTATAAACAATGTTACTTTGTATCTCTCTCTCTCCTGTCTGATCAATGTTTATAAACAATGTTACTTTGTATCTCTCTCTCCTGTCTGATCAATGTTTATAAACAATGTTACTTTGTATCTCTCTATCTCCAGTCTGATCAATGTTTATAAACAATGTTACTTTGTATCTCTCTATCTCCCGTCTGATCAATGTTTATAAACAATGTTACTTTGTATCTCTCTATCTCCTGTCTGATCAATGTTTATAAACAATGTTACTTTGTATCTCTATCTCCCGTCTGATCAATGTTTATAAACAATGTTACTTTGTATCTCTATCTCCTGTCTGATCAATGTTTATAAACAATGTTCCTTTGTATCTCTCTCCCGTCTGATTAATGTTTATAAACAATGTTACTTTGTATCTCTCTATCTCCCGTCTGATTAATGTTTATAAACAATGTTACTTTGTATCTCTCTATCTCCCGTCTGATCAATGTTTATAAACAATGTTACTTTGTATCTCTCTATCTCCCGTCTGATCAATGTTTATAAACAATGTTACTTTGTATCTCTCTCTCCCGTCTGATCAATGTTTATAAACAATGTTACTTTGTATCTCTCTATCTCCTGTCTGATCAATGTTTATAAACAATGTTACTTTGTATCTCTCTATCTCCTGTCTGATCAATGTTTATAAACAATGTTACTTTGTATCTCTCTATCTCCTGTCTGATCAATGTTTATAAACAATGTTACTTTGTATCTCTCTCCCGTCTGATCAATGTTTATAAACAATGTTACTTTGTATCTCTCTCTCCTGTCTGATCAATGTTTATAAACAATGTTACTTTGTATCTCTCTCTCCTGTCTGATCAATGTTTATAAACAATGTTACTTTGTATCTCTCTCTCTCCTGTCTGATCAATGTTTATAAACAATGTTACTTTGTATCTCTCTCTCCTGTCTGATCAATGTTTATAAACAATGTTACTTTGTATCTCTCTATCTCCAGTCTGATCAATGTTTATAAACAATGTTACTTTGTATCTCTCTATCTCCCATCTGATCAATGTTTATAAACAATGTTACTTTGTATCTCTCTATCTCCAGTCTGATCAATGTTTATAAACAATGTTACTTTGTATCTCTCTCCCGTCTGATCAATGTTTATAAACAATGTTACTTTGTATCTCTCTATCTCCCGTCTGATCAATGTTTATAAACAATGTTACATTGTATCTCTCTATCTCCTGTCTGATCAATGTTTATAAACAATGTTACTTTGTATCTCTCTATCTCCTGTCTGATCAATGTTTATAAACAATGTTACTTTGTATCTCTCTATCTCCCGTCTGATCAATGTTTATAAACAATGTTACTTTGTATCTCTCTCCCGTCTGATCAATGTTTATAAACAATGTTACTTTGTATCTCTCTATCTCCCGTCTGATCAATGTTTATAAACAATGTTACATTGTATCTCTCTATCTCCTGTCTGATCAATGTTTATAAACAATGTTACTTTGTATCTCTCTATCTCCTGTCTGATCAATGTTTATAAACAATATTACTTTGTATCTCTCTCCCGTCTGATCAATGTTTATAAACAATGTTACTTTGTATCTCTCTCTCCCATCTGATCAATGTTTATAAACAATGTTACTTTGTATCTCTCTATCTCCTGTCTGATCAATGTTTATAAACAATGTTACTTTGTATCTCTTTATCTCCTGTCTGATCAATGTTTATAAACAATGTTACTTTGTATCTCTCCATCTCCCGTCTGATTAATGTTTATAAACAATGTTACTTTGTATCTCTCTCCCGTCTGATCAATGTTTATAAACAATGTTACTTTGTATCTCTCTCTCTCCCGTCTGATCAATGTTTATAAACAATGTTACTTTGTATCTCTATCTCCCGTCTGATCAATGTTTATAAACAATGTTACTTTGTATCTCTCTCTCCTGTCTGATCAATGTTTATAAACAATGTTACTTTGTATCTCTCTATCTCCCGTCTGATCAATGTTTATAAACAATGTTACTTTGTATCTCTCTATCCCCCGTCTGATCAATGTTTATAAACAATGTTACTTTGTATCTCTCTATCTCCCGTCTGATCAATGTTTATAAACAATGTTACTTTGTATCTCTCTCTCCCATCTGATCAATGTTTATAAACAATGTTACTTTGTATCTCTCTATCTCCCGTCTGATCAATGTTTATAAACAATGTTACTTTGTATCTCTCTCTCCCATCTGATCAATGTTTATAAACAATGTTACTTTGTATCTCTCTATCTCCTGTCTGATCAATGTTTATAAACAATGTTACTTTGTATCTCTCTATCTCCCGTCTGATCAATGTTTATAAACAATGTTACTTTGTATCTCTCTATCTCCCGTCTGATCAATGTTTATAAACAATGTTACTTTGTATCTCTCTCTCTCCCGTCTGATCAATGTTTATAAACAATGTTACTTTGTATCTCTATCTCCCGTCTGATCAATGTTTATAAACAATGTTACTTTGTATCTCTCTCTCCTGTCTGATCAATGTTTATAAACAATGTTACTTTGTATCTCTCTATCTCCCGTCTGATCAATGTTTATAAACAATGTTACTTTGTATCTCTATCTCCCGTCTGATCAATGTTTATAAACAATGTTACTTTGTATCTCTCTCCCGTCTGATCAATGTTTATAAACAATGTTACATTGTATCTCTCTATCTCCTGTCTAATCAATGTTTATAAACAATGTTACTTTGTATCTCTATCTCCTGTCTGATCAATGTTTATAAACAATGTTACTTTGTATCTCTCTCTCTCCCGTCTGATCAATGTTTATAAACAATGTTACTTTGTATCTCTCTATCTCCCGTCTGATCAATGTTTATAAACAATGTTACTTTGAACAGTTCAGGGGAATAACGAATCTTCTTGCGCCGTTATAATGGTGCTGGAAACTATCAGGCGCGGTTCGCATCACATTAACCACTTACCGCCCATCACGGTACATTTTCCTACGGCGGGTTTGGGCGGGGAGGCGGGGCAGGGTGGGTTGGATCGGCGGGCTCGGTCACGTGTATATATATACATGATTGCGCCTCTTCCGGGTTGGGAGCGCACAGCGGGTGACTGTTACCGTGGTGACAGCAGGCAGGTAAAGTCGCCCGGTTGCATCCAGGACGTGTGTCCCCAGGTTGAGGCTTTATGCCGGTTTGTACCACTAGGGGGAAGTGCTGAGAGTCCTGCAGGGGGGAGGGGTAGAGGTAATGAGCCCAGCTGAAGTAGGTTGGCTCATTAAGGCCTCTGCAAAAAAAAATTCCCAGCATACAAAGGGAGTGTCTCCACCCTGGAACCAGTGCTTTGCTGGTTTGGACTGGGGAGTGTGGTACCTGTGTGTGCGGTGAGACAACGCCTGTGTGACCAGCCTCTGTAATGGGGTGTTAGGTGCGGGGGACACCACAAGGCTTCGCCCACCTGATAGACGGGGAACCCGTGTGTGGTAAGTGGCCAAGTTGGCACGGATTTATTTTCATGTTTTTTTTTTTTTTTTTTGCTGTTTTTGAATCTTTGTACATAAACCTCACCTTTTGTTTTTTCACCTTCACTGTTTGCTGTGCCTAATTTTTGTGTAGTGAACCCATCCAGGGGGCCACACACACGCACTGGGGCCCCTACCAGCCCATCCCATAGTAATACACTGGGGCCCATCCCATAGAAATGCACTGGGGCCCCTATCAGCCCATCCCAAAGTAATGCACTGGGGCCCCTATCAGCCCATCCCATAGCAATGCACTGGGGCCCCTATCAGCCCATCCCAAAGTAATGCACTGGGGCCCCTACCAGCCCATCCCAAAGTAATGCACTGAGGCCCATACCGGCCCATCCCAAAGTAATGCACTGGGGCCCCTACCAGCCCATCCCAAAGTAATGCACTGGGGCCCATCCCAAGGTAATGCACTGGGGCCCCTTCCGGCCCATCCCAAAGTAATGCACTGGGGCCCCTACCGACCCATCACATAGAATTACACTGGGGCCCATCCCAAAGTATTGCACTGGGGCCCCTACCGGCCCATCCCAAACAAATGCACTGGGGCCCCTACCGGCCCATCACATAGAATTGCACTGAGGCCCATCCCAAAGTATTGCACTGAGGCCCATCCCAAAGTATTGCACTGGGGCCCATCCCAAAGTATTGCACTGGGGCCCATCCCAAAGTATTGCACTGGGGCCCATCCCAAAGTATTGCACTGGGGCCCATCCCAAAGTATTGCACTGGGGCCCATCCCAAAGTATTGCACTGGGGCCCATCCCAAAGTATTGCACTGGGGCCCATCCCAAAGTATTGCACTGGGGCCCATCCCAAACAAATGCACTGGGGCCCCTACCAGCCCATCCCAAACAAATGCACTGGGGCCCCTATCTGCCCATCCCAAAGTAATGCACTGGGGCCCCTATCAGCCCATCCCATAGCAATGCACTGGGGCCCATCCCAAGGTAATGCACTGGGGCCCCTACCGACCCATCCCAAAGTAATGCACTGGGGCCCCTACCAGCCCGCCCCAAAGTAATGCACTGGGGCCCATCCCAAAGTAATGCACTGAGGCCCATACCGGCCCATCCCAAAGTAATGCACTGGGGCCCATCCCAAGGTAATGCACTGGGGCCCCTACCGGCCCATCCCAAAGTAATGCACTGGGGCCCCTATTAGGCCATCCCATAGTAATGCACTGGGGCCCCTATTAGGCCATCCCATAGTAATGCACTGGGGCCCCTATCGGCCCATCCCATAGTAATGCACTGGGGCCCCTATCGGCCCATCCCATAGTAATGCACTGGGGCCCCTAACCGCCCATCCCATAGTAATGCACTGGGGCCCCTATTAGGCCATCCCATAGTAATGCACTGGGGCCCATCCCAAAGTATTGCACTGGGGCCCCTATTAGCCCATCCCATAGTAATACACTGGGGCCCATCCCATAGTATTGCACTGGGGCCCCTATCGGCCCATCCCAATACACTGGGGCCTATCCCATAGTATTGCACTGGGGCCCCTATCGGCCCATCCCATAGTATTGCACTGGGGCCCCTATCGGCCCATCCCATAGTAATGCACTGGGGCCCATCCCAAGGTAATGCACTGGGGCCCCTATCAGCCCATCCCAAACAAATGCACTGGGGCCCCTACCGGCCCATCACATAGAATTGCACTGGGGCCCATCCCAAAGTATTGCACTGGGGCCCATCCCAAAGTATTGCACTGGGGCCCCTACCGGCCCATCCCAAACAAATGCACTGGGGACCCTACTGGCCCATCCCATAGCAATGCACTGGGGCCCATCCCAAGCTAATTACGCACTGGGGCCCCTACCGACCCATCCCAAAGTAATGCACTGGGGCACTGATCAATGTTTATAAACAATGTTACTTTGTATCTCTCTATCTCCCGTCTGATCAATGTTTATAAACAATGTTACTTTGTATCTCCCTATCTCCCGTCTGATCAATGTTTATAAACAATGTTACTTTGTATCTCTCTCTCCTGTCTGATCAATGTTTATAAACAATGTTACTTTGTATCTCTCTCTCTCCCGTCTGATCAATGTTTATAAACAATGTTACTTTGTATCTCTATCTCCCGTCTGATCAATGTTTATAAACAATGTTACTTTGTATCTCTCTATCTCCCGTCTGATCAATGTTTATAAACAATGTTACTTTGTATCTCTCTCTCTCCCGTCTGATCAATGTTTATAAACAATGTTACTTTGTATCTCTATCTCCCGTCTGATCAATGTTTATAAACAATGTTACTTTGTATCTATCTCCCGTCTGATCAATGTTTATAAACAATGTTACTTTGTATCTCTCTATCTCCCGTCTGATCAATGTTTATAAACAATGTTACTTTGTATCTCTCTCTCTCCCGTCTGATCAATGTTTATAAACAATGTTACTTTGTATCTCTCTCTCCCGTCTGATCAATGTTTATAAACAATGTTACTTTGTATCTCTATCTCCCGTCTGATCAATGTTTATAAACAATGTTACTTTGTATCTCTCTCTCTCCCGTCTGATCAATGTTTATAAACAATGTTACTTTGTATCTCTATCTCCCGTCTGATCAATGTTTATAAACAATGTTACTTTGTATCTCTCTATCCCCCGTCTGATCAATGTTTATAAACAATGTTACTTTGTATCTCTCTATCCCCCGTCTGATCAATGTTTATAAACAATGTTACTTTGTATCTCTCTATCTCCTGTCTGATCAATGTTTATAAACAATGTTACTTTGTATCTCTCTCTCTCGTCTGATCAATGTTTATAAACAATGTTACTTTGTATCTCTCTCTCTCTCTCCAGTCTGATCAATGTTTATAAACAATGTTACTTTGTATCTCTCTATCTCCCGTCTGATCAATGTTTATAAACAATGTTACTTTGTATCTCTCTATCTCCTGTCTGATCAATGTTTATAAACAATGTTACTTTGTATCTCTCTATCTCCTGTCTGATCAATGTTTATAAACAATGTTACTTTGTATCTCTCTATCTCCTGTCTGATCAATGTTTATAAACAATGTTACTTTGTATCTCTCTATCTCCCATCTGATCAATGTTTATAAACAATGTTACTTTGAACAGTTCAGGGGAATAACGAATCTTCTTGCGCCGTTATAATGGTGCTGGAAACTATCAGGCGCGGTTCGCATCACATTAACCACTTACCGCCCATCACGGTACATTTTCCTACGGCGGCGGGGCGGGACAGCGCGGAGGGGTGTGGCGGCAGATTTCGGTCACGTATATATATGATTGCGCCTCTTCCGGGTTGGGAGCGCACAGCGGGTGACTGTTACCGTGGTGACAGCAGGCAGGTAAAGTCGCCCGGTTGCATCCAGGACGTGTGTCCCCAGGTTGAGGCTTTATGCCGATTTGTACCACTAGGGGGAAGTGCTGAGAGTCCTGCAGGGGGGAGGGGTAGAGGTAATGAGCCCAGCTGAAGTAGGTTGGCTCATTAAGGCCTCTGCAAAAAAAATTCCCAGCATACAAAGGGAGTGTCTCCACCCTGGAACCAGTGCTTTGCTGGTTTGGACTGGGGAGTGTGGTACCTGTGTGTGCGGTGCGACAACGCCTGTGTGACCAGCCTCTGTAATGGGGTTTTAGGTGCGGGGGACACCACAAGGCTTCGCCCACCTGATAGACGGGGAACCTGTGTGTGGTAAGTGGCCAAGTTGGCACGGATTTATTTTCATGTATTTTTTTTTTTTTTTGCTGTTTTTGAATCTTTGTACATAAACCTCACCTTTTGTTTTTTCACCTTCACTGTTTGCTGTGCCTAATTTTTGTGTAGTGAACCCATCCAGGGGGCCACACACACGCACTGGGGCCCCTACCAGCCCATCCCATAGTAATACACTGGGGCCCATCCCATAGTAATACACTGGGGCCCATCCCATAGAAATGCACTGGGGCCCATCCCAAGGTATTGCACTGGGGCCCCTATCAGCCCATCCCAAAGTAATGCACTGGGGCCAATCCCAAAGTAATGCACTGGGGCCCCTATCAGCCCATCCCAAGGTAATGCACTGGGGCCCATCCCAAAGTAATGGACTGGGGCCCCTACCGACCCATCCCAAAGTAATGCACTGGGGCCCCTACCGACCCATCCCAAAGTAATGCACTGGGGCCCCTACCAGCCCGCCCCAAAGTAATGCACTGAGGCCCATACCGGCCCATCCCAAAGTAATGCACTGAGGCCCATACCGGCCCATCCCAAAGTAATGCACTGAGGCCCATACCGGCCCATCCCAAAGTAATGCACTGGGGCCCATCCCAAAGTAATGCACTGAGGCCCATACCGGCCCATCCCAAAGTAATGCACTGAGGCCCATACCGGCCCATCCCAAAGTAATGCACTGGGGCCCATCCCAAAGTAATGCACTGGGGCCCCTACCGGCCCATCCCAAAGTAATGCACTGGGGCCCCTACCGGCCCATCCCATAGTAATGCACTGGGGCCCATCCCATAGTAATGCACTGGGGCCCCTACCGGCCCATCACATAGAATTGCACTGGGGCCCATCCCAAAGTAATGCACTGGTTCCCATCCCAAAGTATTGCACTGGGGCCCCTACCGGCCCATCCCAAACAAATGCACTGGGGCCCCTACCGGCCCATCACATAGAATTGCACTGGGGCCCATCCCAAAGTATTGCACTGGGGCCCCTACCGGCCCATTTCAAACAAATGCACTGGGGCCCATCCCAAAGTATTGCACTGGGGCCCATCCCAAAGTATTGCACTGGGGCCCATCCCAAACAAATGCACTGGGGCCCATCCCAAACGAATGCACTGGGGCCCCTATCGGCCCATCCCAAACAAATGCACTGGGGCCCCTATCGGCCCATCCCAAAGTAATGCACTGGGGCCCCTATCAGCCCATCCCATAGCAATGCACTGGGGCCCATCCCAAGGTAATGCACTGGGGCCCCTACCGACCCATCCCAAAGTAATGCACTGGGGCCCCTACCAGCCCGCCCCAAAGTAATGCACTAGGGCCCCCACCAGCCCGCCCCAAAGTAATGCACTGGGGCCCCTACCGGCCCATCCCATAGTAATGCACTGGGGCCCATCCCATAGTAATGCACTGGGGCCCCTATTAGGCCATCCCATAGTAATGCACTGGGGCCCCTATTAGGCCATCCCATAGTAATGCACTGGGGCCCGTATCGGCCCATCCCATAGTAATGCGCTGGGGCCCCTATCGGCCCATCCCATAGTAATGCGCTGGGGCCCCTATCGGCCCATCCCATAGTAATGCGCTGGGGCCCCTATCGGCCCATCCCATAGTAATGCGCTGGGGCCCCTATCGGCCCATCCCAAAGTATTGCACTGGGGCCCCTATTAGCCCATCCCATAGTAATACACTGGGGCCCATCCCATAGTATTGCACTGGGGCCCTTATCGGCCCATCCCATAGTATTGCACTGGGGCCCCTATCGGCCCATCCCATAGTATTGCACTGGGGCCCCTATCGGCCCATCCCATGGTAATGCACTGGGGGCCCTATCGGCCCATCCCAAACTAATGCACTGGGGCCCCTATCGGCCCATCCCAAACTAATGCACTGGGGCCCCTACCGGCCCATCACATAGAATTGCACTGGGGCCCATCCCAAAGTATTGCACTGGGGCCCCTACCAGCCCATCCCAAACAAATGCACTGGGGCCCCTACTGGCCCATCCCATAGTAATGCACCGGGGCCCCTATCAGTCCATCCCATAGCAATGCACTGGGGCCCATCCCAAGCTAATTACGCACTGGGGCCCCTACCGACCCATCCCAAAGTAATGCACTGGGGCCCCTACCAGCCCGCCCCAAAGTAATGCACTGGAGCCCATCCCATAGTAATGCACTGGGGCCCCTATCGGCCCATCCCATAGTAATGCACTGGGGCCCCTATTAGGCCATCCCATAGTAATACACTGGGGCCCATCCCATAGTATTGCACTGGGGCCCCTATCGGCCCATCCCATAGTAATGTACTGGGGCCCATCCTAAGGTAATGCACTGGGGCCCCCTATCGGCCCATCCCATAGTAATGTACTGGGGCCCATCCCAAGGTAATGCACTGGGGCCCCAGTGCATTAGTTTGGCATGGGCCGATAGGGGCCCCAGTGCATTACCTTGGGATGGGCCCCAGTGCATTACTATGGGATGGGCCGATAGGGGCCCCAGTGCAATACTATGGGATGGGCCCCAGTGTATTACTATGGGATGGCCTAATAGGGGCCCCAGTGCATTACTATGGGATGGCCTGATAGGGGCCCCAGTGCATTACTTTGGGATGGGCCGATAGGGGCCCCAGTGCATTAGTTTGGGATGGGCCGATATCGGCCCATCCCAAACTAATGCACTGGGGCCCCTATCCCCCCATCCCAAAGTAATGCACTGGGGCCCATCCCAAAGTCATGCACTGGTTCCCATCCCAAACAAATGCACTGGGGCCCCTACCGGCCCATCACATAGGATTGCACTGGGGCCCATCCCAAAGTATTGCACTGGGGCCCCTACCGGCCCATCCCAAACAAATGCACTGGGGCCCTTACCGGCCCATCACATAGAATTGCACTGGGGCCCATCCCAAAGTATTGCACTGGGGCCGCTACCAGGGGGCCCCTATTAGGCCATTCCATAGTAATGCACTGGGGCCCCTATCGGCCCATCCCATAGTAATGCACTGGGGCCCCTATTAGGCCATCCCATAGTAATACACTGGGGCCCATCCCATAGTATTGCACTGGGGCCCATATCGGCCCATCCCATAGTAATGTACTGGGGCCCATCCCAAGGTAATGCACTGGGGCCCCTAGGGGCCCCAGTGCATTAGTTTGGCATGGGCCGATAGGGGCCCCAGTGCATTACCTTGGGATGGGCCCCAGTGCATTACTATGGGATGGGCCGATAGGGGCCCCAGTGCAATACTATGGGATGGGCCCCAGTGTATTACTATGGGATGGCCTAATAGGGGCCCCAGTGCATTACTATGGGATGGGCTGATAGGGGCCCCAGTGCATTAGTTTGGGATGGGCCGATAGGGGGCCCAGTGCATTAGTTTGGGATGGGCCGATATCGGCCCATCCCAAACTAATGCACTGGGGCCCCTATCGGCCCATCCCAAAGTAATGCACTGGGGCCCATCCCATAGTATTGCACTGGGGCCCCTATCGGCCCATCCCAAAGTAATGCACTGGGGCCCATCCCATAGTATTGCACTGGGGCCCCTATCGGCCCATCCCATAGTAATGCACTGGGGCCCATCCCAAAGTATTGCACTGGGGCCCCTATCAGCCCATCCCAAACAAATGCACTGGGGCCCCTACTGGCCCATCCCATAGTAATGCACTGGGGCCCCTATCAGTCCATCCCATAGCAATGCACTGGGGCGCATCCCAAGCTAATTACGCACTGGGGCCCCTACCGACCCATCCCAAAGTAATGCACTGGGGCCCCTACCAGCCCGCCCCAAAGTAATGCACTGGGGCCCCTATCGGCCCATCCCAAACTAATGCACTGGGGCCCATCCCAAAGTCATTCACTGGTTCCCATCCCAAAGTATTGCACTGGGGCCCCTACCGGCCCATCCCAAACAAATGCACTGAGGCCCCTACTGGCCCATCCCATAGCAATGCACTGGGGCCCCTATCAGTCCATCCCATAGCAATGCACTGGGGCCCATCCCAAGCTAATTACGCACTGGGGCCCCTACCGACCCATCCCAAAGTAATGCACTGGGGCCCCTATCAGCCCTTCCCATAGTAATGCACTGGGGCCCCTACCAGCCCTTCCCATAGTAATGCACTGGGGCCCATCCCAAAGTATTGCACTGGGGCCCCTACCGGCCCATCCCAAAGTAATACACTGGGGCCCCTACCGGCCCATCCCAAAGTAATACACTGGGGCCCCTACCGGCCCATCCCAAAGTAATACACTGGGGCCCCTACCGGCCCATCCCAAAGTAATACACTGGGGCCCCTACTGGCCTACTCCCAAGAATTAAAGTATAAATCGTGGATAGAATTAAACATAAATTTATTAGTACTTCAAAATTGTTTTTAAACGGTAAGGCCAGCTTCACACCACGATTTTTACATCCGATAATCGGACCGTTAAATCGGATGGGATCGTATATGACAAAATTTTCACTAAAAAAATCGGATCCTGATTTTAAATACTGTCTGGGAAAAAGAAGATTTTTGAAGTTATGGATATTCAGGGGAACCCCGCCGGCAATTTAAAACAAAAATGACGTGCGGTTCCCCCTAAATATCCATAACCAGACCCGTTATCCGAGCACGTTGACCTGGCCGGCCGCAGAAAAGAGGGGGGACAGAGTGCGGCCCCCCCTCTCTCCTAAACCGCACCAGGCCACATGCCCTCAACATTGGGAGGGTGCTTTGGGGTGCCCCCAAAGCACCTTGTCCCCATGTTGATGGGGACAAGGGTCTCATCCCCACAACCCTTGCCCGGTGGTTGTGGGGGTCTGCGGGCGGGAGGTTTATCAGAATCTGGAAGACCCCTTTAACAAAGGGGACCCCCAGATCCTGACACCCCCCCCCTGTGTGAAATGGTAATGGGGTACACTGTACCCCTACCATTTCACGAAGGAAGTGTAAAGTATTGTAAAAAAACACACTGACACCTTAGAATAAAGTCCTTTATCAAAAAAAAAAAACACTCGTTCCCGGCTTCCAGCGTTGTCCTGATCCTGCGACGGCTGATCTCCCGCGATGAGAAGATCCTGCGACGGTCGGGTGATCTCCGATTCAGCGATGTGAAGATCCATCCGGAGCGCAGCATCCCGGACCTCCTCTTCACCGGACACAGCCCAGCAGAATGACGCGCTGCAGCTGTGACATTACTTATATAGAGGAGGCAGGGCCACCCGTCACGTGACTCCGCCCCCTCTGACGTACCCTCTGCTACATCACTGGGGAAGCCCAAGGGCTTTCCTCTTCTTGGGCTTCCCCAGTGACGTAGCAGAGGGGGCGGGGTCACGTGACGGGTGTCCCTGCCTCCTCTATATAAGTAATGTCACAGCTGCAGCGCGTCATTCCGCTGGGCTGTGTCCGGTGAAGAGGAGGTCGGGGATGCTGCTGCGCTCCGGATGGATCTTCACATCGCTGGATCGGAGATCACCCGGCCGTCGCAGGATCTTCTCATCTCGGGAGATCACCCGGCCGTCGCAGGATCATGACAACGCAGGAAGCCGGGAACGAGTGTTTTTTTTTTTTTGTTTTTTTTAAAATAAAGGACTTTATTCTAAGGTGTCAGTGTGTTTTTTTACAATACTTTACACTTCCTTCGTGAAATGGTAGGGGTACAGTGTACCCCATTACCATTTCACACGGGGGGGGGTCAGGATCTGGGGGTCTCCTTTGTTAAAGGGGTCTTCCAGATTCTGATAAACCTCCCGCCCGCATACCCCCACAACCACCGGGCAAGGGTTGTGGGGATGAGACCCTTGTCCCCATCAACATGGGGACAAGGTGCTTTGGGGGGCACCCCAAAGCACCCTCCCAATGTTGAGGGCATGTGGCCTGGTGCGGTTTAGGAGAGAGGGGGGGCCGCACTCTGTCCCCCCTCTTTTCTGCGGCCGGCCAGGTCAACGTGCTCGGATAATGGGTCTGGTTATGGATATTTAGGGGGAACCGCACGTCATTTTTGTTTTAAATTGACGGCGGGGTTCCCCTGAATATCGTCCGTGAATGGGGCTGGACGTGATTTACGTTCACGTCTAAACCAATGACGTCCTTGTGGCGTACTTTGGAGCAATGCACACTGGGAAATTCCACGGACGGCGCATGCGCCGTTCGGGAAAAACGTCAATCACGTCGGGTCACAGTAAATTTACATAAAAGACGCCCCCCTGATCCAAATTTGAATTAGGCGGGCTTACGCCGGCCGATTTACGCTACGCCGCCGCAACTTACTGAGCAAGTGCTTTGAGAATACAGCACTTGCCTGCCTAAGTTGCGGAGGCGTAACGTAAATCGGATACGGTACGCCCGCACAATTTTACGCCGCTGGACGAGAATCTGGCCCTTGTTAAACGGGTTTTCGTTCGGATATAGGTGGCACTGGTAGGTAGCACTGATAAGCAGCGCTGATAGGTGGCACTGATGGGGCGGCACTGACGGGCACTGGTAGGCAACACTGATAGGCATCACTGATCGGCACTTGTGGACACTGATGGGGCGGCACTGATGGGCGGCACTGTTGTGGACTGGTAGGTGGCACTGGTGGGAACAGATGATGCGGTGGTGGCTCTCTTTGTGAGGACAAAAAATAGCCAATTACCGGCTCTGTTTACATCACATGATCAGCTCTCATTGGCTGACAGCTGATCACGTGGGAAGGGGGGGTCCGGATCGGCCCTTTCCTCCAATCTGTGATCAGCCGAGTCTCATTGACTTACTGATCACGGAGCGCACTGCTCTGTAAATAATTTATATTTATTTATTCATCCCTTTTCTGAATGATCTGCAGGATAAACTTCTATCGGAGAGCTACTCCCCGATCATGATAACAAAATCTGTGAAAAATGAGAAGGAGCAACAAATACTGAAGAATTGTCATGTGAGTAATGTTTATTTTATTTATTTTTTATCATATTAAATAATAGTAATTATTTAACCTTAAACATTATTTTTCTTATTAATAATAATAATAATAATAATAATAATCATTTATTTAGTGTTAGGATGTTTATATTATTATTATTTTTTTTTAGTATTCTGCTAAACACCCCAACACCAAATAAATAATTGATTATTATTAATAAGAAAAATAATGTTTAAGGTTAAAGAAATTATTATTATTATTATTATTATAATAATAATAATTTATTTAACCTTTAAACATTATTTTTCTTATTAA
Organism: Rana temporaria; assembly: GCF_905171775.1. Lineage (NCBI taxonomy): Eukaryota > Metazoa > Chordata > Amphibia > Anura > Ranidae > Rana > Rana temporaria. The sequence continues at coordinate 170,768,364 of NC_053497.1, forward strand.
TAATCAATTATTTATTTTGTGTTGGGGTGTTTAGTATAATAATAATGATATAAACATCCTAACACTAAATAAATTATTATTAATAAGAAAATTAATGTTTAAGGTTAAATTATTATTATTATTATTATTGTTATTTATTATTATTATTGTTAGGGTTTTTTTGTTTTTGTTTAGGGGTTGAAGTTAGGGGTGTATGGTATTCATTTATTTATTGATTATTTTTATATATTTGTTCATTTATTTTACATTTTTTTTTAAAAAAATATATTGGTAGTAGCAGTAGTATTATTCACACCCTAACTTCCCTTGACATCTCCTCCCAGGACCTCCTGCACTCTTCTTCCCTTGTTACCTCCTCCCAGGACCTCCTGCTCTCTACTTCCCTTGCCACCTCCTCCCAGGACCTCCTGCTCTATAGCTCCCTTGTTACTCCTCCCAGGACCTCCTGCTCTCTAGCTCCCTTGTTACCTCCTGCTCTCTACTTCCCTTGTTACCTCCTCCCAGGACCCCCTGCTCTCTTCTTCCCTTGTTACCTCCTCTCAGGACCTCCTACACTCTACTTCCCTTGTCACCTCCTCCCAGGACCTCCTGCACTCTACTTCCCTTGTCACCTCCTCCCAGGACCTCCTGCACTCTACTTCCCTTGTCACCTCCTCCCAGGACCTCCTGCACTCTACTTCCCTTGTCATCTCCTCCCAGGACCTCCTGCACTCTACTTCCCTTGTCACCTCCTCCCAGGACCTCCTGCTCTCTACTTCCCTTGTCACCTCCTCCCAGGACCTCCTGCACTCTACTTTCCTTGTCATCTCCTCCCAGGACCTCCTGCACTCTACTTCCCCTGTCACCTCCTCCCAGGACCTCCTGCACTCTACTTCCCTTGTCATCTCCTCCCAGGACCTCCTGCTCTCTACTTCCCTTGTCATCTCCTCCCAGGACCTCCTGCTTTCTACCTCCCTTGTTACCTCCTGCACTCTACTTCCCTTGCCACCTCCTCCCAGGACCTCCTGCACTCTACTTCCCTTGTCACCTCCTCCCAGGACCTCCTGCACTCTACTTCCCTTGTTACCTCCTCCCAGGACCTCCTGCACTCTACTTCCCTTGTCATCTCCTCCCAGGACCTCCTGCACTCTTCTTCCCTTGTTACCTCCTCCCAGGACCTCCTGCACTCTTCTTCCCTTGTTACCTCCTCCCAGGACCTCCTGTTCTCTAGCTCCCTTGTTACCTCCTGTTCTCTAGCTCCCTTGTTACCTCCTCCCAGGACCTCCTGCACTCTTCTTCCCTTGTTACCTCCTCCCAGGACCTCCTGTTCTCTAGCTGCCTTGTTACCTCCTCCCAGGACCTCCTGTTCTCTAGCGCCCTTGTTGCCTCCTCCCAGGACCTCCTGCTCTCTACTTCCCTTGTTACCTCCTCCCAGGACCTCCTGCACTCTACTTCCCTTGTTGCCTCCTCCCAGGACCTCCTGTTCTCTAGCTCCCTTGTTACCTCCTCCCAGGACCTTCTGCTCGCTACTTCCCTTGTCACCTCCTCCCAGGACCTCCTGCTCTCTACTTTCTTTGTTGCCTCCTCCCAGGACCTCCTGCTCTCTACTTCCCTTGTCACCTCCTCCCAGGACCTCCTGCTCTCTTCTTCCCTTGTTGCCTCCTCTCAGGACCTCCTGCTCTCTACTTCCCTTGTCACCTCCTCCCAGGACCTCCTGCTCTCTTCTTCCCTTGTCACCTCCTCCCAGGACCTCCTGCTCTCTACTTCCTGTGTTACCTCCTCCCAGGACCTCCTGCTCTCTACTTCCTGTGTTACCTCCTCCCAGGACCTCCTGCTCTATAGCTCCCTTGCCACCTCCTCCCAGGACCTCCTGCTCTATAGCTCCCTTGTCACCTCCTCCCAGGACCTCCTGCACTCTAGCTCTCTTGTCACCTCTTCCCAAGACCTTCTGCTCTCTACTTCCCTTGTTACCTCCTCCCTGGACCTCCTGCTCTCTAGCTCCCGTGTTACCTCCTGCTCTCTACTTCCTTGTTACCTCCTCCCAGGACCTCCTGCTCTCTTCTTCCCTTGTTACCTCCTCTCAGGACCTCCTACACTCTACTTCCCTTGTTACCTCCTCCCAGGACCTCCTGCTCTATTGCTCCCTTGTCTCTTCCTCCCATGCTCGCCTTCAGGACTTCTCCAGAGCCTCTCCCATCCTCTGGAACTCCCTGCCTTGGTACAGTATGTTCGATCAGCCCCAAACCTGTCCACATTTAGGAGATCCCTGAAGCATAAACGCACCAAAATCATGCATAAAACTGTGCGGGAGAAATTGACGGAAAATCGCTTAAAGACGCTCCGCTCAGGTGTGAATTCGGCCTTAATGTGTGTTTTTTTTTTTTATTAATTGCATTTATTTTCCACTACAGGAAGCAGGCACATGCTAAAGGGCAGAGCTTTAAAACCATTTCTGCCGGCGGTTTGAATGCGGCTCTCGCACATTACAGGTAATGCCACGAATGTGATGAATGTTTGTGCTGCTGTTGTAGTGCACCCGATTTTTGTCAATACAAAATGCATGGGAGCAAATGGTCAAACTGCAAAGAATCGCATGCGATTTGAACTGGAATGCGGTGCGATTCCTGTCCGAACTGCAAGCGGTTTCCCCCACCGCTCCCGTGTGTGTGATTTATAGAAAGGGGTTAAAGCGCCATCTACTGGACACTTTAAAAAATGTTGGTTCTCACAGGCCTGAAGATGTTCCCCAGAGTGAAACACGTTGGGGGTGTGGCCTGGTCGGCGTGCAGGCTGAGGTGGTTACCCCATTCATCGTAGTAGGACAACATAGATGTGCGACTTCCAGGGGGGTCACCCTTCTTTCCTGGAGATGTAGATGCGGTCCTTCCCTAAGCTGACATCACTTCCGCCCTATACACACAGGGTCCTGGAACTTCTCCTCCAGCGCTGTGAACACCTCAAGGGGGCGGGGCCCTGATTTGCTGAGCACCTCCGGGGGGCGGGGCCCTGATTTGCTGAGCACCTCCGGGGGGGCGGGGCCCTGATTTGCTGAGCACCTCCGGGGGTGGCGGGGCCCTGATTTGCTGAGCACCTCCGGGGGGGGGTGGCGGGGCCCTGATTTGCTGAGCACCTCCGGGGGTGGGGCGGGGCCCTGATTTGCTGAGCACCTCCGGGGGTGGGGCTGGGCCCTGATTTGCTGAGCACCTCCAGGGGGGGGGGGGCCCTGATTTGCTGAGCACCTCCGGGGGGGCGGGGCCCTGATTTGCTGAGCACCTCCGGGGGGGCGGGGCCCTGATTTGCTGAGCACCTCCGGGGGGGGGGAGGGGCCCTGATTTGCTGAGCACCTCCGGGGGGGGGGCGGGGCCCTGATTTGCTGAACACCTCCGGGGGGGGGGGCGGGGCCCTGATTTGCTGAGCACCAGCCCACCCGCCGCGCGGCCAATGACACCTATACAGGCAGGAGCAGAGTGGGCAGACGGAGGAGGCTCGTGAGGTGGAGAGCAGAAGTGCACGTGAGCTGAGCGGCGGCCGGCGGGACTCGGGAGCCTCCGTACTCCCGACTGGTCAGGTCACTGATACTCAGGGTCCAGGGCCTGAGTGTCAGTGACCTGACCAGCCGGGAGTCTCGGAGTACGGACGGAACACACGGCACAGTAGTGGGCACACGTACCCCATGGAGCAACGGACGGACGCCGGACCCCTGCCTGTGTGGAGCCTGCTGCCCGCCAAGCCGTCGCTGTGCCTGGTCACTGGTGTGTGTGTGTGTCTTGGACCGGTCCTGGTGAGTCAGTCAGCAATCCGTGTGTACATACTATATGTCTGCAAATAACTGTAAAAAGTTACACTTTCAGCAAGCAAGCTAAAACACTACAGATAAAACAAATGAGAGTTTGATGCAGGTTGTACATTTTTTAATTTGCTCACCTTATAATAAATACATTCACACCTTATAATTTCCCAGGTGGCTCATATTGCAGGTAGAAAACTTTTTGTAACTGCTTAATTCTGATGTTTTTGTTTTCCTGTACTACTGATTATTCAAACCGTTAATACAACTTAGTGGTGAAGGTGGCAGTTGCTGGTGGTGGCAGGAGGAGCTGGCGGTGGTGGCAGGAGGAGCTGGTGGGGGCAGGAGGAGCTGGAGGTGGCAGGAGGAGCTTGTGGTGACAGCTGGCGGTGGTGGCAGGAGGAGCTGGTGGGGGCAGGAGGAGCTGGTGGGGGCAGGAGGAGCTGGAGGTGGCAGGAGGAGCTTGTGGTGACAGCTGGTGGTGGTGGCAGGAGGAGCTGGCGGTGGTGGCAGGAGGAGCTGGCGGTGGTGGCAGGAGGAGCTGGCGGTGGTGGCAGGAGGAGCTGGCGGTGGTGGCAGGAGGAGCTGGAGGTGGCCGGAGGAGCTTGTGGTGACAGCTGGTGATGGTGGCAGGAGCTGGTGATGGTGGTGGCCGGAGGAGCTTGTGGTGACAGCTGGTGATGGTGGCAGGAGGAGCTGGTGATGGTGGCAGGAGCTGGTGATGGTGGTGGCCGGAGGAGCTTGTGGTGACAGCTGGTGATGGTGGCAGGAGGAGCTGGTGATGGTGGCAGGAGCTGGTGTTGGCAGGAGGTGATGGTGGTGACAGGAGGAGCTGGTGGTGACAGGAGGAGCTTGTGGTGATAGCTGGTGGTTGCAGGAGGAGCTGGTGGTGGTGGCAGGAGCTGGTAATAGCAGCTGTTGGTGGCAGGAGGTGATGGTGGTGGCCGGAGGAGCTTGTTATGACAGCTGGGGGTGGTAGGAGGAGCTGGTGATGGTGGCAGGAGGAGCTGGCGGAGGCAGGAGGAGCTGGCGGAGGCAGGAGGAGCTGGCGGAGGCAGGAGGAGCTGGCGGAGGCAGGAGGTGATGGAGGCAGGAGGTGATTGAAAATAACAGAAATGTTTTTTTTTTACCTTTAATATCTACCTTAAATCGCATTGCTATTCAAATAGTGTACTTGTTTGGAGCCTAAATACTGAAATTTGCACTTAAAACTGTAACTTTTGTAAAATGCCAGTAAAAATGTGTCTCTGCCAGTAAATTTTGGGTGTCGTGCCAGTAAATTTCAATCTGGTAGGTTGGCAACACTGCCGGGGGGGGGCGGGTCCCTGATTTGCTGAGCACCTCCGGGGGGGCGGGGCCCTGATTTGCTGAGCACCTCCAGGGGGGGGGGGGGGGGGGGCCCTGATTTGCTGAGAAAATGAGGGCTTGCAAACTGGGCTGCTTGGGGGGGGGGGGGCGAGGAGAGCCGCGGGATCGCAGAGCGGTACAGAACGCTGTGACAGCTTACATTGAAATTGCCTCCGCTCGCCGTCACACACAGCCCCGCCTCCTGCTGACCCTGTGATAGACAGAATGCGGGTCCAATTCTGGGATGTGTTCTGTCTATCACAGGTGTGGGGTCAGGAGGAGGCGGAGCTGTGTGAGCAGAGCGGAGGCAATTTCAATGTAAGCTGTTACAGCGTGCTCTGCGACCCAGCAGGTCTCCTCTTCCTCCTGTCATGATCCGGCCGCGGTTGGGGGCACGGTGCGTCTGCAATGTTGGGCACGGTGCGTCTGCAATGTTGGGCACGGTGCGTCTGCAATGTTGGGCACGGTGCGTCTGCAATGTTGGGCACGGTGCGGCTGCAATGTTGGGCACGGTGCGGCTGCAATGTTGGGCACGGTGCGTCTGCAATGTTGGGCACGGTGCGTCTGCAATGTTGGGCACGGTGCGTCTGCAATGTTGGGCACGGTGCGTCTGCAATGTTGGGCACGGTGCGTCTGCAATGTTGGGCACGGTGCGTCTGCAATGTTGGGCACGGTGCGTCTGCAATGTTGGGCACGGTGCGTCTGCAGACTCATTGTGCCCCCGTTGTAGACTCATTGTGCCCCCGTTGCAATGTTGGGCACGGTGAGGCTGCAATGGGGGCACAATGGGTCTGCATTTGCAATGGGGGAGGCACGGTGAGGCTGCAATGATGGGCACAGGTGAGGCAGTGCTGAGGGAAACTGATAACGTTGTTGTTAATATTTATTTTTGTAACTTTTTTCTGCATAAAAAATGTAAATTTAATTTCACGAGATTATTTATGAGGGCCTAGCAGAATTAGGCAGGGTAGGGTAGGAGTTGGGTGGGGCAACTGGTGGCGAGTAACCTCTGGTGTTTCCGATTTTTCTTTCAGATAGGAGACATCATCAACATCATCGAGAAACCTCCGGTCGGTACCTGGACGGGCATGTTGAATAACAAGGTGGGGTCATTCAAGTTCATCTACGTGGAAATCCTCCCCCAGGAAACGGAGACCCCCAAAAAAGTCCGGACGCATCGAAGGAGCAAAAAATCCCAACCCAGCACACTGAAGGAGCTTCTGGAGCGGATCAACATGCAGGTTAGACCTCGATCCTTTATTATCCAAATATTCTGATTAAGGAGCAACGTTTTCAGAGGAGAAGGTTATGGAAGGTCGATACTTTGTGTCCTTAGGTTATGGAAGGTCGATACTTTGTTTCCTTGTATCTAGTTATGAAAGTTTTTTTTTTTTATGCAATCTGGAATTCTAGTGCTCATAGTTGAGCCCCTCCCACGCTTAACTCTTCTAACCACCCGCTTGTTCCCAGGAACACATCGCCACCCTCATGCTGAACGGTTATCAGACAATAGAGGACTTCAAGGACCTGACCGAGAGCCATCTGCTGGAATTGAACATCACAGACCCTCAGCACACTGTGAAACTGCTGACCGCCGCTGAAGTCCTGCTAGATTATGACAGTAAGTTCCTGCTTGGTTCCTCACTCCAGGGACGTGGATAAGGGGGGGGGGGAGTTTGGGGCATTGAAACTCCCCCCCAGAGCGTCAGTGCAGACGTAGTCTCACCGGGAACTTCTCTGTACTCCTGAACCGGCCCTTTTCCTAACCAGTCAGGGTCTATCCCTACCCTACTGCGGGTGTGTCAAACGATGTCAGCCCCTATATTTATAGGGTTCCCCCATCAAAATGGCTGCCCAGATCTCGCAGAACTTCAGTGTCCGCTAGGACGGGGGTCTCCAAACTTTCTAAACAAAGGGCCACTTTAATGTCCTTCAGGGGACTGAAATGTGGCCATTGAGAGTATAAAATGTCCCAGCATCAGTGGGAGTAAACGATGCCCCATCATTGGTGTCATTGGGAGGATTTGGCTCCTGTTGTTTGTGTCACTGGGGGGGGGGGGGGAGATTGTGCCCCATTGGGAGGAGTTGTGCCCCATCGTTGGTGTCATTGGACCCCTATTGTTGGTATCACTGAGAGGCGTTGTGTCCCATCATTGGACCCTGTTGTTGGTGTCATTGGGAGGAGTTGTGCCCCACCATTTGTGTGATTGGCCCTATTGTTGGCCTCATTGGGAGGAATTGTGCCCCATCATTTCTGTCATTGGGCCCTATTGTTGGTCTCATTGGGAGGAGTTGTGCTCCATTGTTGGTGTCATTGGACCCTGTTGTTGGTTTCACTGGGAGAAATTGTGCCCCACCATTTGTGTCATTGGGCCCTGTTGTTGGTGACACTGGGGGGAATTGTGCCCCAACATTGGTGTCATTGGGTCCCGTTGTTGGTGTCATTGGGAGGAGTTGTGGCCCATGGTTGGTGTCATTGGGAGGAGTTGTGGCCCATGGTTGGTGTCATTGGGAGGAGTTGTGGCCCATGGTTGGTGTCATTGGGAGGAGTTGTGGCCCATGGTTGGTGTCATTGGGAGATGCTGTGCCCCATGGTTGGTGTCATTGGGAGATGCTGTGGCCCATGGTTGGTGTCATTGGGAGATGCTGTGGCCCATGGTTGGTGTCATTGGGAGATGCTGTGGCCCATGGTTGGTGTCATTGGGAGATGCTGTGGCCCATGGTTGGTGTCATTGGGAGATGATGTGCCCCATGGTTGGTGTCATTGGGAGATGATGTGCCCCATGGTTGGTGTCATTGGGAGATGATGTGCCCCATGGTTGGTGTCATTGGGAGATGCTGTGCCCCATGGCTGGTGTCATTGGCAGGTGCTGTGCCCCATGGTTGGTGTCATTGGCAGGTGCTGTGCCCTATGGTTGGTGTCATTGGCAGATGCTGTGCCCCATGGTTGGTGTCATTGGACCCCACATTGTTGGTGTCACTGGGAGGAATTGTGTTCCCTCATTGGACCCATTGTTGGTCTCATTGGAAGGAATTGTGCCCCACTGTTGGGGTCAGTGGGAGGAATTGTGCTCCTTTTCTTGGTGTCGGATGGGGGGAATTATGCTCCATTGACTGTGTCAGTGTATGAATTGGTGCCCCAAGGGCCAGATAAAAGCAAGCAAAGGGCCACAGTTTGACGACAACTGCGCTAGGACACGGGTACTCAACCTGTGGCCCTCCAGTCTGTTGTGGAACTACATTGTTGTGGAATTCCCATCATGCCTCTGCCTTTGGGAGTCATGCTTGTGACTGTTTAGCCTTGCAATGCCTCATGGGATTTGTAATTCCACAACATCTGGAGGGCCACAGGTTGAGCCCCCATGCACTAGGATCACTGACCTCCCCAAGATGGCCGCCTGGAGCCAAGAATAGGAGTCCTTTCTTTATCGTACATCACGGGACACAGAGTCTTAATCATTACTATGTGGGTTATATTCCACCATCAGGTGCTGGACACTGGGGTAATCAATTAGAACAGGAAGTTCCCTCCCTATATAACCCCTCCCATACTGGGAGCACCTCAGTTTTTTCACCAGTGTCTAAGGTGTTGGTCACAAATTAACATGTGCTCTGAGGAGCTCCACTGGAGGGATCCATGCTGGATGTAAAAAGCCTCCATAAAATCCGGATCCGTCCAAGGTGCTTCATAGCCAAAGTGGACGGTACCCGGGCCTCGGTACGAAGAACGAGGTTTTGCCTATAATGCTTCTCTCTGAGAGCTGGACCCTGGGTTCCAGTACATTGGTCGATGCCAAAGACCAAATATTTTTTCTGTTGCCAGGGTGCTATATAGGTCCAGGGGAGAGGTGACCTGCTATGGACCCCAGTCCCTGAAGGTCTGAGACGAAGCCCGCGTTGAGGGGTGAAGGCTGGGCCTCCTTGCTTTGCAATACCCTGCAGCGTGGAAAGGTAAGCAAAGGTACCTACGGGACTTGGTCCGACAGTGGGTTCTCCATTGGGGATTATGGGTCTCGCCTATTTTATGCTTCTATGCATGGGCAACTTAACCACAAAGTCTTTTGAGACAGGATGGCTCTGGCACCCATATACCTCCCCTAGTGGGTCCTAGTCCTGAAGGGGCTATTGGGTCTTGCCTATAATGCATGTGTGCCTTGTCAAAGAAACCACTATGTCTGTTGAGACAGGATGGCTGTAATACCCATAGATCTCCCATTCAGGAGGTTGGTACCCCTACATGAGTATGTCTTATCTGTTTTCCACGAAGGGCCCTAAGAGGACATGCCGGGTGTTTCGCTTGCCATGCTTTCCAGGAACGGAAGCTCAAGGTTTGCTGATTTAGGGTGCGGCTTACTCCCTCCGCCATGATGAGGGGGGGGGGGTCCCTCGTAGTCTCTACGGCTCCTTGGGGGATCTCCCTCTCCCCCCGCCATTCCCCTACGCGCGCGTGCGTGAGAGGGGCGTGCTTTGAAGGCGGGGGGACGATGTGGTTGCCGCTGGCGCACGTGCGCCGGCTCATGGTGCAGACGCAGGGTGGCCCCTTCGAAAGGCCCAGACGTCAGAGAAGCCAGGGGGACACAGTAGCTTGAGCACGTAAGCACCTTGTGGAAATTGGATACAGATTCATTTAAGACACCTACTCGGCATCTAGCTGTGTTAGCAAGCATTATTTGCTAGACTAAGTTCAGCTGTTGATGCACCAGGGTTAAGTTCCTCTGCTTTTTGCTTAGGACTTTGTCTCCCCGTAAAAGAGGGTTCAGGGGTAGGAAGGGGTATCACCACCTAAATCTGGTGGCCCTTTTTATCATGCTTGCATGATACTATCCTCCCCTGTACAGACTTAAGATAGCTCACATAATTAGCTATCAGCCCTGTCAGGCGTGAGCCTCCCCCAACATTGCAGCACTCTGCATATGTTTTTTTGTTGCATTGCATGTATAGGTCTATAAGAGGTTAACTGCTATATTCACAGCAGCCTCACAAGCAGAAAACAGGGTGTGTCCCTTTCCCTGCTCTAAATCCTCAAACAAGGGATTGAAAGACCTGAGGATGAAGGTTCCCTCTCAGAGACAGATAACAGGTGTTAATGAGGAGAAAACTATCAGAAGCCCCAAAAGCTCTGGTTGCAGCTGCAGTCTTTTCAGAGATCCAAGCTGCATATAACTTCACTCAGCCTAGACGGCCAGAGCCTCTGTCTCTTCAAAGTCCTCATCCTAGTGTTGGCTTCAGGCTAACCGACTGCACAACGGGGGGGTGCACATTTGCTGCTGTGCACATGGCTAACGTTGCAGGTTTGCGGAGACGCACATCTGCAGAGCATAACTGCCTCTTTACAGTCCACATGTTTGCATGAAGTACATGAGCAGGGGCGGACTGACCATTCGGTCCGTCGGGCACTGCCCGAGGGCCCCGTGGTGGGAGGGCCCGGGCTGGCTCAGTCCGCCCATGGAGGTGCCTGCAGCAGCGTCAGCTTCTACAGTACACAATGAAAAAAACCCAGAGAAAGCAGTGCCTTGGATCCCTCTAGCTAGGTTGATGTGGCTGCGCTGTTGTATGAGAGGCTTGTGAGGTGTGAGCTGGAGATGGATGGAGCCGTGCGGGGATTTACAGTGACAGGCGCTCCGGCCACCTCTCCCCCCTGTGGAATTCAGCTGAGGGGGCGGGGCCGTAAGTCACTGCCGCGGAGGACTGTCTGTGAAGGAGCTGCTGGACTCGGAGGCAGAGTGAATTGCACAGGCATGGCATCCACACAGACCTGCCTGTGCAGAAGCAGGTCAGTGTCATAATGAAAGCACTGTCTGTGTCTTATCTGTGGTATAAGAGCCATGCTGATTGTTACTTTACCTTCTTTCCCTGTGCTGTGTCTGTGCTTATTTACCAGGTAGCAGGTCAGGTGCTATTCACTAGTGCACATGATGAGCCATCCATCCCAGCCAGCTCATCCCTCCCGAGCCTCTCATACAACAGCCACATCATCCTAGCTAGCAGGATTTAATGGTTCAAGACACTGCTTTCTCGGGGGTACAGACTCAGTTTTTTTATTGTGTATGATAAGCTGCCACTGCTCCGGGCACCTCCAGGTTTCGGACTGAGCCGGCCCGGGCCCTCCCACCACGGGGCCCTCAGGCAGTGCCCAACTGACCGAATGGTCAGTCCGCCCCTGCACACTGATATCTGGTACACTGAATGCCACTCAGTGTATAGATATCAGTGTTATATATAGGGAATAGCACTTAGACCTGATTTACATTGAAGCAATATACCATGCGATTTGACATGTCAAATCGCATGGTAATAGCACTACCCGAATCGGTGCGATGCCCCATTTCTGGCGCAGCACCGATTCCCAAAAGTAGTTTCTGTATAACCTTTGGCGACTTCTTGGTGCAATTTCCATAGACATCTGTGCAGCAACCCGCACAGACGTCTCTGAAATCACCCGCCAAATTCACACTGACATGCGGGTATGAAATCGTGCGAGTTTAGCTGAACTGTCTCACACAATTTCATTCCCGCTGTCAGTGTGAACCTGGACTAAGGCTGATTCACATCTATGGCATTTTTTGTGCTTTTTGCATTTTGTAGATTTGCACAACAGTCCATTTAACATGGTTTCCTATGGAACACGTTCTGTAGTGCAAATCTGCAAAATGCAAAAAGCACTAAAAATGCATACTGTAGGTATGAATCCAGCCTAAGTGAGTGTTATTCCCTATATATATTCCTTACATTGGTGATCAGTGAGAAGAATGTTCCTTACATTGGTGATCAGTGAGAAGAATGTCCCTTACATTGGTGATCAGTGAGAAGAATGTTCCTTACATTGGCGATCAGTGGGAAGAATGTTCCTTACATTGGTGATCAGTGGGAAGAATGTTCCTTACATTGGTGATCAGTGAGAAGAATGTTCCTTACATTGGTGATCAGTGGGAAGAATGTCCCTTACATTGGTGATCAGTGAGAAGAATGTCCCTTACATTGGTGATCAGTGAGAAGAATGTTCCTTACATTGGCGATCAGTGGGAAGAATGTCCCCTTACATTGGTGATCAGTGAGAAGAATGTCCCTTACATTGGTGATCAGTGAGAAGAATGTTCCTTACATTGGTGATCAGTGGGAAGAATGTCCCTTACATTGGTGATCAGTGGGAAGAATGTCCCTTACATTGGTGATCAGTGAGAAGAATGTTCCTTACATTGGTGATCAGTGGGAAGAATGTCCCTTACATTGGTGATCAGTGAGAAGAATGTTCCTTACATTGGTGATCAGTGGGAAGAATGTCCCTTACATTGGTGATCAGTGAGAAGAATGTTCCTTACATTGGTGATCAGTGAGAAGAATGTCCCTTACATTGGTGATCAGTGAGAAGAATGTCCCTTACATTGGTGATCAGTGGGAAGAATGTTCCTTACATTGGTGATCAGTGGGAAGAATGTCCCTTACATTGGTGATCAGTGGGAAGAATGTCCCTTACATTGGTGATCAGTGAGAAGAATGTTCCTTACATTGGTGATCAGTGAGAAGAATGTCCCTTACATTGGTGATCAGTGGGAAGAATGTTCCTTACATTGGTGATCAGTGGGAAGAATGTTCCTTACATTGATGATCGGTGGGAAGAATGTTCCTTACATTGGTGATCAGTGGGAAGAATGTTCCTTACATTGGTGATCAGTGGGAATAATGTCCCTTACATTGGTGATCAGTGGGAAGAATGTCCCTTACATTGGTGATCAGTGAGAAGAATGCTCCTTACATTGATGATCAGTGAGAAGAATGTTCCTTACATTGGTGATCAGTGAGAAGAATGCTCCTTACATTGGTGATCAGTGAGAAGAATGTTCCTTACATTGGTGGTCAGTGAGAAGAATGTCCCTTACATTGGTGATCAGTGGGAAGAATGTTCCTTACATTGGTGATCAGTGGGAAGAATGTTCTTTACATTGGTAGTCAGTGAAAATGATTTAAAGTAAATACAATTATTTAAAAAAAATGTAAAACACACCCATAATCCCTTCACACACTCTATTTAAAAAGGGTTATGTAGGATGAGCATATGTATGTAAACAATAATGGATACATGTATAGTATCCACCAGAACATCAGAGTGAGAGCAATTCTAGGGCCATAATTCATAGTTAAAGGGGTTGTATGGGTTCATTTTTTTTTTTTTTTTAATAACAAACATGTCATACTTACCTCCACTGTGCAGTTTGTTTTGCACAAAGTGGCCCCGATCGTCATCTTCTGGGGTCCCACGGAGGCTCTCACGGTTCCTCCCCGCAAGAGCTAACCCCCTCTGGGAAGCTCTCTCCCGAGTGGGTTACCTTGCAGGCGCACTCCTGTGTGATACACTTGGCGGCCATACCCGATAAGTGTATGACTCAGCCCCACCCCCTGGCGTGCAACAACATTAATTTGATTGACAGCAGTGAGAGCCAATGGTTGCGCTGCTATCAATCTAACCAATGAAGAGCCGATTGGAAAGCTATGCGGGAATATTGTGCTAATTTATGAAAACCTTAATTTCGAAAATGTACGATTGTTGCACTTTAATGTACATTTTATTTTTCTTTAATTCCTATAATAAACATTTATTTGGAACATAGCATCCAGAAATTCTTTGAATGCATGCAATATGGGCAGTGCAATATGTAGGTAGGATTTGTGTGGATGCAGCTTGAACGTGGGCAGGGACACATGGGCAGAGACACAGGGGGCCCCATGATCTCCCTTTGCCCGGGGGCCCCATGAGCTGTCAGTCCGCCCCTGTACATGAGTTTGGAATATTCAAAATGCATGTGGGGTAAAAACCGGTAACAAAGCATGTTTTATTGTTGATCACATAAAGAGACATGTTATTTTGTTCGTATGATTTTATATGGTCACATAAGGGAGTTTAATCACAGCAAAGTGCCTAAAATCGCATAAAAATGCTTAAAGTGGTGGTTCACCCTGCAGAACAACATTTCAGCATAAAATTCGGCATAGTAGCGCGAGCTACAGTATGCCTGTCTTAAATTTTTTATCCCCGTACTCACAGTGTAATCGTACATAGACGATTCCGTCTGCCGCGGGGAATGGGCGTTCCTAGCAAGAGGGAGGGTGATTGACGGCCAGCTCTGGCACGTCACGCTCCCCGAAGACAGCGGGAGTAGGTCTCGGCTCTTCACGGCGCCTGCGCACAGGCGCCGTGAAGAGCCAAGCCTATTTCGGCTATTTCCGGAGAAGCGTGACGTGCCAGGGCCGGCCGTCAATCACCTTCCCTCTCCATAGGAACGCCCATTCCCCGGAATCTTCAATATACAATTGCACAGTGAGTACGGGGATAAAAAAATACAGACAGGCATACTGTAGCTCGCGCTACTATGCCGAATTTAATGCTAGAGGAAAAAAAAAAAAAATGTTTTATATAGGGTGAACCCCCGCTTTAAGTGCATAAAGATGCGGGATCACACATGGTTACTTGATAACCCAGGTCCTTGATTACCCAAGGTTATTTAGGTCACACAGAGAGACTTGTTTCCACAGACATGTCTAAAATCGCATGGAAATGCTTAAGGGCTTAAGGATGCGACATCACACATGGTTATGTGATAACCCGAGTCCTTGAATATCCAAGGATATTTGGTCGCACGGAGAGGCTTGTTTTATACAGGAGTGCCTAAAATTGCATAAAGATGCTGGAGTGCATAGAAATGCGGGATCACACAGGTTTACCTGACAAACCGGAATCCTTGATTACCCAAGGATATTTGGTCACACAGAGAGGCTTGTTTCCACAAAAAGGTCTGAAATCGCATAAAGATGCTG